>NW_026731931.1:525000-962500 GCF_028476545.2 Physella acuta | reverse complement strand
TATATATATATATATATAATGTATTCAGCTTACTCTAGCACGATGAAATGGCCGTTATATACTTGAACTGTCCAAATATAGTTCTGATTATTGCGATAAGCTGTAGGAAAACCTGGACTTCTGATCAGACCTGAAGCGCTTGTTAGTCGGCCTTGTGTCACTGTAGTGATTTTAGTAAATATCAACACAAAGTAAACAATACAAACTATATTTTCAAACGTTTCGTTGGTCGAAATATTCTGTTCGCTTGTTAATAATATTCTTTAATTAGACTAACGTTATTTATATCTTAGTGAGTTTTAGGTTAGGTAGTAAGTACAATTCAATTGTTTATTTATTTTTTCTACGGCATATTCAAGATATTGTTTGGTCAGTGCCATGCGTAGACTGCTTTTTTACCCTAACGTAATTCTGGTACCCTTGAGATCGGAGAACTCAGAAACGTCCTACAAGCTCGAACACAAACCAAAATTTCAGACTGCGATGAAGCGCTCTATAACCCAACCACTCTGTCCCTCAACATTTTATAAGTCAACATTTTGACAACAATTGAAGGCCTAGTCACTGGTTGTATAGTAAGTCGCATTGAATTCTCTGTGTTTATAACAAAGACCTACTCACAGATTGTATAATAAGTCGCATTGAATCCTCTGTGTTTATAACAAGTCTCGGCCTTAAATTGAATGTACATGTTATTGGATGTAGATGAGACTTCGCCAGGGTTCATGTTGCCGCACACACGAGATATAAGCCTTGAACTGCTGTCAGGTCCATCGAAAATATCTAGTGAGTCCTGACTGCAGTTCGGTAATGCAGGTGCTAGGTCGATGCTTCGAATTCTGGCGGTTAAAATAATGTAATCATTTTACAAAACAGCCATGCGTCAAATGATGGGGGTTTAATACAATTTAAAAACTCGATTAATTTTACACACGGGAGAGTAAATATGTTATATAATTTTTTAATAAACCATATGAAATTATGAGGATTGCTTTCCTGTTAAGTAAAATAAAACCAATTTTGAAAATATATGATATGCAAAGATAATACTCAATATCATTAATAATCAAAATTTTCTAAGTTTGTAATTAATTTAGCGATCTGTATTAAGTGATGAAATACTTTGCCATTAGATTATAATACATTTTATTTTCTGGCAATATTTGTATTGTTTTTATGTTATCACTTTAAGTAAAAAATAGTGTATTTTTCCAATCATCTAAACTATTTCATTTTTTCATATGTACATTTTTTACCAGCTGTTTCTTTTTTTTTTTTTTTTATAGTATGCCTACTTCTTTCTTTCAATAATTTATTATAAGTAGGCCTATATATTATATATTTTAGACAATAATATTTAGTACCCATTTTTACATTGTAGATAATGGAAGTATTTTATAATGAATAATTATTGCTGTGTATCTCTATTGGATAAATATAAAGTTACTCAAACTAACCACCTTTACCCTTCACTCTTACTTTAAAACAATGAACGTATCCTCAACAGATGATATTCTCCAGGCAACGATCTGTTTGTTGCAGTAGCTGAGTGGAAACCCTGGGCTCATTATAAGTCCATTTGAAGCATCGAGCGTATTTAATGATCCTTGGGAAAAAGTATATATTTGTATATATATACATGTATATATAAGCCTAAGTTATATATAAACGTATTTGTATGTATAAACATATACATATATATATATATATATATATATATATATATATATATATTATATAGTATATTATATAGTACATTTATATACATTTATATACATTTAAATGTATATATGTATGAATATATATATATATATATATATATATATATATATATATATATATATATATATATATATATATATATATATTATATATAGCGTTTATAAACAAATGAACACTGTCTAGACTTACATTTATTACTCTACACATGAGTACTGATTTAATTTGTCTTTAATACACGTGTCATTATTTTACAAATCAAGTAAACGAGTGTTTCCACGGCTAATTGGTAACAAGTACTTCAAGAATACAATCGTATGATAAGAAAATTACACCCACCTTGCGAATAAAACTCCGCGTAAAAATTGACAGGAAAAGATAAGAAATTCTGGTGCAGTGCTCGAAGGTTGACCACCATGTTGCTTGTCGTTGAGGTAATCACAGTTGACGTTACCCTATTACAGAAACGGTCGAAACTTCGAGCGGACGTACTGGAACCGTCGTACACGGTGACGTAGTCTTCGCAGCAATTAATAGTATCCACAACAGTTATACTGAAATTATTCGTTTTCGTGCTAGATTTCAAACTGTCAAGCAAGTAGCCTAAAATTGTATCAATCTTTAGTTACAATTCTTAATAAGCTAGATAAATGGACCGTTTCTCAGAACCAAAACCAAAATCACCACCTCAACCTCAAATTTAACCGGACTGCGAAAAATTGACATTGAAAACTGATTTTTATCCAAGATTGGCATTATAATAGGATCGGGAACTTTAACTTCAAATAAAACACCTAATAACCCCAAACCCCAAAACGCAACCCTGATACTAACGTTTATAAATATATATAACGTATATGTATATATATATATATATATATATATATATATATATATATATATATATATATATATATATATATATATATATATATATATATACATACATATATATATATATATATATATATATATATATATATATATATTACTTTTCTGGAATTTGTGTTGTATATCTATATTCACTTCTAAAATAAGCCGTTTAATTTTTTATTTTTTTTCTATTAACAATGACGTCATTATTATTGTGTATTTCTTTCGGCATTTGATTCTATATTCAATTTTTTAAACTAAACAATCAATGACGCTATTCCATTTTTATTTATGTCAAATGCCAATGAAATCCGTTTCTAAATATTTACGTATTACTTACTTTAACACGATATAAGTTCCAGTGTAGGTTATAAGTTTCCACGTCATATCCAGAACATTTCCATTATAGTTTGGATAACCTGGGTTCACCAATTTACCTGACTCGTATAGTACCGTTGTGTTGCCTCGTTTGAGTATAATGAAGCACATCATTACATGTAAACAATAGTAATTATTCTGACCTTAATATACAACGTTGTATCAAATTACTGAACGGAACAGAATGAGGGGTACATATGCCTCAACCGATGACGGTTTGGCATACCCCTTGGTATTGATGAAGGCGTCTAGGAATGCTGATCCTAAGTCGACACCTGAGATTGACCCGTAGCCGACACTCTAAGACAGATTATACTTGACAGTGGATCCCAACCAAAAGTGGGGGGGCATTGATACTAGCAACGTAATGGCATTCTTGTCCGGGACTTCGTAAGTAAGTAAAGAACACTTTCAAATGTTAATATATATGACACAGGTGAAGTAGAGATCACCTGTTTCAGTGAACTCGACATATGATAGTGTGGTCATGTGACCTACTTAGGTTCAGTAATGTTTTATTTTGACATTGTATAATACCTTATATGGATTGATGGTGCAACTACCGGGGTTTTTCCACTGTCTTATTAAGGGTGTCTAGGACCCAGAAATTTTCCATCAAGATCTGATTGATTGATTCTGATCAGATGACCATCCCAACCAATGGCTACATGAGTTGAGGATAACCTCCCCTGTTGCATAAGTCTTTAACTGCACCGCACACTCGCAACACGAGGCAGTCTACCTTGATCAAACGGTCTATTAAGAACAGGCCGTCCATATTGTCCGGCAATAGATTCTGACCATTTGAACGTGAGAGAACTTAAGTCCTGTGTGTGCTATGCTTTCTTAAGTTGTTTTAGTATTCTAGTATAATATTACTTGTCGCCAAGTGATTATTGAAGCTATAGTAGTGTTGTGTGACCTGTAGCTATTTTTATACATTGTTGAAATCTGTGATAGTGTTTTTTCTTACGCTTTGTAAGTTGGGTTTTGTTATTTTATAAATTAAATATTTTATCTCGTTTAACCTAGTGTTCTGCCACAACTGTGTTCGCTTATTAAAGGTTGTATGCAGATTGGACGAGTGTTAACTTCAATAGTATCACTAGTTTTCCCTAGACATCGAGATCGAGCCCTAGTGTGTTGTTGAGTTAGTGTTCATCCATTTAGGCTTTAAGTCATTTGCATATAACCCCGAAAAAAGAATCCGGGGACGTTCACCATCTATCTGGCTGATAGATAGGTAAACGTTACAGTCAGCATCAGCATAACTTTGCTGGTTGGACTCTGGGACTTCCTACGGGTTCGAACGTGGGATACGAACTTGATACTTGCGGGTTAGAAGTCGAACCCTCTACTATTTTACCACGTTGTCTCTGTGTTGTACTAATGTAATCTATAACTAATCACAAGCGGAAAACAACTAACTTCATAAATATAGCGATCCGTGCGTTCACCACTTATAACAGACACATTATTTTTCGCTAATATATTGCAAAAATAATTAATAAAGAAAAAAAAGATATTTTTATGAAGTATATGTTCTTTGTTTTTAAATAATTCATGTAAACAAAAATATAAACATGACCAAAAAAAGCCTTATTATTAATGTTAATCTTTCACCGTCGAGGTAAGTATAAAATAATCTGATCGTTTTTTTTTAATCTCTCCTTTAGACATACTATTTGTTTTTTAAAATCCTAGATTTTGTTAGATGATTAGAATCGTCAGGTTGTGTTATTAGTGGGTATGTTTCAAGCAAATGTTTGCATATTTGACATTTACATCATGTTTTTGTCTTTTAACTTACCTCTAATCGCATACTTTCCATAAAATCCTTTAAATGTACCATGGCTTCTAGTTTTAAGAACAATATGCATGTAATTTATAGTTGACACCATTAGCCTAAGCTTATATTCTGAGCGGGAATCATCGAATAACTTTGAACTATCTGTACGTCCATCGTATATAAATAGGTAGTTACCACTACAAATGCTTTGAAAGTCGTAATCTTTTACTCTGAAATTATACCAATCTCCTTTTATTGAAGAATTCGGATATCATATTGAGGTTTTTCTTTAGAAATGAATATATTATTTAATAATTTTTTAACAGCGTAAAGAGTTGACCATTACAACATTATGAAATATAAAAAATACGCAAAGTTTATATGATGTTAATGTTGATAAAATGAAACAAACACTGCAACATGGAACCAAGCGTCATTAAACTTACTCAAGAAGAATGTGAGTACCAGCATCGCCCTATATAGTCCAGGTGTAAGTCATATCGTTGGGAAAACTTAACGGATAGCCAGGGCTAGAGATAAAACCTTGAGGCTCAGTCAGTGTCATCTGGTAATCTATGTCAAAGAAACATTGTGAAATTGTTTTTTTTAGAAGAATGAATATACTCTGTTTTTAAATCCCACAAAACTCAGCTTACACCAGATATTTACTAAAATTTACATGCAGCAATTTTATATAGGAAAAAATATAATTATGTATTTCCTTCCTGGCTCTAAACTACTTCCCCCCATGTCGATTCTAGATCAAATATGCCGATGACAACGCACCTCATGTCCGTGTGTGCAATAATAAAATACAATTTAATATCTTCTAAAAGAATAATTTAAAATTATATAATTGAGTATCGCCACTATGCCAGGCAGCGATGTAAACGACATTATTCTATCAGTATGTGCTTGTTTTACCAAGTTACAATATACATTATATATATATATATATATATATATATATATATATATATATATATATATATATATAATATGGTTTATCCTACTTTAACCGTGGGAGGAGCGTGGGTATAGATGGATGTGGAGATGCTCTGGGGATGGGGCACAGGGAAAAACAATACCAACCTTACCCTGAGATATGCGTGAAGGAAACTCTGAACCTAAACCAAGCACTTGTCATTTTACACATTTATTTGACTTGAACCCACATCCTCAACTATACCATACAGTAATCGTTTTTTGAAAAACCGTAACTTTCTATCTGTCAGTTAAACAGGAAATGCCCAAACATCATCTCGTTGCTAACCATAGTATTTGATTTCAACTGTTTTACTTCCTAGTAAAAGGACAGAAATTTCCGGTGAACGTGATGAGCGAGATGCATGCTGATAACGATTAGCGAACAGCCGGGTTTTACAATATTATTATAAGGTATTCGAACAACGAACTTTATGAAATAAGACGTTGTTGTGTTGTACTATGATGAACATACAATTTTTAAAGTGTGTGTTTTTTGTCTTGGCTTTGAGCGTCTTGCTCATAACAATTTGTATGATCTTATAACATTAATGTTTAGGTTTTACCTTTTATTTTGCAGCTGGGTTTGCCGATCAATAACGATAAAAGCTTTAAACTCGAGCAGCGGATCTTCAAACTCAGAAAAAAAATTTCTTTGAGAAGCACAAATTCAAAATGGATTTAAGACCGTTTTCTAAAAACACAATGTTGTTCAAATAGAATTGTGCATATAAAAATGTTGATCATTTATTTTTTAAATGTTAAAATAAACTTCACTGACTGTGAAAATTAAAATAAATATAATTTTTAAACAATTTCTCAATTATAATTAATTGTTATTACTAAAACCCTTTTGTAAGTGGGATATGTAATTATCCTATTTTGATCGAATATATTTTCACTAAAAAGTATCTGGAAGAATTAACTTTTTTTCTTGAATTCCTATATCTGTAAAAAGTATCCTTCTGGGCGTCCATCTTGTTTTTGAAAACACCGTGTATAATTCAATGTCAAGATCGGATCATCAGAAAATTAAAGATTTAATGTTACCGACACTTAGATTAGATATTAATTTTATTTAAGCCTTTTTAGCAAAATCATGGAATGCTTGTTTATTTTAACGCACCTACACTATTGTGCTTGGGATGAAATTCAGAGTATAGCTGGATCTGGTGAAGGGGCGTAACTCATTTTTTAAAGAAAAAATTTACTTAAGCCATTTTACCTTTTCCTTTTTTATTTTACAAAATGTGTTAACTATTTTCATTCGAAAATTAAATCATTCAGAGATATGTGAATATTTAAAACGCATTACAAGAAAGCTTATCCGCATGGTTATTAAAGTAAAAAATTAATTAATTATCTGACTCTGTTTTACTTTCTATAGTTATTACAATAGTAAGCTCTTGTTTTGTTTTCTTTTACGCTTACCCAATAACAAGTTACATAATGATAAATCATATGAACTTAAATCAATTTTTAATAGCAAATGCAATAGTTTTTGCGTGTGTATAGAAATAATGTTTTTTTTTGAAAATCCACTTCATTGTTTTAAGTACCTTAAAAATGTTTCAAAAGTCATTATAATAAAAGATGTCATACTATTTATATAAATATAAAAGTGTGTTTCGAAATGAAAATGAATAACATTATATAACATTTCAAGAGCTGATATATTTTGCTATACATTTTAAACTACATATAAAATGTATATAAAATGGAGGGAACACTTTACATAACAGCTTGTTTGTTCATAGGTCGTTAAAAATCGTTTATTGAAACCGATATGATACAACTGTATATTTTTGTAAAGGAAATAATGTATAACAAGGAAATCAAATTTTCTGCAGTATTAAAGTGTACATTTGTAAGTGAATGGATTCCAATCTACGAATCAATACACAATTTCAATTATAGCAAAAGTACCCTAATTGATTCTAGTTAATAAATAGGTTCTTGCAGCGTTTAGAACGTATAATGTAAACGGTATTACGTTGTGTATAATTAAAGGAAGTAACATAATAAAACTATCTAATTCATTATTAACTAGAGTAGATGCGGTTTTTAACTGAACGATTCGTCCTGAAAGGTTTCATTTGCGTAAGCATGTCGACAATCTTCCGCGTTTGTTGTTTGATGTTCTGCAGTTGTTGGTTGCACACTCTCGTACTTTGCCTCTTGTGAGTCCAAATAGTTGATATAAATGGGGCGTACTGCATCATACCCACTTTCTGTAACATAATAATATAAGTTATGTATAATATAGAACTCGATATAAAATAACTTAAAAGCATTTATAATATTTAGCTATTAGTACACGTAAACGAAATTGCTCTTTTTAATAAAACCATTTGTCTCTCATACATTAGTAAGCTACACATATTATTTTTAGTGTTCTTAACTATATACCAAAGATAACGTGCTTCAAATTATAAAAAAAATCATTTTCTTTTTAAATTTATTACTTTATGGATTGTAAAGAATAGGTCTAGGAATCAATCACATGATATATGACGATTTCGTGTTAATAAGTCCGAGCACCCTAAATATACCTTTGGATGTAATAACCAATAGAAACGGGAAAGTGACAATCACTCTTTTTTTCATCTTCACATTAAATTAAGAATAAAAAATCCCATGAGAATTTACAAGGAATAATTCACTTTTCCCAATAGATAACGATGGGTAGATTGTTATGACGAACACTTATTGTACAATTAGTTTATTGTTTCCGATGCAACTACTCAAGACATAAAACAAAATTAAATGCTAAATTTGCAACAAAACCTACGCAAAATTTTGACCAATTTAAAATGATTACCTTCTGCGCTGGTATGATCGTTACTTTGTTGTAAGTTATTGTCAAAAACATTAGGATCTTCTGTACGTTCACTGAAACAAACGATAAACAAAGTAGACACAGAGCATTATATGAGCGTGCTATATATAATAAATTTTTAAGTGGTTACTTGACAAGGCGTATATTTTCATGTCATTGCACGTGTACCAAACAGCACGAATGTTAAAGAGACATTATCGAGTTCTTTACTTTCCCTAACTGCATTAAGCTTTAACGTGTGCGTAAAGAAAGTAAATGCGGCTGGGCATTGAACTATAATAACTATATATTTAAATGTCGTACTCAAAGAAAAAGTTGAACCATACTTCTTTAGCTTCATTTACCGTCAAATCCTAAAGAGTAACTTTACTTAAGCTTGTGTCATCAATAAAAAAGTGTATGTAACAACGCTGTAATACAAATATGGGTTGGAAAGTACTAGGGCAAATATTTTAATAATACCGTGTTTTACATTTCATAATTTATAATAAAATGCTATTATTTACTTAACGTAAGTTTGATTTCCATTTGTGTTTGCTGTTTGCTTCTCTGTACTTGTTGTCTCGACTGTCTCATACTTTGCCTCTTGAGACTCTGAGTTGTTGTTATATATGGGACGTATTGCATCATAGCCATTTTTTGTAACAGCATATTATAACTAATTCATAATAAGCTTTAATAGTTGTTTTTTTTTTATTTATTTAATAAAAGCATTTTTAAAGAAAATTGAATAAAATATTAGAGAAATCATTATTTTAAGAAAGCATGTTTAATTTTATTTTAATATTTACAAAGCATTTAAAAGATAAGCATTAAAAAAAACCAAGTGCTTGTTTCCTTTCAAAAAGGTTAGTTATTAGGCCTATATGTTATTTTAAAAAAAATGATAAATCTGTTGAATGCTACAATTCATTACTTAGTTCTTGGTAGAATGAATTATAGATAGGACTAACATATTTGCTTTAAATATTTATCAGTTCCTAGAAATATTACACATTCTGCTTTTCCTACAAACAATATTCTTATTTTTAAATGTCTATAATTTCTAAAACCTAAAAAGAAAAAAAAAATAAATCGTTAAATGAAAATTAATTTGGTATTAACCTTGTGGGCTGGTGTGATAGTTGCCTTGTTGTGAGTTGTCGACCAGAGCATTAGGATCTTCTGCAAAATTACTGCAACAAAGAGAAGGTAAAGACAATAAATACAGCGCACTATACACGGTATATATAGATATATATGTATATATATATATATATATATATATATATATATATAGAGAGAGAGAGAGAGAGAGAGAGAGATAGAGAGAGAGAGAGAGAGAGAGAGAGAGAGAGAGAGAGCACAATTGCTAAAACCAAAAGTCTCAAGTTTTTATCCCATTCAATAGAACTCGATGACTGCATGCAGCTCAGATGTGGAACTATGAAGAGTAAATACGGCTGAGCTTAGAACTGGCCAAACTTCTCTCCAAGTGGTAAACCCAAATTATAATTTGAACCATACTTACATAGCTGTACTGGCCGCCACGTAATAAATAATAACTTTAGGTTTACACGTTGTCGTCATGCAACAATTCATACAAGTAATAAAGTTATGTTACTCTTATTGGTAGGCTGTGCTTTAATTATACAACTCCTTCTAAATCAACGAATTAATATTCATTTCAAATGTTATTTACTTATCGTAAGCATATTGACTTTCATCTGTGTTTGTTGTTTCATTCATTGTGTTAGTTGTCTGGTTTGTTTCATACTTTGCCTCTTGCAAAGTGTTGTTATGTATTGGTCGTAATGCATTATACCCATTTTCTGCAACATATTAGGATAATGAATTAATAGTAAAAATCGATATACACGAAACGAATGAAATAACAAATAATAATAAGCTTATATATGAATTGAAATACAGTGAATCAAAAGAAATTATCTTTAAAAAAAACATTAGTGTCTAATAAAACTGTATACACATTTTAAAGAAAAACTATTTTCAATGAAAGATAATATTGTTAATATTTTCTGATTGGTGTAGCTTTTAAAATCATATTATTGCAAAAGTTTTTATAATCGATTCCCATCAAACTGATTAGAAAATATGAATTTTAAAATTCAAAATATTAAATCAATATGGAAGTTCTTGAAAAAAGTTATCACTGGTATATTATTCATTATTAATATTTATTCAATACTTTGTTCTTAATGAAGTCGATCATATAAAAGACAAAAAAAAATGCTTTGAATATCTAAAATTTGCCAAAAATATAACACTTTTTTCATACGAAGATCAAAACTAAAAAAAAAATGTCTATAATTACATAACTCTTATTAAACAAAATTATAAAGACCTTATGATTTTGTGTTTACCTTGTGGGCTGGTATTATCGTTATCGTGTAGTAAGGAGTTGACAAGAGCAATAGGATCTTCTGTAAAATTACTGCAAACAAAAAGGCGGTTAACACAATTTAGCTCTATTAACCTTGAAGTCCTAAATAGTAGCTTTACTTTTACACGTCTGTCGTAAATCAATTTAATAGCTCACTTAAGAAAGTTCATATATACTTTTGGTGAGTAGTTAGACACGTTTTTAACGATGCAATTCCTCTAAATCTCCTAGTTTATATTAATTTCAAAAGTTATTTACTTATCGTAAACATATTGACTTTCATTGTTGTTTGTTATTTGCTTCACTGTGTTTGTTGTCTGGACACTCTCATATTTTGCCTCTTGAGAGTTTGAGTTATTGCTGTATGTGGTTTGTAACGCATCATACCCATTTTCTGTAATCGAATATCAGTATAAATGTTTAATACAAAATCGAAAGTAAAAATCACCTGCAAAAACATTTACATTAAGGGGTCATCCATAAGTGGCGTCACGCTTTTTTTTTGACGATTTTTACCTCCCACCCTCCCATCCGTGACATATCATCAAAAAACAAACAAACAATAAAGCAATTTTTTATTTATTTTTATTTTAAGAGCATTCAAAAGCTTAATGTGAGTAATCGCTTTTATAATTGTTTCCTGTCCTACTAAATATAGATTATGAATTTTGAAAGTAAAAACATTAGATTTTCAGAAATATATATATATATATATATATATATATATATATATATATATATATATATATATATATATATATATATATATAAAAAAATCCATTTATTCTTAATAAAGCCAAAAACAAAGAAGGATACGACATTTGCTTTATATCCAGTGTATGCAATCACAATTCTCTTTAAACACATTTAATAGGCAAAGTAAAAAGATATATTGTTTTTCTATTGCATTGTTTACCTTGAGGGCTGATATGATCATTGCTTTGTTGTAAGTTGAAGACAGGAACACTAGGAATTTCAGTACGTGCACTGAAACACACATGCTAAATATAATATACGTTTAAGAGTTTTAGTCAAAATAATTAAGGTTTATATTTGAATGTCATTTGACATGTGTAGTTTTGATACGGCCTAGTTACACGGTAGGGCTCACGACTATTAATTCAAAATTCTCGAGTTCCAGATTCCAAATGCTAAGGATTCCATGAGTGTATTCTGCTCTGACGTGTGTCAATGAAATAAAAATGCGGCTAGATATAGAACTGTCCAAACTAATCCTTCACATTGCGTACACAAAATCATGATTAACTATACATCTTTAGTCGTTAACCCAAAACTCTCGAGTTCCAATACTGGTCCAAGTCAATAGAACGTCCATGTGTCCACCCAGCTCTGATGGGTACGTAACTTATGTCAAGAAAAGTAGAATCGGCTTGGCAAAGTGCTAACGACTCCTTCCATTCAAATGCCGAGATCAAGTACAAAGGAACTCTACTTCATCTGCCCAATGGATCGCTAGGTCTTAAGAGGATTTGTTTTTACTTTATACATCTATAGTATACTCTCAAGTTTGTAAAGAGTTGCTTCAAATTTACAAGTGTGTCGTCAACAGAAATAAAATGGAATGTTATCAACTTGAGAAGTTCTTGTTCTTACTCGAAATATAATATATAATATATTTTTTCTCATGACGTTTAATAATTTTGAATGTTATTTACTCAGTGTACGTATATTGCCTTTCCTCCGTGTCTGTTATTTGCTTCACTGTGTTTGTTGTTTGGAGACTCTCATATTTTGCCTCTTGTGAGTCTGAGTTGTTGTTATATGTGGTTTCTATTGCATCATAGCCATTTCCTATATCAGAATAGTATACTTCAAGTTTAATATCAAATCGATATAAAAATAAAACAAAAATAATAACCATCTTTATAATAAGCTTTGGAATAAATAAAAAATAAGTAGTGGGGGAAAAAATGCTTTCCTTTTTTTAAGCATGACCTTTTTAAACATTATATACCTTTTGTCGTTCATATATTTTTAAAGCAAGTAAGTTTTAATTTTTTTTCAGAGCCTTTAAAAGCATATTAGCTGGTAGGGGGGGGGGGGGGGGACGGCGTGGCTTGGGGTTAGATTGCTAGACTGTTCATCTGAAAGTCTCAAGTTTTTATCTATGTTCAGCTGAGTTGAACGTCCCCGAGATAACTAAGCTCTTATGGGTACCTGACTCACTATAGCGAAAGTAAACACGGTATCGCTTATTGCTGAAAGCACTATCATTTCATATGCCGATGTTACAGAAACAGGTGAACTCTATTTCTTTTACCCAAATGATCGTCAAGTTTAACTAATTTTTCTAACACATCAGAAATAACACATCAGAAATAACACATCAGATACATTTAAAAAATACGATCAAAAGCAGAATATACATCTAAAAATTATGCAGTATGCAATCACGCTTGTCTTAAAACAAAATTAAACGACATATTAAACAACAAAAATCAGTTCTAACTAAATAGTTTACCTTGAGGGCGGGTATGATCGTTGCTTTGTTGTAAGTTGGTGACAGGAACATTAGGAACTTCTGAACGTGCACTGAAACAATAGGTAAAACAAAACAGTAAACGCACGCCTAAAGGCGTAGCGACCCTTCCCGGCGCCCGGGGACAAACTTTTCGATTTGCACCCCCTCTTCGAGATTTCGATTTACATCCCCCCACGAGATTTCGATTTGCACCCCACCTACCTCAAACATTCGATTTGCACCCCCCCCCCCCCCCCTCGAGCTTTCCATTTGCACTCCCCCCCCCCCCCTCTCAAACTTTCGATTTACACCACCCTCAACCTTTCAATTTATCTTTCCAACCCATTTTGGCGCCCCCTAAGGTCGGCGCCCGGGGACATATGTCCCCCCCGCCCCCCCCCCCCCCCCCCCCCCCCCCCCCCCCCCCCCCGCTACGCTACTGCTTCATTATCTACTATTATGTTTTTGTTAAAAACTTTGTAGAATTTATGTTCTTTACACATTCGTTATGAGGAACGACTTGGCTGGCTGGTAGAACGGACGGCTATTTAAGCGAAGGTTTCGAGTTTATATCCCAAGTCTTCTGGATTCCTAGAGTACATCCAATTCCTACGTGTGACTATGGAAACTAAATACGGTTCTACATAGCTCTGTACAAACTAGCCATACAAATGTCGTAATTGAATTAAAACGTGACCACTTCATCTTTAGATCTATCGGCCGTAGAGTCCTATAGAGTAATTTAATTTCACTTGTGTCGTCCATCAACATAATAGTGTATGTAATAATGTTAAGCCACCCTTGTTGTCTAGAACTTTGTCAAATCATTCAATAATATGAATAAAATCATTTCAAAATATCCTAGTTTAAACTAGTGTAACAAATTATTTACTCAGTGTACGTATATTGCCTTTCCTCTGCGTTGGTTGTTTGCTTCACAGTGTTTGTTGTCTGGACGCTCTCATACTTTGCTTCTTGTGAGTCTGAATTTATGAGATATATGGGGCATATTGAATAAACTTTTTTTTTCTCAAATAGAATAACATAATATGTTTAAAATAAAATTGATACAACATATAACTAATGCATAAACTTTTACAATAATACGCTCTCTTTTGAAATAAAAGTAAGAATATCGAAGAAAATCTTTTTTTTTTCTTTTTTTTTTAAACTATGCTAATACCAAGTCTCAATGTAGATGTGCTTAGGTTTTGTTAAGTCTTTCCTAAGAATTTAGTCCGTACATGTGATTATCCACAACGTACTATCAATAGATTCATGTTTACAAACGGTACAACGGCCTTGTACAACGATTGTAATGCTGGTTGCCATTACCCCAACGCCATTAATTATTAGGTGTTAACAGCTGTTCGCCATAATGGCCGTTGCCTCAAATGTCAGCCTGCTTTTTTTTTATTTGCTCCCATAGTCTTTTTCAATCCAAAAGCCAACTACAAGGTAGCAGTTGTTTGATTTTTGGGATTTTTTTCCTAGACAGGCTGTTGTCTTTTGTTTTTGAGCCTCATCCACCCGGGTGCTCAAACTCGGGATTTTTCGCTTTAGCAAGCATGAGCTTTACCGACACAATCATTCTACCCCTTAAGTGAAAAAATATTATAATGATAATTATTGTATGTGTATTCGTGTATTTATTTTTGTACTAGTAAGGTTAACCACTTCCTTGACCAAAAGAAAAAAAAGAATATCATGCCGAACTCAAAATATAATACAAATTATTAAACGTAAAATATTTATAAAAAGTAGTGCTTATCTGAATTAAAATGTAACAAAGAGAAATTGATTTTCAAATTATTGTGCGTTTATCCAAACTAGTCATGAACTAAACACAACATGGAAAATCAAATACAATGTTGATTAACTTTATATTTTTATTTTACCTTGTAATAGACTGTAAGGGTCGCCTTCTTGTAAGCTGGTAACAAGCGGTATTCGGTCTTCTTTTGTACGTTTACTACAACATAATATTTTTATAATAGTCAACACAGATTTCATATAAACAAGTTAAATGTAATAATCTTATAAGCATTTTTTAACTTCATACGTATTATATTCTAATGTCATTCCACAAATGAGATAGAGAATATCTAGGTTGATGTCTGAGCGCATCAAACGTTTAAGTTAGGACTACAAGTCTTTGGGATTCCCGAATTGCAACAAGCTTTGGCGTCTAACAAGAGGTATAGCGGGGGGGGGGGGGGGGAAATATGTCCACGGGCGCCGACCTTAGGGGGGCGCCAAAATGGGTTGGAAAAACAAATTGAAAGTTTCAGAGGGGGAGTGGTGCAAATCGAAAGTTTGAGGGAGGTGCAAATGGAAAGTTTGTCTCCGGGAAGTGTCGCTACGCCTCTGCGTATAACAAGTAAAAACGGCGTGGCATAGACATGACCTTACTATCACTCTAATTCCAAGACACTAAAAAATAGATGGACTGCCCTAGTGACCGTCAGATCTTAAAGAGTCTCTTTAATTTTACACGTGTATCTGCAGTACACAAAATAACTCATGCAAAAATGCGGATATGTTAGTGGGTGAACAGTTGGGAAAGGCTTTTAATAATACAGTTATGTTCAAAATGTTCTAATTTATACTGTTTTAAATATTATTTACTTAGTGTAAGCATGTTGACTTTCAGCTGTGTTTAGGTTTTGTTGCACTGTGTTTGTAGACTGGGCAGTCGCATAACTTGCATCTTGTGAGTCTGAGTTGTCATGCGTGAGATGTTCTTCATCATAAATATGTTCTGTAACAGAACATCAGAATGTGTCTTTAATATAAACATATGGGACGACGTGGCATAGCGGTAGAGAGCTGGACTGCTAACCCGAGAGTTTCAAGTTCGAATGCGGGTTCAAATCAGTGGAACGTTCCGTACGTTATTGAAACACATGCGGTTGGAAATTGTGCTGACTATACTATCCATTTATATATTGAAGTTGCTGAATCGAATGAGATGTACTTCATCTACCCCGTGTGTCTTGAGCACGAATAGGAAATGATGAATATAGAAATAATATAACAATATTATATATCATTCATGATTTATGAGCACCTTGGTCTAACTTGATACATTTTAAAATTTTATTTTACTGAAATACATGGAAGAGGTAAATTGCTTCTTTACATCAAAATGTAGTCTTTATTATTATTTTTTTAACTTAAAAGTGAAAAGTTTGATTAAAGGCATATTTAATTTATTGAAATTATTGTTCATATAACACCATAGCCATAAAAATAAATGTAGTGAAAGAAAAAACAAATGTAATCCGAAATAATTGGTTACCTTGCAGACGGGTATAATCGATGACTTGACGTAAATTGGCAACAAGAGCGATAGGGTTGATGGCAAAAATACTGCACCTAAATAACGGAAAAATAGTAAACATAACTCTTTATATAAAAAATAATGTACCTAAATATTGGAAAATCAGTAAACAAGGTAGAGATAATGGATTGTTAATAATTTTTCTTTTAAAAACGTAACTAGGTGTATAATTAAATCTCATTTCGCATGTGTCATATGAAACTGCGTGGTCGTTGATTAGAGTGCACGACTGCCAAAACAAAAGTCTCGGGTTCGGATCCCGTATTCTGAGGATTTCCTTATGACAATAAGACCTAACGATTGTCTAAAGTAAGGTGGGCATAACACTGACCTCAGTATACCTTCAAATACCGCACTCAGAAAAAAAATATGAACTCAACTTCTTCTGCCCAATTGACTGTTAGTTTTCAATGAATAGCTTGCTTTTTAAATTTATGTCATTAATCAATACAATTGTAAAGTATTAAAACACTCTTTCGAACCATAATGTCCATAGGGTAAGTGAAGCAGAGTTTATCTGTTTTAGTGACAGCGGCATATACATGAGTAATGTGATTACCACAATGCTTAACCGCCTCTATTTTACCTAACGTGAGTAGTACCCCCAAGAGCTAGTTGGACTCAGTGACGTCATACGGATCCGACTCCTGGGATACGAAATCGAAACTTTCATGTCAACAGTCGAACGCTGTAACATTTGACCACGTTGTCCCATATGAAACAAAAACCAGTTTTTTTAAAGAAAAAACATAACTTAAATTATAATTGCTCGTTATCTACCTCGAGTTTTGTTCATTTTCTTGGCTTGGTTGATTCATTCTTCGTCGTACAAAGATGAAAGCTACAACGACGACAATTATAACAAAAGCCACAGATCCTAAAGTACCCCCTACAATCAGCCCAATGTTGAGATCGCCTGAAATATATTTAACATAATATATACTAGCATTTTGATCACATATTTTGAACAAAATGATTGCAATTTCAAAAATGTTTTTATTTTACTATTTTAATAGAATTTTGCGATGAAAATTTGTAACTTACCATCAGAGTTTGCTGTTTTAAAACTACCTACTACTTCACGGCTTTCATCACCAACTGAATTGACCGCTCTAATGCTGTAATTATATTCAGTGTCGGCTTGGAGATCTATAGATCTGACTTCAGGATAATTAACTGTAAGTTCTTGTAGTTTAAGTTTTGATTCATAAGAAAACGTATATTTATCAACTCTGCCTTTAGATGGTTGAAAGCGTATGAAGTAAGGGGGTCTATCCAGTTTACTGGCTGTGGTATTAACAACACCTGGTTGTGCTGGGTCTAAGTTTGAAACAGTTTAATTGTATTACTTTTTGAGATTAAAGCAAAATTGATACAATACAAAAAATACAAATTTAAAATTAACTAGAGTTCGTCAATAATTATTACACATGAAGAACATATATATTTTACAAATTACATAGTTATATATTATACTTATAAATTTTACAACAAAATTAGCAAGTGTTACAGATAAATAGCATAATAACTTACAGGTAACAATGTTGACTATAGTGCTGAATTTTCTCTCAGGGTAAAATCCCTGCTGCTGTAGGAACGTGTAGACCGTGATTGTGTAGCTGGTACCTGGTGTTAGACCAGTCACCGTCACACCGCTCTCATTGGCGGCTTGTGTTCCTCTATCTGTTTCATCACTGGCTGACACCCACGACACACCGTACGTTCTATTGGGTCCAAGTGTAGTGGCTTCCCATTGTAGCTCAACTCCAGTTGTGCTCTTGTTCTTCGTTTGTGGGCGTTGTACAAAAAACATAGCAGCTGGCAGGAGGAGTTAAGATAACAAAATAAAGTTATAAAATTCACTCTTTTAGAAATATCTTTTGGTCAAACATAAACGCTTAATATAACGAAATAAAATATGTTGTCTCCCATCTATTCCCTCGGCTATACTAAATTCTTTAGATTAATGCTTTATTTAAAACAAAATATTCTCAAACGGTTTTTTTTTTCAGAAACCCTTCTAACAACATGCATACATAATTGCATGTACTACCTAGAACCACATTAAAGTTTCCCTTTCAAACCTGACGGTCTATGGGGCAAGTGAAGTAGAGTTCCCTTGTTTCTGTGACCTCGGCATATGAAGAGATCGTGTAGTCAGCACTATGCCCAGACGCCTTCTTTACTCTCCCTAACGTGAGTTAAGTACCCATTAGAGTTGAGTGGACTCGGGGTCATGACCACTCCGTCCCATAGAACCACATTACTTTATTATAAACAAAACCTTGAATTTCAAATATTTTGTTTTCATCGAAATATTGTAATAAATACGGTGTTAATTTGATTAAAAAACACACCCTTTTAACTATTTACTAATATGCACATTATGCTGTAAATTTTTAAGGTAGGATTTTTTTTTAAAATAATTTTGAAACGGCTATATTAATTAACCAACTTAATCGTTACAAACAATAAACAAAATCTTACAAGAAACGCATATGTTGTCTTCAAAATAAAACGTGTCCATACACAAACATCGTTGAGTTCCATTGACATCGGGCAGGCAGTCCAAATATTTGCTTGAGTTACACATAGCAGTTACACTAGAGTTGCAATTCAAAGCGTGGTCAAGTGCTGAAATATTTTGAGCATACTGTATTGAATTCTATTTCACAAGCTTTTATTAAAATTACTCTTCAATAATAAAACAAGTTAATAAAAAGTCTAGTGACAATTTAAGCGCTATTTCCTTATGTTATCCATACCAATTTTAAATCGAGATAAATCATATATTCAGCAAATAAATAATGCCACAAGTAGTTTTAATAATTAAAAAAAAATAGAAAAAATATTTATTATTTAATAGGTTACAAAAATAACGTTTGAATTAATAAGTAAAAAAAAGACAACTATATTAACCTATATCAACGGAAATAGTTTTATTTTAATAAGTAGGCCTACATGATGCTCAGTTTAAAAAAGTAAAGTAGTAAATATCATCCTATAAATATAAACTTATTTGTTCGTAATTCATTTTTTTGTGACCAAACGAAAGGATATTTTTGAAAACTTTCTTCGGCAATATTGGTCTAAATTATGGCAGGAATCGATTGGTTAATGTTTCAAGTCGCAAAGTGGTCTGGTTGCCGAGATATGGGCCAAAAACTGCATTTTTTTCGAGGTGTTTTGGCTTTTCCGGGAAATCCATGAAGGAATTCCGGGAATTATTTTGGCCCACAATCATCCTCGGAACTTGCTTAACATATTTGCTTTGTAACTAGTCCTCGATGTTGCTTCGTTGAGGAGGAGATACGACTTAAAGCTGCGGACACACATCCATCCATTGCGGACACACATCCATTCATCCATCCATCCATCCATCCAGAAATAACGAATTAATAATCGCAATTCCAGTATGGAAATTGCGCTAAAAATATAGGCAATGCTGATTTATTCAAAATTTAAAAATTCTTTTTTTTTTTGTTGTAAAAATAACTATTATTAGAATCAATTAATTTATGAATGAAGAATTATAAACATAGCTTAAAAATATTTTTAAAGTGCGGTGTCAACCATATTTATTTTGATCTTCTTTAAAGTATGTGAATTACCAGGTGTACACATTACATCGATTCGACTGTAGTAGTAGTCTTGATAACATAAACACGTCCCGTTTAAACACTGCAGGTTACTTTTGCACTGCTGTGTTTCCGTGCAATTTTCTTTAAAATCAATTTCTGCATGTAGAGGAAACAGGCAATAAAACAGGAATTATATATGAAAGAATAGTTTTTTTAATACATGATTATTACTTTGCTTTGTTTATTAATATGAAATTTCAATCCAAACATTAAATTTAAAATAAGTAATATATAATTTGTTGGTATTTTTTTAAATTTATTTTTTAATTGTCAGTCTGTGTGGATTAATTGATGAAAACGCATGGGTAATTAACGCCGCAGTAGTCACAGCTATCTATCAGCCAGTACTCTTAAAATTTAAATAAAACAAAAATGCATTTTAATGTTTGTACTACCTTATATAATTTGATATCAATTGTAGAAACTGATAACTTACCATCCGAGTGGGCTGTTTTAAAACTACCTTCTACTTCATCACTGTGGTCACCAACAGAATTAAGAGCTCTAATAGTGTAATTGTATTCGGTTTCTGTTTCAAGATTCAACAGTCTGACTTCAGGGGCGATAACAGTAATTTCGTGTAAGTTTAGTTTTGATTTGAAAGAAAATGTGTAGTTGTCTACCCTGCCTTCTGATGGTTGAAATCTTATGATGTACGGACGTTTGTCGAGTTTACTGGCTGTGGTATTCACTAAACCTGGTCGGGCTGGGACTAAATTTGAAACATTTGAAAAATTTAAAGGTGTAGGATTTGTATTTTAATATATGTGACGATTATATATTTATATTTCATATTGTGTGTTTCTAAAAAAAAAATATGATTACTCAGTAAGTATAAGGAAAATAATAAGCTTAGATTTATTTTATCACACCGTTTCTTAATAAAATTATTAGATTTTTAATCAGTAAATTAAACAAATTAAATAATAAAAAATATTTAGTGAATAGAAAAGTAAATAATTATGCATTAATAAAAATAGCAACGACAAAATAAAAGTTAGTTGGAAATAAAGACTAAGGCTAAATCAACAACTTTCTGACGTTATATACTCACAAGTAACAATGTTGACTGTGATGCTGAATTTTCTCTCAGGGTAAAATCCGTGCTGCTTAAGGAACGTGTAGACCGTGATTGTGTAGCTGGTACCTGGTGTTAGACCAGTCACCGTCACACCGCTCTCATTGGCGGCTTGTGTTCCTCTATCTGTTTCATCACTGGCCGACACCCACGACACACCGTACGTTCTATTGGGTCCAAGTGTAGTGGCTTCCCATTGTAGCTCAACTCCACTTGTGCTCTTGTTCTTGAATTGTGGGTTTTGTACAATAAATGTAGCTAATGGTATGAGTTAAAAAAACACGATTGAACTTTACAGATAAAATCATTAAATCACGGGAACTGTTGCCTAACTTTCTGCCTCTCGTCCAATCTTTAAAATACTAAGATCCTTTTGAAAGTTGATTTAAACATCAAATGGCACAATTTTGTAAAATATGCAATAATGTAGCTATTCTAATGAAATACTAATAGTCTTCAAGAGTTACATTATTTCGTTAGAAATTACTATTTCAATAACTAAAATATTGGCCTTCTTGCCTTCAAATCGTATAGGTAGCAACTGTCTTGGGGCAATACTTTAAAACTTATATACATGTGACTTTATTTATAAAACGTAATTAGGACATTCGGATTTTAGAATTTCAATAAATACATAAATAAATGTAAAGCACTGTTATGTGAATTAAAATACCTTATTTTCACAATCTTAAATAAATGCTAAAAACGTAAATGTTAAACTGCTATGTTCAGGAGACAGCCTTCCATTTTACATAAAATAAACAAACACTTACAAGGAACACACGTGCTGTTGTCAAAATAAAACATATCCATACATAAACATCGTTGAACTCCATTAACATCAGGCAGACAGTCCAAATATTTGCTTGAGTTACACATAGCTGTTACAGTTTTGTTGCAAGTCAAAGCGTGGTCAAGTGCTGGAATATTTAGAACAATCAATTATAAAGTCTAGTATACAAGATATACACACATAAATGTGTGATATAACTATTACTAAAATCAATTAATATACTAATGAAGCATTATAAATATAGGGCAAACATTTTTTTTTAATTGACAGCTTTACAGGATTTGTTATTTCTAAGTATAATATTTAACTTTATTTTTAGTATACTTATAGTAGTATTACCAGGTGTGCACTTAATATCAGTTTGGCTGTAGTAGTAATCCTGATAACACGAACACGTCCCATTTATGCACTGCAGGTTACTTTTGCACTGCTGTGTTTCAGTACAATTTTCTGTAAAATCGTTTTCTGTAGAGGAAAGATTTAAAAAATGAAACTAAAATTAGATTTCGTTAAGTAGCTTACAAGCATAGTAGTACTATTACCTTATGGAAATGCAAACTTCAGTAAACACAATTCTATCCATCAATTTTTTAAAAGCACATTTAATCTTTATGAAGCATTGTGCCTGTTCACTTTAACTTCATAAAACTTTTCTTGCATGATTTGTTTCCCATAGCGTTGTAAACACTATATCAATAATAAATGCAGCCATTCTTTGAGTTTTTCTATACTAGATTGGTTGCTTGTTTGCAGAGGATACAAAAATGTAACGCAATTGTTGCAATTCTAATGATGATATAATTTTTGTGTTATTCCACAATGCTTAAAAGTCGTAGCAACATTTATTTGTAATATAGAAATACAATTATAATAAATATATTATTAAAACAATTAATTTTACTAATAAAGAAGTATACACGTATAAAAAAATCGTTTTTATGTGACGATTTTACGGTGTCTGACTGTGTTAATATTATTAACATCTTATACACTCAATATAAATATTTTTAAAAAATCTACTCTAATTACATTACCAGGTTTACACATAACATCAATTTGGCTGTAGTAGTAGTCCTCAAAACACGAACATGTCCCATTTAAACACTGCAGGTTACTTTTGCACTGCTGTGTTTCAGTACAGTTGTCTTTAAAATCGATTTCTGTAATGGATTGATAAAGAAAATCTAACTGATTTAAAAACAATCGATTTTAATAATATTTAGTATTAAAATATGTATGAGATATAAGTACACATTTTGAATTTAGTTTTAATGAGAGTTGTTATTTTGTTTTAATTTTGTAATTATCAGATATGTGTTTGATTAATGGTTGGCATACGTTGTTGAAATGCTAACGCGCCATGTTAAGTACACCTGCAATAATCGATCATGCAGTTTTTAAATACATTTTAAAAATGTGTTTTAAAATTTACCGTATTCGAAATGTATGCAATCTGCGTTTGGTCAACTATTATAATAATAATAAGACTATTACTTGCAGTGCAGACTTTTTAACGCTCTAACGAAATATGTTATTTTGTAAATACTAGCTCAAATATCAGACATATTGTCAACAATATCGTCATTTTTTATTAACGTTTTAACCATTGTAAAGATTATAATATATAAGTGCATTTAAAATAGAATATTGAATAACGAATGAAGTTCTCCAAAAATCATTGTGGAAGCAGCAGTTCTTGAGTTTTGAAGTTTGTTCCTCTTTGATTGGGTTTTTTGGCTGCTTATAATCCGAATAATCCGAATAATTTAAGTAATTTTCACATATGTGTGTTAAGTCAGAGAACATAAGCAATAGAAAATGTTATTTCTATGTTAAATAATTCAATGAGAAACAACTATTTTACTTGCTACAATCATTTTAATCTAATCATTAAATATAAATATATTGCAACAAATATTTTGAAGTAATACTCATTTTATAATAGTTTAATAATAAGAATCAAATTCGGT
This sequence comes from Physella acuta, assembly GCF_028476545.2. Lineage (NCBI taxonomy): Eukaryota > Metazoa > Mollusca > Gastropoda > Physidae > Physella > Physella acuta. The sequence goes on along the minus strand of NW_026731931.1, from coordinate 938,228 downwards.
TTCAAATATTAGTTACTAAAAATAAATTTCTAATGAAAGTGCATTACCAGGTCTACACTGAACATCAGTTTGGTTGTAATAGTAGTCCTTATTACACGCACATGTACCATTTGAACACTGCAGGTTACTTTTGCACTGCAGTGTTTCTGTACACTTTTCTTTGAAATCGATTTCTGTTATGTAAGAAAAAAGAACATGAAATTTAATTTAGTTTAAGTTCAATTTTTAAATAAATGCTTATTAATATGTAGTCTTATCAAAAAGTTGTTGTGACAACATTTTAATATATATTGAAATATGAGCAGTGTATTCTGCAAATGCATACATAAAAAAAGCCATAGCAATTTTTAAAAATTCAAAATGGCGGATGTTTTTTTTTTCAGGTTTCTATAACATCCCAAATTGTTTTTAAACTTTGTTTTGCTGTGTTCCAAACAGGGCAAATCTATTTAACATGCTTCAGATGTTAAAGTAGAAAAAATAGAAAGAAAAAAACTGAGCATATCCAATACTTTTTTTCTTCCTATTCTGCGTTCTTAATTTTAATATTGGAAGAGATTCCCTCGAAAGCAATTGAGTATTATGTGACAACCTGTTATGCTCCATATAGGCCGATTTCAGCTTGCTTTTCTTAATGGATATGCTTTGTTCAACGTGACAACATACAACACGCAATATGACATGTTTGACTGTACTCTGCTTTCTTTCTGTATTTGCTTGAATAGCCAGCCGTTTTTTTTGGAATACACATTGTGTACTCTTCTGTCTTTTAAAAAGAAGAGCATTATATGCTAGGGATTATATAATTTCTGTCCTGAAACAAAGATGCATTGTTGCACCTTGAGAGTTGGAATATACACAAAATAAAGACTTACTTGGGTAACAGGTTAGTGTAGAACTATTATAATAATGATCACTTGGACAATCACAGATACCAAAAACACAATTCAGACCAGGTCGGCACTGGTTCACGTAATAACAGGATTTATCATATGGCAGATCTGACAATAAATTAAAGAAATCCAATAAATTGCAGTAAAGTGTACAACGATAATATACATACACAAACACACAAACACAAATATTCAAACGCATAAGCATAACATATGCATACGCATACACGGATAGACACATATACTCTCACATACTAGTCCAGGTCCTAGACCTAGACCTAGACCTAGACCTAGACCTAGACCTAGAACCCTAGACCTAGACCTAGACCTAGACCTAGACCTAGACCTAGACCTAGACCTAGACCTAGACCTAGACCTAGACCTAGACCTAGACCTAGACCTAGAACTAGACCTAGACCTAGACCTAGACCTAGACCTAGACCTAGACCTAGACCTAGACCTAGACCTAGACCTAGACCTAGACCTAGACCTAGACCTAGACCTAGACCTAGACCTAGACCTAGACCTAGACCTAGACCTAGACCTAGACCTAGACCTAGACCTAGACCTAGACCTAGACCTAGACCTAGACCTAGACCTAGACCTAGACCTAGACCTAGACCTAGACCTAGACCTAGACCTAGACCTAGACCTAGACCTAGACCTAGACCTAGACCTAGACCTAGACCTAGACCTAGACCTAGACCTAGACCTAGACCTAGACCTAGACCTAGACCTAGACCTAGACCTAGACCTAGACCTAGACCTAGACCTAGACCTAGACCTAGACCTAGACCTAGACCTAGACCTAGACCTAGACCTAGACCTAGACCTAGACCTAGACCTAGACCTAGACCTAGACCTAGACCTAGACCTAGACCTAGACCTAGACCTAGACCTAGACCTAGACCTAGACCTAGACCTAGACCTAGACCTAGACCTAGACCTAGACCTAGACCTAGACCTAGACCTAGACCTAGACCTAGACCTAGACCTAGACCTAGACCTAGACCTAGACCTAGACCTAGACCTAGACCTAGACCTAGACCTAGACCTAGACCTAGACCTAGACCTAGACCTAGACCTAGACCTAGACCTAGACCTAGACCTAGACCTAGACCTAGACCTAGACCTAGACCTAGACCTAGACCTAGACCTAGACCTAGACCTAGACCTAGACCTAGACCTAGACCTAGACCTAGACCTAGACCTAGACCTAGACCTAGACCTAGACCTAGACCTAGACCTAGACCTAGACCTAGACCTAGACCTAGACCTAGACCTAGACCTAGACCTAGACCTAGACCTAGACCTAGACCTAGACCTAGACCTAGACCTAGAGGTAGACACATGTAGACTTGGACGTTGACGTGGACAAACCTACTCTTTATCGTGTAATTCCCATAAAATCCTCTATATGCCGGTTCATCAAAATTTCGAATCTTAGCAGTTTTAAACACAAGGTACATGTAGTTGGTATTTGAAGCCAATATTCCAGGTAGAATTGTTGAACAGTATTTTCCAAATAACGGTGAAGTATCTGTGCGTCCGTTGTATATAGCAAGTGAGTCAAAGGCGCATCTAGTGGCTTCTGGTGCCAAATCTAGATCTGTAATACTGTTGGCAATACAAAATAAAATATTATTACACTTGTTTTGAAATTCTCGCTTTCCATCTTACATTAACTTATATATATATATATATATATATATATATATATATATATATATATATATATATATATATATATATATATAAATGACAAAAAAGTAATGTCAAAGACTCTTTATATCACGGTCATTGTTTTACAATGTTATATTTTGTACAGGATATTGACCACACATCAGTTTTAACCATAACACACCCAGAGACCCACGCACACACATACTCAGTGGCTACATACTCAATGAGAATGTAAGTATCTTCATCTCCCCGTATAGTCCAGGTAGAAAACACTTCTCTTTCGTAACCCAGTGGATACCCAGGGCTGGCGATGAAACCTTTAGTATCGTTTAAAGTAACCTGTGTATCTGGAGATGTTGTTTTAAATGTGTTCATTATTGTTACGACAATGAACGAGCATGTGTATAATATATAGGGTTTAGCAAGAGCGTTCAGTTAAGTGATAAAGGTAAAGGGTCATCCATAAATGATGGAACGCTTTTTTTGACAATTTATCCCTCCACCCCTCCCCTCCGTCACATGTCGTCACAAAAAGCCAGACACCTAAGCCTACAACCCCCTTCGAAATTGCAGTTGAATTTATCTTAAAACATCGATATTTTTTTCCAAAATCTAGGCTGAACTCTGCCAATATCGAGTATTTTATTCGATTCATATTACAACTTATTAGAACAGTTTTCTGAAACTCAGATTAAGGATATAAAGCTGTAGCGTAGCACACGAAAAATTAATCCTATAAGCAGTCAAAAATGTAAATAGCTGAAGTTTTGTAATTTTACTAAAAAAACGCGACCCATCTTATTTTTCTTTTAGCCTTGCCAACATAGATATACTTCAAGTCACACAATTATGGAACCCCCCCCCCCCCCCCTCTACGAATGTGACGTCATTTATGAACGACCCCTTAAAAGGTAATACTGTATACCGAAATCTTTGTATGTTGCAAGAAATCTCCCTTTTCCAGATGATCTAAATACGACAAGGATGTAGTTTCTTGTAGACATTGTTAGTATCTGCCAAGATGTACACTTTTTACCAAATGTCTTGTTAGACGTAGAGATTCCATCAAATATCTCAATGTAATCAGTTGCACAACTTTCGTTTATACCCATATCCAAGTATGTTAAACTAAAATGTAAAGAATTTTTAAAGTTTAAAATTATGATACAGGAGTAACTAAAGTGCATAAAAGTGCTATACATATTTCTTCAACAAGGATTTAATTTTTTGGATACGATAAATTTACGTGTTATTATTTTTAATTCGTTCAGCGAACATCAATCAACTAAACATTAATTTTTCTTAATACATTATTTTTGTTAATTAATTATCAACAAATAACGATAACGTTTTATGTTGCTCATTAAACGGTTCTATTTATTCAAAAATTCAAATACAATTTAAATCAATGTAAATTTAAAGAATTCCTCCCCAGTAATCGTCCAAATGTGCCAATGCCTTAAACCCATTTTACTATCATCAGTGATGTCGATATGTAGGCTACACATATAAAAACAACCCGTACTTATTTAATCTAGTTCAGCTGTTCTTAACCTGGGTTCGATCGAACCTGGGGGGGGGGGGGGGGTTCTTTGATAAAGTCACAATGGTTCGGTTGAGGCCTAGACACACACATAACTCTTATGACTCAAGACCAGATTATGTCAATGCGGACGATAGACCTTTTCAAAGGTCCGGTGAAGGGGCATATGAAACTGGTGGGGTCCTGTACTACCAAAAAGCTTAAGAACCATTGATCTACTTAGAATTGCAGTGTAAGTCAAGTAAAATGCAAAATCTTCAAATGTACTAATAATATCAACATCATTTCAATCTATTTGTGTATGCATTGTAAGTTTTACATACTAATATATCATGTAATGAGATGTAGCATTACCTGAAGGCTACCACATGTCCAATCCACCCCTGAATGGTCCATGTACAGTAGGTTGTAGGGGAACTCGACGGGTAACCTGGGTTGGTTATCGTTCCTGTTGCAGCCGTCGCTGTTCTATTGCAATCTTAAACATCAACGTTATTTGTATCGTAAAGGAATGCTAACTATTTATAGATATACTTATACGTGTAAGAGGAAGTACAGACCAATGCTAACTCTATATAGACATATTATCAAATAAAACAATGCATTTTTAATTGTGTCATTTTTATGTATGCTAATTAAAAAAAAACATGTATTTTCATCGTACATCATCAAAATTGCATTCTCCTAATAAAAGACGTAAACGGAAGTTTCGTAAATTCAACGCATTTTCCTCTAGTAGGGCCTATATATAGTAATACTTTTAACGCTTTACTTACCTGCTGTACATGCCATGGCACATGGGTTGTACGTTGTTCCAGGGTTACAAGCACATTTTGATCTAAAGCAAATGCCCGTCACACATTGTGAGCCGTCACTACACGTCTTGTCGTAGTCAATTAAACCTGGTGGTTTTGTGTTACAGACGGGAGGTGCGGCATTGCTCGACGACTATGTAAAAATAGCTTGTTTATTACATGTATCCCATTTAGTAAAACACACAAAATATAATATATGTTAATTTGTATAACTCTGAAGTTCTAATTTAGTATGTTAATTAAAAAAAATATATAAGATATTATGAGTACATAATAAGTAGGAATAATACTAACTGTCTTAGCTAATACGTCTATTACATAACTATTCATAAACATAACTAAACTTACATGCATAATATGAATAATAAAGTAATGTATCGACTATATTAGGTTTTGAAAATATAAAGGTCTATACAAACTTACCAATAAAGAGGTGCAAACAACAGAAACAAAGAACAACTTAACGAAGTGCTCCATCCTCAAATAATATACATAGTGTCTTGCATATGGAACCTAGAAATTAAATTTATTTCGATTTGTCTTTGCGTGTATAGAGCTAAGCGTAAATTCAATAGGGAAGTAAATTGGGTAAACCGTACAGAAAATTGTGCTGTTGTCGTCCGACTTAGTTATAAAAGCAACAAAGTAAACGCATCGCTTATTCTTTTAACGATGCTAACAGGTAATACCGTATTGAATTTTACTGTCGAATAAAAGATCCGCCTGTCATTATATTGCAGTCTGCCAGGGTTCAGCAGTTTTCTCAGACCGGTTAGCCCAAAAAATAGTTATCGTCAGCGGCGAGCGATAAAAGTTTCACAAGGTAGCCTACAACACAGAGGGTCTATCTACAATAGGAAACTAATTTTTTTAATTATTTTTTTTTTGTATTTAGATGTAGCGGAGCGTAATGCAAAACACATTGATGCATTATTACACGGAGTACACGATGCAGGGTGTGTATTAATAAGGGAAATTTTCCACGGCAGATGTTTGGGATTTTACCATGAGGTAGTATATTAAGGTTACAATTAAATCCTTTTATTTTCGTGTCAGATTGAATTATCTTTTCAAATCTCAGCTCAACAAAAGAAATCGTGAGACGAACATCCGCTTTCCTCTGGGTTAGTGCACCATTCTGCTGCATTGATCGACTATGTGAATAAAAAAATAGGGGTCATCCATAAATGACATCACGTTTTTTTGACGATTTTTACCTCCCCCTCTCCTCTCCGTTACACATCGTCACAAAAAGCCAGACCCCTTAAAATGACGTAACACCTCAGCCTATAACCCATCCCCCCTGAAAATTGCAGTATAATTTTTCTTAAAATACGTTTTTTTTTCAAAATCTTGTCTAAAATCTGTCAAATAGAGTAGTTTATTTAATTCCTATTGCAACTTATTAAAACAATATTTCTAAAACTAAGGATATACTGTAACGTAGCACACTAAAAATTATTCCTACAAATAGCCAAACGCGTAAATAGCTGAAGTTTTGTAATTTTACTAAAGCGACGCCACCCGACCTATTTTCCTTTAGCCTTGGTAACATTGAAATACTTCCTCAATGCTTCACACAAGTCACGTTTCTGTAATGATCAATATATATCTCCAGGTAAAGAAAAATCCCCGACAACATTACGAACAATCTATGTTACGTTTTGTACATCTGGCTGATTTTTTCCATTATCTTCGATAAAAAGTTAGACCATCAGAAAAATACCGAAGGCCAAGCATTACGATCTCCGATAGCTAAGAAGTGAAATTATACTTATATATTTAAAAAATAAAAACTTCGCCGAACGCCCACCCCCACCAGTACTTTGTGACGTTTTATATCAATGCCCATGGCTAAGGAAAAAAACTGTGTGCTATTCGGAAAACATCTCTAAAAGCAGTTTAAAAAATTACTATATAATAATTGTATTTTATGTGAAAAACAGAGTAATTTAAAAAAAAAAGATTTTAGGGTGCTTACTCTCTGTACATCTGGATAAATTTTTGCACTTTCCGATAAATGGTAGGGTCGTATTGGAATATAGTCGGTCAGTCTCTAAACCCTCCCCGAGGACTAACAACTGACCGCAAGTGAAATTCTACTGATAGGAGCTATTGTATCATAAAATAAAATTTGCTCTACGACCCCCTATGCCGCTCCGCGAGGATGTAGACCAACCCTGGAGGATGAAACAAAACAACGTTCTACCCGTCGTGAAATCCTCTGAGTTAGATCAGAGCAGAGGCCGTATTATTTATATAAAGAGCACATTTTTGTTGAAATAAAGCGTGAGTGATCTCCCCAAAGCTTTCTCGTATATTCCTTTTTATCATTAAATGAGATGACAGAGCTCACCAGTCTGGTCGGGTGATAGCATCAAGCTGATCATCTCCCCTTATGTTGAATATATTTATCTGTCGGTTGATCTCTAGCATTTAATTTTGTTATGTGCTCTTGGTTTCGAAACCATTTGATTAATTTTTATTGACTATTTGAATATTTAATTAAATGTAAGAATTTAGATTCATATATTGCCTTCATAGACAAAGGTATCTATAAAATTTGAACGAAATCGCTACATTAGAAGTTGGTAAAATTTGAGCTACAGGATTTGCCACAACTCCACAAACGGAGGTTGTGATCTAGGTAAAACCTTTTAAGAAGTCAGCCCTCTTAGCTCGAAAGTGTTAAGCTGTTAAAGGCTTACTGGTGAAACATACAGCGGTAATGAGATTGATGTTTTAATTTTCTCTGATAGCAAGACTGTCAGTAAATGCAGTTACATAATGCCAAATCAATGTTCAATAGCAAAATAAGTCTTTATTTGAGTGTATACGTATAACAATAGTAAAAATAAATTTAAACATTGATTTTAAAACAATTAAACCGTTAAAATAATAATCCATACCATTTATTTACATGCATGTGTTTATGGGCTTCGAAATGAGAATAAACTACGTTAAACGTGTATTCCTAGTTGTCTATTTGTGCCATATATATGACTTATTACACTAGTTATACAGCATACATGTAAAATAAAATAAAAATTAAACTCCAGGGAAAAAAATAATTTACAAGTTTTAAACATTTCATATTTACTGATAGAATTAACAAATATTTAATCAATTTGAATTTTTTTTTTAATTATTTACTATAATATAGGCCTACATATAGAGGAAATAAAATATGTACCAAAAAATACAAAATACATAAGTAAAGCATTATTATTTCTAGTTGATTAATAGGTTTTGGAGTAGTTAAATAACGTAAGTTATGTAAAAGTGCTTCTGTTACATTTAAATTAAGTAAAATATGTTAACGAACTCTTGGAAATATAAATAGAAGCTGAGAAGGATGAAGGTAGATAATAAAAATGTGTCTCATAAAAAGACGTGTTTTGAAAAAAAAATAGGTTCCTTTTTTTTAATTAAAATGTACTTAGAATTGTTTAATTAATATACGAATTTCGTACGAAAAAGATATTTTAATGCAACTTTTTTTCTTTAAAATAAAGTTTAAACTGTCGGTCTAAGTTCAGAACATAATTGACAGATTCAAGATATGTTTATTGTGACGATGCATCAGTCACTTCCATCTGCGGTTGCTATTCTCTTCACTGTGTTTGTTGCATTTACACGCTAATACAATACCTCGTACCCATCTCCATATTCTGTAACATGATAGTAAAATGTATTATATTATAAATTGATGCAAGAATAATCAAATCCAAGTGTGAAAACTTACTCTTTAAGAAGCTAATTAAATTTCTTGTGTTGTTAATTGTGCCGAAGATAGCTTGATTTTGACAAATAGCTTTAATCTGTCTTAAAATAATACTACATCAGTTTTTTCACTTTTGAATTAATGGCTGGGGCTTATCTAGAAGAGAACCAAATGTTGTCCTAATTCAATTGTTTACCTTGTGGTAGTGTGTAGTCGTCAACATCTAGTAAGTTATCAACAAGAGGAACACGATCTTCTGTACGACCACTACAACAAGAACACGTAAAGATGGTAAATGCATTATTCATGTTACGTATAAACAACTTGTACGTGTTTTAGTGTTAAACTTCACAGGGTGTATATTTTAATCTTAGTACACATTTGTCGTAAGAGATAGCCCTGCTGGATGGTAGAGCACGCGACTGCTAAAATGAATGTCTCAAGTTTTGATCCAAAGTGCTTAGGATTTCCTTGAATCCATCCAGCTCTGATGCTGCCTAAATAAAATAAAGGCGACTTAGCGTCGAATCGACCGCAGACCACCCCGCAGACCACCTTCAAATGCCGCACTCTGAGAAAATCTCTACATCAAGTCCTAAAGAGTAACTTAACTGTTACACATGTTTCGTCAATTAACATAGTAGCTTATGTGATAAAATTCAGATCTTCTTTTAGTGAGTCGTTGGAAAGTTTTAATGTACTGAAATATAAGAAAGAATGCCTTAGCGTAATCAAAGTGCCGAAAAATTAAAAATGGCGGACGTTTTTTTTCTCAAGCTTCAATGTCAACCGAATTTGATTTGGAAACGCTATTTTGCTGTTTATTACTTTCTCGTGCTAAACATGGTAGAAGTATTTAAAGGTTTCAGATGTTAAATTGTAAAAAAAAAAAACTAAGCCTTTCCTTTAAAACAAATCTGGTTTTCAAATCTGATTATTTGCATTACTTTAACTTGTTATTTACCTAGAGTACCCATGCTGACTTTCAGCTGTGTTTATTGTTTGCTGCACTGTGTTCGTAGGTTGGAATATTGCATGCATCGCATCTTGTGAGTCTGAATTTTGATTTAGATAAAAAATTTCACCATATATAATTTATGGAGCACAACAAAACTACGTACCTATACTACAAAAGATGTAATAAGGCTGATCACATTTTTGTGTTTAAAATTATTCCTTAGTAATTTAAATAAATCATTTGTGGTACTGTTAACTCGACGTTAGAAAAATACTTTCTGCAACACAACGAACTTTAAAATTTCGTAAAATAATCAGTTATTTATTGATTATAATGATTACATTGACTAGGTATAAAAAACAATCAAATTACGCAATGATATATTAATCGAGGTAGATAGGGCAAGAGTAACAAGACAGATGTATGGAAGTCACTAGTATTAAATCTGGGAGACTGACGTAAGACGTTGTTTTTTTTTTCCTTGGATTAAATTTAGAACGTTAAATTAACAGTATTATAAAAATGGTTCTGTTTTAATTAATGTTAAAACATCATATCCATTTTACTAACCAATTACCAATATAATACTTTTTCCATAAAAATGCGATCAAAGACATATTAATTGTATTATTGTTTATGTAACCACTCTAGCGTTAAAATAAAAGAAACCGAAAAATAATACAAAATGTATTCTAAATTTAGCTGATTACCTGGGGAGAGGGTAGGATCGTTATCTTGGTGTACGTTGTTGGCATGATCAACAGGATCTTCAGCACTTTGGCTGCAACAAAAAATATAATTTCTCATAATAGCATGTAACATTAAATCAACTTTTAACTGTTTTAGCTTTAAACTGCGCAAAGTATATATTATAGTGAATTATAGATGTGACATAGGAAACTGCAAGCTGTGAGGTAAATAACACGATTCAATCTAAAAATTAAAATCTCAAGTTCTGATCCAAAGTCTTTTTGGAATACCCTGGGGAAATCCATCTCTGATGTGTAGATATGGAAGGTAAAGGCGACGGCATATATTTTAACCCCTTGCCTATAAATAACGTTCTCAGAGAAGCAGATAAGCTCGGAATTAGAAACCACTTTGCCAGTCAAGTCTGGAATAGTAGCTTTAAGTTTACAAGTAACGCGCCATTTACTTAAATAGCTAACATAAACAAAGCTCAGATATCCTTGCGGATGTGTAGTTTAGCAATGCTTTTGAAAACACAATTCGATTAAAGTCTCTAACTTTATGTCACGTAAACGCGTTTTTTACCGTTCGTTTTCTTCTATTTCTGGAGTAGGTTGAACAATCCTCCTTCGTATCATGAAGAAAACAACAATGACAATAATAACAGAAACTACTGATCCCACTGATGCACCTATAATCAGCCTCAAGTTCAGTTCGCCTGAAATAATTTATAAAATATACTGGCGTTTTGAATAGAAATACATGAACGTGATTGTAACATTTACAATGTTCGAACTTGATTATATTAGTGTGAAATAGCCTGTAGAAATTGATAACTTACCATCTGAATTTGTTGTTTTAAAACTCCCTTCTACTTCATCACTCTCATCACCAACAGAATTAACAGCTTTAATTATGTATTTGTATTCAGTGTCTCCTAGTAGATCAGAACAGTTTATTTCAGGTGAGCGAACTGTAAGCTCTAGTGATCGATTTTTCGATTCAAGAGCAAACATGTAGTGATCTACCCTGCCTACTGATGGTTGAAATCTTATGATGTAAGGTGGTTTATCGAGTATGCTGGCTTTAATATTCACTAAACCTGGCTTGGCTGGATCTAAATATGAACAAAAGCAAACAATAATTTAAATATAAAAAATACAAATTGAATTAAAAGTTACGCTATAAAAAGAAGTAATAATATATTAATATATTTTTATATTTACATTTCTTAATATAATTATTGCTATAGTTTTTGCATAAGCTTTATATAATAAAAAAACAAAAAACAAAAAATATATAATATAGGCCTAACTAAATGCACCTATAATTTATAGTAGTGTTGCTTATGTAAGAGCAGTGATAATTATTTATACATTTTAAGGATATATTTGTATACACGTATTAATCAGAATTTTTTTTTATCTTCTAATACAAATTGTATCAAGAGTTATTAGATTATCCGAAATACTGCTTATAAAATGCAAATGCTTATTTAATATAAAGCATATTTAACTATGCAATGCTAAAAAGTCATTATATTTTTAAAGGCTGGTAAAGGTAGAAAAAATATAAAAGTTTGTGATTACCTTTTCCGATTTCAATAAAGCACACTTAGAATACATTAAACCAGGCCACTGTGTCCACACAGCTGATGAACAACTCAACACACACATACACATATAAACACCCAGACATACATCATATCCAATTTTCTAACTGTAGTATGAGTACCGATTATTATTACTTCGTAAATGAGGAGAGGGGGAATAATAGGCTTCAATGTAATCTGTCCACCAAAATCTACTCACACGTAACCATGTTTATATTGGTGCTGACGTTTCTGACAGCATAAAATCCCTGCTGCTGAAGGAACGTATAGACCGTGATTGTGTAGCTGGTACCTGGTGTTAGACCAGTCACCGTCACACCGCTCTCATTGGCGGCTTGTGTTCCTCTATCTGTTTCATCACTGGCCGACACCCACGACACACTGTACGTTCTATTGGGTCCAAGTGTAGTGGCTTCCCATTGTAGTTCAACTCCACTTGTGCTCTTGTTCTTGGCTTGTGGGCGTTGTACAACTAATTTAGAGGCTGAAAGGAGGATTTGGTATGACAATACATGATGTACTTTTTTTCCATACCTACGTTTATAATTCAATGCATTAAAAGAACAAATAATATAGCACTAAGCCAAACCCCTCTTGACTTTTGAATTAACAAAGTGGTAATTAACATACTTTACAACAATCATTAATATCTTTATAGTCTAGAAAATTATAACGCGAGTCTACCTGCATTGTTTAACATTACACATCATTTCTCTGTCATTAGAGATTAAAATTATACACTAAACTATACGAGCTGATTTTTCGTTTAGCGATAATCGATATAACTATAATATTTACGAATACTAAGTCTATAGAATGTATTGTTTTTAGAATTATGAATTTCTTTATGAATTTCTAGGGATTAAATCCACGAATAAACTGTCATTAAAATGTAACTTTACAATATTTCAATACATCTAAAAGTATGCACTATTTGTTTTATATTGTAACGTAGGAAAACAAGCAAAGCAGCTGTAAGCAAAAACAATTATAAAATATTTGTTTTAAAATTATAAAAAAAAACCTACAAGAAGTACATGTGTGGCCATCAAAATAAAATGCCTCCATACACAGACATCGTGGAAGTCCATTGACATCAGGCAGACAGTCCAAATATTTGCTAGAGTTACACATGTCAGCTACACTAGCGTTGCAAATCAAAGAGTGATCTAGTGCTGAAATATTTGGAATACTCTGAATTCTAATGAAAACGTTTCAATACAACATTGAATATATATGATTTTTGTTTACTTCGAGAAAATACACTAATTACAGATTTTAAAAAAAAATATTATCTAAAATAGTTATTTCAGAATTAATTATTAGATTAATTAAACTTAATAAAGTTATCAGAAAAAAAAGTTTTAAAAAATGATGTTGTCATAATTTCTATTAATAGCAATGGCATATATTTACAGTAAAATGTTCTTAAAAATAATTTTTTACTGTAAGTGTATTACCTGGTTTACATATGTAGTTTTGGCTGAAGTAGTAGTCCTTATTACATAAACATGTTCCATTTAAGCACTGCAGGTTACTCTTGCACTGCCGTGTTTCCATACAATGTCCTTTGAAATCGATTTCTGTAATTTATTACAAAATAAATTGGATTGTCAGGACATTCATGTAACACACTTTAGCATTACGTGTTAACTTGCCTTACACCAATGGCCCGTTCAATTTTACTTCAGTCTACTTTTCTTTTAAATGTGTTTAGATATTCAACCGTGAAAATTCTGCAAGTCGGCGGTTGTTTGATATTAGAGTTTTACTCTCCTACATTGATTCAGTGGTTTCAGACCATTCAAATAATTCTCCGATCAGCACTTAAAAGTTAAATTATTGTAGCATTCCCAATTGTAACCAAATAATGTATGTGTGTTGTTTGACAAATCTTAGAAGCACTTTCAAAATATATTTTTTTTAAATCAGTTTTTTTTTATTTTTTATATTTTTTACAAAAACAAAAGAAAAATGTATTAATGATGCATTAGAAATAAATCAAAACAATTATTTTATTTTTAAAATAACGTTTTAGAATTTTCAGAAATTAAAAATATTTTTAATCATTTATATTTAAAGTTTAACATAAAATAATATATTCTACTTTCAGTTTATTACCAGGTTTACATATATTGTCAATTTGACTGTAGTAGTAGTCCTTATTACACGAACAAGTCCCATGTATACACTGCAGATTACTTTTGCACTCCAATGTTTCCGAACAGTTTCCTTTAAAATCAATTTCTGTAGTGAATTGATAAAGAAAGTCAAATTTAAATTAGAATAAGTATTTACTTTTAAATAAATGAATATTATATTGTTCAGTGTTAAAATTCCATTACACAATTTCATTATACATTTAAAAAAAGATTAATTATGGTTTTTACAAGTTTTATTTAACTTGCTTCCTCTGTTTTAATCCTGTCTGTAGAGATCGAAACAGAAGAACGAAATTTCGGGCAGTTCATCCAATCAGTTTCTCTGAAATTCGGGACGCGGGATATTAAACTTGACTTAATTGGATGACTAAATAAAAAAATGTTTCAACCTCCTGCATATTTATGTATGCAGCAAAACAATTTTTACGTTCATGTTACCGGTGCTTAATTAGTTTGTGTTTTGTTTTTGACAATGCAGTTGAATTCTATATTGGTTTAGAAAGTTAAAAGAATAAATGGTATCGTTATTGATCCTAATCTGAACGCCTTAGTAGGTACAGCTATCATTAGAACCGTTCGGCTTTTTCAACCAGTACAATGGGTTCTGTGTCTTTTGTAGACCATGTGTGAGAAAAATATAGTAATTTTACTAGTGGTACAGTTGCTGGATAGGTGGCCTAAGCATAACCGGTAGGCCTACTCCACAATTCTATTTAGTCAAATGCTTTTCAAAAATTATTTTTAAAAGTACATATAATAAAAAATGAACACCAATGGTTCAACTATTATATAAAAACTAAACTGAAATGCTGTTGTAGAATTTAAAACTATAGATGTAGGGATAGATTAGGGATAGATTAGAATGAAATAAAACATAACCTTTATTTTGCTTGTATACAACCTAATACGATTGCTCAAACGTAGGCTATACATGGATCACTTGCCATTCAATATTTTCAAGTTTATTCGAGTATACGCAGCTGGAATGTCAAATTATTATTGTTCTATTTAGAAAACAACCTTTTTACTTTCTCGTTTATATGAAGTATAGAGAAAATCTTGTAATCCCGAAAAAAATCTCGATTTTTTTTCTTCCTGAGACGGAAAAACATAGTTTTGCAGTCTTGTCCGTATGTCTCTGCGTGTGTGTGTGTGTGTGTGTGTGTGTGTATGTGTGTGTGTGTGTCTGTAAACACGATAACTTGAGTACCGTTACAGCTAGGTTGATGACATTTCATATATAAGTATTATTTCCAAATCGTAGATCCGTATCAACTTTTGAGTGATTTCCGCTAACCGGAAGTGGCACTTTTTCTACTTTCAATTTTTCAAAAGCCTATAACTTGAATACTATTTCAGAGAGATAAAAAAATTTCACATGTAAGTAAAAATTCTAATTCTCTACCTTTTATTTTTAAATTTTGAGTATTTTCCGTTGACCGGAAGTAGTAATGTACGCTTTTTCCGATTTCTTACAAAAAAACGCTTCTAAATTTATAAAGTACTAATTATACTCCGCGCTATTATGCACATTTTATTTGGCGTTCACTTGGTGTGCAAGCTTTTTTTCTACGAGATTTAATTCTTAACGCTTAAGTATTTAAAATGGATTAAAAATTATGTCTATATCCCGAGTTCCCATCCCCTGTTGTTTTAAATAAGAACTAGAATACCCGTCATCCGTTGGATAACTGTGGGTTTCGGGGGTCATCCATCAAAAAACATCACGTCTGTCACTCAGAGGCATATCGACCCTTCCCGGCGCCCGGGGACAAACTTTTCGATTTGAACCCCCCCCCCAAGATTTCGATTTTCAACCCCCCCCCCCCCCCTCAAACTTTTGATGTGCACCCCCCCCCACTCAAACTTTCCATTTGAACCCCCCTCAACCTTTCAATTTATTTTTCCAAACCATTTTGGCGCCCCAACATATGTCCCCCCCCTTCCCCCCTCCACCTCCCCCCGCCTCCCCTCCCCTCCCGCCCCCCCCCCCCTCCTCGCTACGCTACTGCAGTGTCACTTATAGTCACAAAAAACAGACCCCACATTCAAAAATATGTTTTTTATCTTTTAAAAACACCGAAAACAACGATTTCGGACTATCCCTTCATATAATGACGTCACAGGTGACCTACTCAACTCTACTTCACCTGCCCAGTGTCCCGCCAAGTCTCAGACGAAAAAAACGATTCCAGCCGAGCATGTCTCTGACCACACTATCCCTTCATTTGCTTAGGACAAAGAAACAGATGAACCCTACTTCACCTGCCCTGTGCCCCGCGAGGTCCTGATAGTTAACCTTATCATTCACATATAGGGCTTAAGAAAACATAATTGAAAACGTAAAAAAAAAAAAGTTCTATTAATGTTTATGACACTGACTTTAAAATTTAGCCTTCATTCTCCAAAGCAAATTTTAAAATGCTTTTCTGGCATATCTAGCCCTGGCCACCTATACCATGTTTAAATAATGTGAACACCCGCCATTTTGCTCGTGGTAAACATGGCCTAAAAATGGTCGGAAGTCATGCGTCCGGTCTGTACGCCATATTGTTGTTAGCAGCCCACCACGCCTCCAAGTTAGTGAGTAATCCTACTATATCTAGATATAGAACCTAGATAACAAAAAAATCCCATGTTTTCTCGAATTAGATGATCATTGAAGCTAAACAAAGATTTATTTAAAATAATTAAGGCCCGAAATAGATTCTAGATGTAGAATTTACATTAAGTCTAGATCTAGAATTTACATTGAGTCTAGTGACCTAGATCAAGATCTAGATCTAGAATCTAGGCCCTAGGCTAGATTCTAGATTCATAACTTTCCTTCGACAGCTGATCTTTAGATCTAGAGAAATTTATTGTAAAACTAAATGAAAAAAGTTTAAAATTGATATAAATGTTGGAACGTAGAAAATACAGCAAACGGACGTATGGTTTAAGTTATAGCCGGCAGAAAATTAGCTTTGTAACGCGTTAAACTTTTCAATGGGCCACAAAATCTATGATGGAGTCCGCCATTTTTATTGTACCAAAAAGTAAACACATCAAGGGACGTCACTATTCCCACAAAGTTTAATCAATGTTTTAACATTTTTAAAAAAATGGGTTAATCTACCTATGAATAAATCAATAAATTAATTAACGTCTTTAAATAAATGTGTGATTAACAGTCTGTCTGCATTAAAAAATTATTCTCTACCCACATACTATTTTACAGCTCTCCAGATAGAGTCGAACATATCACAATACTCGATCGGACAAACAAAAAAACAAACAAAAAAAAACAAAAAAATAAATATTCAAACATGTAAACAAACTTGACTTTTAGTAGTATACTAGAATACCCGTTATCCGTTGGATAACTGTGGGTTTCGGGGGTCATCCATCAAAAAACATCACGTCTGTCACTCAGAGGCATAGCAACCCTTCCCGGCGCCCGGGGACAAACTTTTCGATTTGAAACCCTACCCCCCCCCAAACAGGATTTCAATTTGCACCCCCCCCCCCCAAGATTTCGATTTTCAACCCCCCCCCCCCCTCGAACTTTTGATGTGCACCCCCCCCCCCCCACTCAAACTTTCGATTTGAACCCCCCTCAACCTTTCAATTTATTTTTCTAAACCATTTTGGCGCCCCAACATATGGCGCCCCCCGCCCCCCCCCCCCTCCACCTCCCCCCCGCCTCCAAAGAAACAGATGAACTCTACTTCACCTGCCCTGTATCCTGCCAAGTTCAGATAGACAACTTTATCATTCACATCTAAAAAAAAAAAATTGAAAAAAATACATCATTGACATATTGGTCTAGAACCAGTGCCACCCTCATGAGAGCGGACTACGCTACCAACTTAGCTATTTACTCGTGACGTCACAAATGAATTTTTATACTATACTATGAGTCTCCTTATCCAACTTTATTTAAGCGCATAGATCTAGAACTAAGTCTAGTAGCAGCAACTTTCAAATTAAATTTTATCTTAAATTAGCTAAACAAAGAATTATATAAAATAAAGAAGGTCTGAAATTATCTAGAAAAAAAATCTAGATCTAGATAGAATTATCTTGATCTAGATTCTACGACTCGTTTGCTTAAGTCTTAAGTTTAGTTTTTCTTGCTAGATCTAGAATCTAGATCTAATCATTAGCTACGCTCATAGGCCCGGAGCGAGCATTTCAAAATTACCATATTCCAAACAAAGATTTATATAAAATATTAAAGGTCTAAAATAGTTTAGTATATAGAAAATCATTATTAACTAAATCTAGATAGAAAATTATCTATATTTTAGATCTACGACTGAGCTATATTTAGAATTGACGTTTATAATTTAGCAAACTTACCGGCATCGAAGCCGCGTATGAATCTTAAGCTACGTCAATAGGCCCGGATCCAGCATTTCAAAATTTGCATATTCGAAACAAAGATTTATACAAAATAATAAAGGTCTAAAATATTTTAGTATATTGAAACTCATTATTATCTAAATCTAGATAGAATTATCTATATTTTAAGATCTACGACTGGTTTGCTTAAGTCTTAAGTTTAGTTTTTCTTGCTAGATCTAGAATCTAGATCTAATCATTAGCTAAGCTCATAGGCCCGGAGCGAGCATTTCAAAATTACCATATTCCAAACAAAGATTTATATAAAATAATAAAGGTTTAAAATAGTTTAGTATATAGAAACTCATTATTATCTAGATCTAAATCTAGATAGAATTATCTATATTCTAGATGTACGACTGGTTTGCTTAAGTCTCGTGTTTTTTTTTGGATTGTATTTATTTATAACTATTAAATCTTTGATTTGACCTAGATCTAGATCTAGATTCTAGATCTAGATCTATAAATAACTTTCTTGGACAGATTTTAGATCTAGAGAAATTTATCGTAAAACTAAATGAAAAAGACAGTTGAAAATTGCTATAAGTTTTGGAACGTAATAAATACAGCAAACGGACGTATTGTTAAAGTTATGACTGACAGAAAATTAGATTTAGAACGCGTTAAACTTGTGAATGGGAACACAATTTTCTTCGATAGACGCCGCCATTTTATTGTACTAAAGAGTAAACAAAAACCTGTGACGTCACGGTCCCGCCGAGTGTAGTGGTCGTTTTAATCTTTTTTAAAAAAATGGGTTACTCTGCGTATGAATAAATCAATAAATTAATTAACGTCTTTAAATAAATGTGTGATTAACAGTCTGTCTTAAAACAAAAATTTTTCTCTACCTACATACTATTTTACAGCTCTCCACGATGAGTGCAACCATGCGAGATAGTCAATCAGCCAAACAAACAAACAAACAAAAAAACAAACAAATAAATATTCAAACATGTAAACAAACTTGATTTTTAGTAGTATATAGATTATCTATATTCTAGATCTACGACTGGTTTGCTTAAGTCTCGTGTTTTTTTTTTGGATTGTATTTATTTATAACTATTAAATCTTTGATTTGACCTAGATCTAGATCTAGATTCTAGATCTAGATCTATAAATAACTTTCTTGGACAGATTTTAGATCTAGAGAAATTTATCGTAAAACTAAATAAAAAAGACAGTTGAAAATTGATATAAGTTTTGGAACGTAATAAATACAGCAAACGGACGTATTGTTAAAGTTATGACCGACAGAAAATTAGATTTAGAACGCGTTAAACTTGTGAATGGGAACACAATTTTCTTCGATAGACGCCGCCATTTTATTGTACTAAAGAGTAAACAAAAACCTGTGACGTCACGGTCCCGCCGAGTGTAGTGGTCGTTTTAATCTTTTTTAAAAAAATGGGTTACTCTGCGTATGAATAAATCAATAAATTAATTAACGTCTTCAAATAAATGTGTGATTAACAGTCTGTCTTAAAACAAAAATTTTTCTCTACCTACATACTATTTTACAGCTCTCCACGATGAGTGCAACCATGCGAGATAGTCAATCAGCCAAACAAACAAACAAACAAAAAAACAAACAAATAAATATTCAAACATGTAAACAAACTTGACTTTTAGTAGTATATAGATTATCTATATTCTAGATCTACGACTGGTTTGCTTAAGTCTCGTGTTTTTTTTTTTTTTGGATTGTATTTATTTATAACTATTAAATCTTTGATTTGACCTAGATCTAGATCTAGATTCTAGATCTAGATCTATAAATAACTTTCTTGGACAGATTTTAGATCTAGAGAAATTTATCGTAAAACTAAATGAAAAAGACAGTTGAAAATTGATATAAGTTTTGGAACGTAATTAATACAGCAAACGGACGTATTGTTAAAGTTATGACCGACAGAAAATTAGATTTAGAACGCGTTAAACTTGTGAATGGGAACACAATTTTCTTCGATAGACGCCGCCATTTTATTGTACTAAAGAGTAAACAAAAACCTGTGACGTCACGGTCCCGCCGAGTGTAGTGGTCGTTTTAATCTTTTTTTAAAAAAATGGGTTACTCTGCGTATGAATAAATCAATAAATTAATTAACGTCTTTAAATAAATGTGTGATTAACAGTCTGTCTTAAAACAAAAATTTTTCTCTACCTACATACTATTTTACAGCTCTCCACGGTGAGTGCAACCATGCGAGATAGTCAATCAGCCAAACAAACAAACAAACAAAAAAAACAAACAAATAAATATTCAAACATGTAAACAAACTTGACTTTTAGTAGAATATAGATAGATATTCGAGAAGTTTAGGGGAGATTACTCCTGAAACTTCACCACCAAAGTGGGTACTCGAGTGTTGGGTCGAGAAATGGCTGTAATGTTTATGATGCCTAGTGGGCTATAGGCCTACATGACATCCGCTGTCAATGGTAACTTGAAAATTAGTCGCGGAGTACCATGTTTCCCAACACAATAAAAAGATAACCGTTGGCTTTGGAAGTCAGAAACTTTGGTACTAGATACAATAAGAGTGTTACTATTAAAATAACACTTTTCTAGTCGGAAATATTTTTTTATAAAAAAAAACAGTTATCTTTTATCCTTAAGTGCATTACCAGTTCTACACATAACATCAGTTTGGTTGTAGTAGTAGTCTTGATAACATAAACACGTCATATTTAAACATTTCAGGTTACTTTTGCACTGCTGTGATTCAGTACAGTTGTCTTTAAAATTGATTTCTGTAATAGATTGAAAAAAATGTAAATTAAATTTAAGATAAGTGTTAAAATTAATACTCATTATCTTGCTAAGTTTTAAAATCAACTATCAAATTTAGTACCTACACCTTTTTTGAAAATATATTAAATGCTACGTTATTTAGTAATGGTAATTATTTTTGTCTATTTGTCAATGCTTTATGGTCTGATGGGAATTCGACTCAAATTCACAAAATTAAGCACATCTGCAATTACCTCGAACACTCTATACAGCAGGCTTTCAAAACAAATTAGACGAGCCGACGAGCCGCTATTTAGTTGTTTTATTTTCTAGTTTTCAGTAATTCATAATTTGTGAATTTGACAGCACCAATGCTGCTACTGAAAATATTTGCTTTAAAACACTAAAACCCTCCTTTCACCCTCCTTCCCCCCCCCCCCCCCCCCCCGTGAAAGCAGCCTCCTCTTAGTTACCTTCCCTAAGTTTAAAATCGTTTCAAACTAAATTATCTGCCCCTAATAGCCGTCACTAAACCCGGCTCTACGATTGTAAACATTTAGCGTGAACCACAGCTCACCAGAACATGTAGGGGTGGGGTGGTAGGGTGCGCGCTTATAGCTTGGTGTTTTCTATGGTCTCCAAGAAGAGAATTATATATATAGATAGATTGAAGAAGAAAATTGTAGTTTACTGTAACAATGAAACACTTTAACAATCGGTATCCCCCAAAACTAACATGCGAGCGGAGCTAAAACTAGAGTGTAATTTTTTTCGTGTCTCTAGATTAACCCATGCGTATTGGAATAGTAGGCCCGAGGAATCTTTCCTTCATCATCGTTTTACCCATTGAGCTTCTCCATTTTCTTTTTGTAGTCCTCGTTCTTTTCCCTGTGTTGCCAATCTGAGAGCTGTCATCTTTAGCCCATGACCAAACCACCTCAATGTTCGCAGTGGAATTAATTTATTTTACACATCATTTGAAATGGTTTTAGCTAGAAAATTGCCAATATTTGTCGGAATACTGGTTCGAAAATTATTTCATGCCTGTTGTTAACGGTATTAAGAAATAAGTGTTAATATTGGTAGCGTATGAATTGGGATAATCAGTAAAAGGCTGGTATTCAACCGGTAAGAGGGTCTGAGCCGCTTCTCTACCGGGAATATAGTAAAATTAAATTTATTTTTCAATATGTATTCAACAGTCACGTGCACTTAGTCACGGACAGGGTAAAATAATAATAAGTTTCAGCAGCTAATGCAGAAATAGTAATAAGTAACTTAATAGTGGCAAGCTGAAGGTCTGATGAATACGCTACAATTCAATGTGCGCAGTTTACAGCCTTAAAGTAATAACAACCTGGTCCGATGACCTCTTGACTCTGGCAAGGGTTTACGGCCGGTCTGTAAAATACAATATCAGGTCCGATGACTAAGGGTCAACTCAATGCCCGCAGTTTACGGCCTGTAATAAAATAATAACTATAAGTTACTTAAAAACACAAAGTTACTGCAATAGTACAATTTAATTTATTATACTTTTAACCGCTTATACATATGAATCATAGTTATTTATATGTATTACAAACCATACAGTTATTATAGAATGAGTTAAGTAAATAATACCAAACCAATAACCATGCACATGGGAGTAGGGCCGACGGCCCAAACGCCGTGTGCGACACCACCAGCTGAGCTCAGTGCCTCAGTGCTGGAAGAGTGCGAGATTTCTTTGTTGCATCCCCTAATATGCATTAAAACATTGGCGGTGTGTCACGTGGACAATCTAGCCAACTAGAGAGGAGCCTGTGAGGGGGACGAAAGATAAGAATGTATGTAGTTGTAGAGGGGGGGGGGGAGTAATAGAGCAGGTAGAGGGTGGTGGAAGAATAAAATATATGTAAGCCTAAACGGTTTTACCGTCACACCTGTCGCAATTGATATGCTAAAATCTCCGATCCATACATGGTAAACACTAAGCGATGGAATGTTAAACACTTTTCAAATTCGTATTTCAAACCACTATTATTACGTTAATATAGGCCTACGTCATCATTCCCGGCCAAGTTTCGCACTAGCTAAATAAAAATCGTCCAGCTAAAAAAAGCCAGACATTCCCCACCATATATTAACAGTGTGTTGATAAAGAAGTTTGTTTAATAAATCTAGTCTATGTTGATAAAAACCTACAAAAATAGATATGAAAAAAAACATACAATCAATTAGATAAACAATTAATAACTGACTGAAGTCCTACAACAATGCTTATTTTTCTTCTTCAGGGACTTCCTGCCTAAATTAAGCAATACCTGACCAACTTTTAGGCGTCATATGACCCGTTTACTCTATCGTCTTTCTATTTCTTTATATAATCCTTCCATAACCTTTGTCCAAGTCAAGAGATATTTGATTTTAAAGTTTCATCTCATAGATGGGCTGCTGACGCATGCTACCAAACCTCATCTGCCAAGATGTCCGAACTCGGGACTTAGAACTTAAAATACATTACTGCTCTTGCCCAACCACACCGTCACAGCAACGATGATGCAACATTTCTCATTCATCTATTATATTCACATTCTGTCTCATTTTGTATCATAAATATGTAATTTTATTTCGTAATTCCAAATTTTTGCATGCTATGGTACTGTTATATCTTTACTACTAGATTGCTTTGTATTAAAATGCTGTTATTATGTTGTATTTTTTTAACGGCCAATGTAATAAAAAAAGCTTCCGTATCTATTGTTTTTACCGTTATTGAACACATTGAATATTGTAGCTTATAGAAATGAATTGTAAAAAAAAGAGTTACTCGCGTGACAGGTAAGTGTAGAACTGTTGTAATACTCATCACCCGGACAACCACAGTAGCTAAAAACACACATCAGACCAGGTCGGCACTGGTTCAAATTATAACAGGATTTACCATACGGTAGATCTGAAAATGAAGCCATGTAAATTTGAAATGTAGACACAGACTTTTTTAAGCAATAAGGTGCAGAACTAAATACAGACGTACATACAGATTCAGGTACAAACATTTGTTGTATATATATATATATATATATATATATATATATATATATATATATATATATATATATATATATATATATATACACCCATACTCATACACATGACATAACATGGGTATCGACACTAATTTCTTTTTCAACTGCCACGCAATTAAAAATATAAAATTTCAGTAACTAAATTTCTTTAGAATGATTGGTAGCATATCTAATATAAACTAACGAAAAAGTAACATATGCTTTTTCCTTAACGGTTGTCATAAATATAACTAAACATACAAGTATAAGTAGTTATCGGAAAAAAATGTTTGTTTTTTTTTTAAATAGTTTAAACTATCCTTTACTCTTTGCATGGTATAGACGTAAAAATAAAGTTACATTAAAATTGAAATTCTAAATGTTCTAAACAACAATAAAAAACGCAGGCAATTATTTGACTATTATTTTTAGCATTCTTCGAAATACTTTGGGCTTTTAGTCTACATAATTACCTTTAATCTCATAATGTCCATAAAATCCTCTATATGCTGGTTCATTATACTGTCGTATTCGAGCAGTTTTAAACTCAAGGTATACATAGTTGCTGGTGGAACGCTTGGGTCCAGTTAGAAGTTTGGCGCAGTATTTTCCAACTAATGTGGAAGTATTTGTGGGTCCGTCGTATATTGTAAGGGAGTCATAGTTACAGTTTGCCAGAAGATCTGACATAAATAAATCTGTAATCCTGCAAGAAATACAAATCATTATTGTTTTATTTTTTTCTGAAATTCATGCTTTTTAACGTTAATATATATATATATATATATATATATATATATATATATATATATATATATATATATATAGGTGTATATATATAGTTATATATATAGTTATATATATATAATTATAAATAGTTATTTATATATATAAAATATATATATATAAATAAATTTATCTTTGCGAGTCAACACCAGCGAATCAACACCATCTAAACATATATATATATATATATATATATATATATATATATATATATATGTACATATTAACAATAGCGACATACTCATATTCAATGTATGTATCAACATCTCCTCGTGTCGTCCAGGACTAAAACGAATCTGTTGGGTAAATCAATGGATGGCCGGGACTGGCGATGAAACCTTTTGTATCGTTTAGTGTGATGTTTGTATCTGTAGATGGTTTGAATTGTTTAATTATTTTTATGAAATATATATATATATATATATATATATATATATATATATATATATATATATATATATATATATATATATTGTTAAGAGAGAGTGAAGTTAATAGATGAAGCAATAAGTGGTGTAATATATACCTATGTTTTTGAAGGTAGCAAGAAATCTTCCACTTCCAGAAGACCTAAACACGACAGTCATGTAGTTTGTTGTAGACAATGTCAGTGGTTGCCAGGTTGCACACATTTTTCCCAATGTAGTGCTGGTTGTTGATGGTCCATCAAACAGTTCGATGTAATCAGTTTCACAAATGTCGTCTTTACCCATATCCATGTATGTTATGCTAAAATAGAGTATTACACAATTGCACATACGTTACATAAGATTATGAAAACAACAAACGAACCTATTTTACATAAACTGTTTCGATTCATTATCAATTATCAATGATAATTATTTTACAATATTATTCAACACGGGAATAATTGATGAAAGTATGTAAACTTATTTTTCAACAATCATAACGAGCTCTATCCACTTAGACATAACTTCCATGTATTCTTTGCTCAGAGAGTTAAAACACTGCTATCTCATATATTGGAAGTTAATATTACCTAAAGGCTATGAGAGTTCCTAGCCACCCTTGAATGGTCCATGTGCAGTAGGTTGTAGGAGAACTCAAGGGGTAACTTGGGTTGGTTATCGTCCCTGATTGTGTAGCGGTGACTGTCCTGTTGTATTCTTAAAAATCAAGGTTGATTATAACGTACGAGCCGGCCCGCGGCATAACATACGCCGCTATTTAGTTGTTGTTTTTTCTACTTTTCAGTAATTCATAATTTGTGAATTCGACAATACCAACGCTGCCACTGAAAATATTTCTTTAAAACACTATAAGTAACTCGTTAAGGACCATAACCCCCTTCCTCCCCCACTCCCCCCCCCTACGTTTAAAATCGTTGGCTCTGCTTGTAAATATTTAGAGTGAACACAGCTCACTAAAACCATGTAGGGGTGGGGAGGTAGGGAGCGCGTTTACAGCTTGTTTTCTAGGCGCGTTTGCAGCTTGTTTTCTAGCGGCTCCCAGAAGAGAATTATATATATACGAGCCGGCCCGCGGCATAGCATACGCCTCTATTTAGTTGTTTCTAATTTTCAATAATTCATAATTTGTGAATTCGACAGTACCAACGCTGACACTGAAAATATTTCTTTAAAACACTATAAGTAGCTCGTTAAGGACCATAACCCCCCCCCCTTCCTTCCCTCCCCCCCCCTCCTCCCCCCCCCCCCCCTACGTTTAAAATCGTTGGCTCTGCTTGTAAACATTTAGAGTGAACACAGCTCACTAAAACCATGTAGGGGTGGGGAGGTAGGGAGAGCGTTTGCAGCTTGTTTTCTAACGCCTCGAAGAAGAGAATTATATATATAGATAGATAGATTGGAAATACTATCAAAATATCGTTATAACCATAGGTTTTGTAGGAATAATTACTAATAAAAGCTATGCATAGTTATTATAAAAAATAAAATCCTATTGTTAATCGAGTCCATTGTCTTTTGACGATTGCTAATAAAAAGGTCACAACTATTTTTCAGCATGCACCATTTTATGTATCTCTAACACATTACTTAAACTGAAGTTACGCAAAATAAATGCCCTTACAATTTAGTGTAAAGAGTCAAAATGCCAACCTTCATACCTGAAATACAAGCCATGGCACATGGGTTGTATGTTGTTGCAGGGTTACAAGCACATTTTGATCTAAAGCAAATGCCCGTCACACATTGTGAGCCGTCACTACACGTCTTGTCGTAGTCAATTAAACCTGGTGGTTTTGTGTTACAGATGGGAGGTGCGGCGTTACTTGATAACTGAGTAGAAGCAGAATGTGTATTAAATATATAATCATTATATTCGCTTTAGAAAAAAAATTGTAAATTTTATTAGTCAACATTTATTATTCAGAAAAGATATATCACCAATAAATAAAAACATAATACGAATATAGTTAACGATTAGCTAACTATATTGTTAATTTTTTTTAACTAAAATATAAAGTCAATACTGGTCAAATTTAGGTATATTGTCTAGTTCATTATTGAAACAAAGTAGAATCCGAAGTGCCTAGAAAAGAAGAATTATGTAAAAAATATGGTCTTCATAAAAAGAATATGTCAATTTTTTTGTTTAAACTTCATTCATTCATTCGTTCGCACGAAATCATTAGCTCACTAACTCACTCGCATGCTAATTTACTCAACCTTTTTTTTTGGAGATTTGAAAACGTCAAATTATCCTTGTATGATATTTAAAGTTTTATAATTTTTTACTATTGCAAACGAGTGTAACGCACCGTCGCCTACAGGCTTATGTTAACGGAAGACATGTGCGTCTATGGACAGTGGTAGATTTAACCACATATCTACGTAATGTGCATTAACATTAGATTCATAATACACGTTTCATTATTTATTTAAATGCATAATATTTACCATTACTGAAACTATAAATCTATTAATTAACAAAATAACAATTATACTCTCTAACAGATTCCAAACAAAAGCGTTAATAGTTAAAGTATCTATATATACACAAATAAATTTTAAATTCGAACTTTAAACTTACCAATAACGAAGACCAAGCAGCTGAAACAAAAATCAGCCTTAAAACCATGTGTTTCATTTTAAAAATGTATTCATCGCATTGAGCGCAGAGAAACGTTCAGTATTTGTTTGACACGATTCGTCCTCGGTTGTATCGAGCCTCGAATAAATGCGACAAGGAAGTAAACTGGGTAAACCAGACATAAAATGTACGCTGTTCTGGTGGAAGCAATTATAAAAGCACGAAGCTGAAAGCCTCGCTTGGGACTTGACGCTTGATAAACATGTAATACCGTTCGTTATTTTTTGTCGCATAAAGATCAGCAACTATATATGTTGCTGTCTGTCTGGCTGAAGAACTGTTCTAAAACCGCTTGGCCAAAATTATAGTTAGCTGCTGTTGAGTGTGATGACATTGTGTTAGTAGAGGGTATAAAAGTAAACGTATCTAGATTTTCTTTAAAACATTATTATTCGATGTAAATGCAGTGAAGCGTGAAACAGAACACAGTGGTGCAGTATTGCATAAATAAGGGGATGTGGCAGGTGTATTTATAAAAAAAAAATTTGTACCAGGAGGTGGTTTTATCCAAGATAAAAATAGATTGCATTTCATGTCAGCCCGAATTACCATATTAAAATAAGCTCAATAAAAGAAAACGTGAGACGAACATCCTCCTTTGACTGTATTGGAACACCAGACAGCTGCTTTGATCAACTATGTGAATTCAAAATGGCCCGTCAAGAGATTCCCTTAATAAACCTATTATTTGTTTTTGATTCACTTTATGACTTCTATATCTTCTACAAATTCGCGGCCGACATTTTTCGCTCAATTACTGGGGACCACCGTTCAATGTCATCATCATCTCAAAATAGTATATCCTTAGTATTAAAATATAATTAACAAAGGAATAGTTTTTTATTATTCAGATTAGAAAAATAACTTGATTAATGCATATAGTTAATACTTTCGCATTGTTCTGTTCATCCTAGCTCCCGTATTATTAATAGAGTCTACGTAATATTAATTCATTGCTTGTCGTAGTATCTTAACATAGTTTTTATATTTCTAAATATAAAGAGTCAGCACTATGCCGAGGTCACAGAAACAAGTGAACTCTACTTCACTTGCCCTATAGACCGTCAGGTTTGAAAAGGGAACTTTAATTTTTACTTTACTATGCATGACCGCCTTTGTTTCCCTAACGTAAATCATGCATCCTTCGCAGCTGGGGAGATTCAAGGATGTCCTACAGTCCGACACCCGAACTCGAAAACTTCGGGAAAGCATCAAAACGCGATAGAATTAGACCACGCCGTCCCATGGCTTGATACTAATTAGTTTATAGTGACCAATCGACTTCGACAATTCCAGTTGGCTCTAATTCACAACAAGGTAACCGCCATATATGACACAATTTTCAAATCATTTCGGTTATACTATCCAGCCTTAGACCAAATCAGAACATTTATAGAGGACGTAGTTCTTTCAGAGAACTCCACCAGGAGAGGATTTTTCTGTGAATTATATTTATTTCATGGCAAGACATTTTTATTTATTTTAAAATTAAGGTGTAGCGGTGAAAAACACAATTTGAATGTTTCTGGATGTAAGACAACACGAAGCAGAAAATCCTGTTAATGGATAACCACTTTGTTGAATATTAAAAAAAAACAACATTGTTATCACTTGTTTGAAGTATAAAATGCTTTTCAAGAGAGAAGAATATTTACATTGTTGATACAGAACGAAAAGATAGGCGTGAGTCATATCTCTAGAAATTGAAATATATTATTACACAAACTACAGATTTAGTTTAATTCAAGTTTTTATTTATTTTTATTACTGATAGACAGTTAATGAAGACCATGAATAAGCAATTTAAATCCGGCACCAATATATATCTGCTCCACTTGGATACCTATACGAGAGCATTAACACCTTCGCCACACGTTTAGTTACAGTAGAATACAACAAAAAATTGTAACAAGATAACGTATATGTACTTGTGAGTTCTCACACTGTGACTGGAGATGATAGATATTTTTGTTATTGTTATTAACCCGTATTAGGTATTGTACTTAAAGTTGTATTTTTTTTATACGATGCATTTTTTATGCAGACATTTTTTAGCAGGTTTCATTTTTAAACTTTATTTATTCAACAGTTTTCTTCTATGTAGCAATTAGATAAGTGCCCACCACCGCTCATGTACAATCTCCTTCTTAGATGATGTAGTGCAAAGGTTTGAATAAAGAATTCCTTTTTTTTATCAAAGGGAGAAAATGTAAGGAGGCTACAACTTGTGATAAATTGATAATATGTTTATTGAGTTAGGGACATATATGTTCAATTATGATTTGAACAAAATAGGCAAGGTGGAGTAGAGGGGAAAGGTTGAGGACAGTAAAGAAACTGCTGATGCTGGAGATAGCACTGATAGTGTTTGGCATGTATTAGGTGTTTTAGATTATGAGCAAATAGTTTTAATCATTCAGTTTGTATTTCAGATACGGAGCCATTCGCTATTCATACTGTTTGTTTAGGTGCAGGTGGTCTCAGTGAAATATAACCTCTATTAACAGAAGTTAGAAGGGGTAGACATATGGTTTATCAGCAGCAGGTTTGCACACTAGTGGTGGGAAAGTTTAAAAAAAATAACTAATTATAATAGAAAAAATGACCCTGATAACTCTGAAGTGAAGTTATATTAAGTTATAGGATTTGTTATTTTATGATCGGTGAATTTATAATGTATGTGCCCAGTGTAAATTTTAGAGACAGTAGATTATTTTGGTTACTTATTGTGTATTAAAAGGCATTTTTAATATCGAAATTTCAATATGTATTGTTAAGTTGGTCATCTAGGTGTTATATTTGTTAGTTGGTCACTGACACTTCTGTTTTGGCATTGTGTGATTGATTATGTTGCCGCATCCCTTTAATCCACGCTTTAATTTTTTATACTTACTTTAAAAACATAAAAAGCTATATGTTTCATTTTTATTTGCAGTAATAACCTTGTCTACTAATGTTTCATTAGCTTATATTTTTAGTTATAGCATCATATAGCTTTATTAAGGTTACACTAAACTAAATTTATTTTTTTAACTTTTTAGTGGTTTTAACTTTTTTTGTGATAATTGTGAATATAACAATAGCCTTTTTCCTTAAACGTGTTTTTATGCGAGGAGGTTTTTTTTTTATTTCTGAAATAAATAAATAAAAGTCTCACATTAATCTTCGGCGACTGATTAAAAATAAAATTCGCGCGTTTCTAGTGCATACTTTTCTATAAATCTAAGATTTGTTGTGTGCTTTTAATGCATTTGTTAACATTGATGACTATCCAAGCAATATTTCTTAAAGACAGTATTTATTTACAGCTCCGCAGGTTTCAGGGCAAACATGTTTCCAATTCTGGAGTTAATAAATGTATTGTAGCAATTTAGAGTATTGATAAGGGATGTGAGAAGAATGCATTGTTTTTGCCAATAAGGTGGAAAACTGAAATATTTCAATAACGCTAAAAATATGTTGTGGTTGCGAATGTTAGCATTCTATCAAGACAATGAAAGATAAAATGCGAACTGTATATATATATATATATATATATATATATATATATATATATATATATATATATATATATATATATAGGTTGTCAGAGCAACCATTGCCGAACCCTGAGTGGTTAGCTAATAACTTTAATCTAGATAAAAAACAAAAACTGTTCATTCGTTATTTCATTTTATTAATTGAAGAAAAAATTAAAACCAGAAATTAATCTTTAAAAAAATAATCTACAACTATGCTAAATAACAAAACAAATCAAAATCTACAAACCGTACCATAACTTATTAAAAAGCCCCCACCAGATTAGATTATGCAATATATCAACAGATAGAAAAATATCATAAAAGGAATGTAATGTAATTACACAGATCAAAAACATAGAAAAGTATTGAAGTTAAATACACCTGAACCATCAAGCCATCCATAAAGTGATATACAAATGTAAAAGTATTAAAATAACTCAAAATGTAGCTAAAGGCGCAGCGACCAAATCCGGCACTCGGGGTGAACGTTCACACCCCCCTCCCACAAATATATCCTTGTGTGTGTGTCTGTGTGTTTAGAAAAGATTACACACGCACAGATTACGTTTTAAGGATCATCGTAGAGCTGACGTAGAATATACGTTTTGTTATACGTATTTCGTATTGAATTTGAAAAAGACGCATTTGATAGTCTGACAAATAAGTAGTAAAGTATGAAACAATATTGGTTATGACGGTCCTCATAATTTATTTTAATTATCCATTAATGATAACCTTCTAAAACTACACAAAAAGAAATGTATACCAAAAAAAAATAAAGTGCTAATTTGAATGAGACTTTGGCATTTGATTAAAATCGATTGATAGAAAAATTACTACTCTGCAGGAAACAAAAGAACTGGAAATCAACGAACACTAAAATCCGAAGACTTGAGTTGCTCCGCTTTCTCGCACAGTCAACAATTGCAGAAACAAATTGTACTAGTTACTAGTAAGACCAGTTTTATGATCACGGTCCCAACCCGTATATAAAGAATAGAGTCGGCAATTGTAAAATGCTTTTATCATCCAGGACCGAGTTGGCAATCAAATACAGAAAAACCAAACCAGGATGGTCAATAAAAATGTTATATCTGTTTAAATATATGGCCGAGAGTAAGACGGTATCAGAGAGGGGAGAACGAAATGAGAAAAAGTTATGCATCTGAATGTAGTACTAAAAAAAGAATGATTTAACAATATTTGACTGCAGCGAGACCAATGAATCGGCACACACAAATTGACTCACTCCGAATCAATTTTAACATGAGGCGGGTAACCAAGTTAAATCTAGAAAGAAAGAAATTATAGTATAAATTTCACAATTCAAACTTAAATTGACATGAAGGATGAAAAGCACACGTTGAAGACCCCAAAAATGTGTGAAAAGAGAGCAACGGAAATTATTATATTTACAATGAACATCTATGCTTAGTAAATTACTATCTAACCCAATATCAAATAAGAGCAGATATAACTGTGGGTTAAGGCGTTATTATAAATGAAGAAAATAAACATATGCAAAAGGAAAATATCATAGGGAATACAGGCCAATAAAACAAATAACCGACTTAACCACACTATTTGAATCTCGTTTATACTAACATAAAATCAAAACATAATTATATGAAAACAAAGTGGTTATTCGATTAAAATCCCCTCCCCCATCTAATAAATAATAGTTTTGTAATCAAAGATAATCATATATTTGCATGTATACATTTTAAAGGAGATATAAAATGATTAAAAAATGATATAATAATATATTATAATAGTTGTGAAAAACGAGTTTACACTGGATCATATTTTCCATACACACAAGTTAAAAATAATATGTTAGATGTTTTTAATGTATAAACGAAACGCAATAAACAAACAATGACGTGCTTAAACTAAGGAAATAACACACCACAAACGACGTCATCTTTCGATTTAAGAATATAATGAAATAAGCAATTTCCTTCAAATTTGATTTAGATCTAGATTCTATAAATCTATGTATGAAGGCGTACACTATGAAATCGATAAAATTTTCTCGGTCAAACTAATAAACATTATTTAAAAAATAAACCGGGAGTGATCTCCCCTAAACTTTCTCGAATATTCTTATATAACTTGGAATGTGGACATGATTTTTAATTACTTAAACTTTTAAAAATAGAATAGAATCTAATAGAAAAAAACATTGCGCACCAAACAAACGCCGAAACAAAATGTGCATAATAGTGCGCAATATTATTAGTACTTTTAAAATTTATATTAGTTTTTTGAGAAATCGGAAGTAGCGTAAATTACTAGTTTCAGTCAACGGAAATTACTCAAAATTTAACAGAAGGTAGAGAATTAGATCTTCTACTTACATGTGAAATTTCATTTATCTATCTGAAATAGTACTCAAGTTATAGGCTTTTGAAAAATTCAAAGTAGGAAAAGTACCACTTCTGGTTATTGAAAATCGCTCAAAAGTTGAAACGGATCTACGATTTTGATAAAATACTTATATATGAAATTTCATCAACCTAGCTGTAACAGTACTCAAGTTATCGTGTTTACACACGGACAGACAGACAAACAGACAGACACACAGACATACGGACAAGATTGCAAAATTATGTTTTCCCGTATCAGTGAGGTGTAAAACGTCGAGATTTGTAAAAATCTCGATTTTTTTTTGCACGATTACAAGACTTTCTCTATATTTCGTATATACGAGAAAGTAAACAAAAAAATTCAAAATATATAGGCCTATAATTCACGGGTAGCTGGTACCGACGGCTAGTACGTTTAGAAGAAAAAAATAAAAACTTCCACATCTCAAAGCAAACTTCGCTTTGCAAACCTCGACAATCCATTCACATAAAAGGTCTTACATTTCAATAACTCTTTATAAAGTAATCAACAAACCCAAGGATAATATAAAAAATTAAAAAACAAGAAATACAAAAATATAAGAAAACTTAAATTAAAAAACAGGTAATGATGTTATTTTTTTTAAAACTAAACCTTCAACCAATAATAATTCTGAAGTATTGCTTCCACCCAAAACTCTACTATTCACTGCAAACAATCGCTAAGATGAAATAAAAACCTGAAAACCAAAACACACCACAGAGAAAAATGTTAATATCTTAAATCCCTTACCCCACATTGTCATTCTATTCCAACGTCAATGTATTGACCATCACCCTTTTCATTCTAAAATTCCCCATTTTACACCCCCCAGTAATTTAATAAACTGATGTGCCTCATCGATTAAGGTATAATTATTATGTAAAAATTTGCTTTAAACATGGTAACATTCTTAAGTTAATTAATAATAATGTTGCTATTATTTAATTCATTTATAAAACACACAAAAAGAGAAACAAATCAGCTGATTTCTTTTATGAAGATTACAACATTGTCATTACTTTTAAAAGTAATGAAAAATGTTTATATCTTTGAAATGAACAAACATATCTAACCCTCACCTTAATTTAATTATATGGTATTAAAGTAAATAGTGCTGAGGTCATAAAACAGGAGTTTAAATTTGGAATATCAAGATAGTTTAAATATTACTAGAGTAAACTAAACAAAAAAAAAATCGAGAATTTGATTGTTTTTGTAGTTAGGTCAGTTCACTTGGCTAAAGAATAAGTTGTATACCCAATTTAATAGTGTAGGTATTATATTTAGATCTCTAATTGGTTATTTTAAAAAGCTTTAGAATACTTTAGAATAGTGAAAATGGGTAAAAAATATAATCCAAAAGTATTAAAATACATAATTAAAAAAAAAAAAAACTTTTCAAAGTGTTGAAAGGTACTCACTGTTTAGTTATGACAGATTTCATGATAGACCAATACTTATCTAGACATTATTTAAAGTATAATGCAATCCTTTTTCTGTGTTTTGAGTTTTAAATCTGATTGTTGTCCATTTACTTTCTTTTAACGGCAGCTTTAACATTTTGATAGATTTCAAAGCTTTCTACTGGATAGCTATTATAGTCGGGTATTTCTTCATAGACATCTTCATTGCATGATTGTTGGCTGTCAAGTTCCGTTTCACTGATAACTGGATAGCTATTATAGTCGGGTATTTCTTCATAGACATCTTCATTGCATGATGGTTGGCTGTCAAGTTCCGTTTCACTGATAACTGGAGTCATCTTATCTGTTTTACAGTAGAAATTATCGTTCGGATTAAAAAAAAGAGGTTTTGTAAAATTATGATTTCTTTCACTTATTCTTCAACTAAATCTTTCAACCTTACTAAATTTTGCTGCATTAATGCTTATTAAGAACACAATTCCCAACAAGTTAACATTTTTTTAAAAAGACTGTCTTCTTAGTCGACTCGTTGGTAATAAGTCTACACATTAAACATAACAAATATAACCAACTAAACTATTTATTTGCATTAAGGTATTTCATTTGAGACTATGACATTTTTATAAAACTGCTCTACGAATCGATTTGGGCATTATCTAGCACTTAAAAAGGGAAATCTGTAAATAAGTAAGAGGTCCAACTTTCAAGTAGTTTTAACATACCGTTAGAAACACCATACAGATGATCATCTTGAAAAGCTCTGTTTAGTGTGTTGTATGGAGTTTCTTGTTTCTTCTTATCATCTAACTTCTTATTTTGTAGACGTAGCTTTATACATATTGCAGCAACAATGCTTATGATAATAATACATGGAAGTCCAAGTCCTAAACCAATGGCTAGTTCTGTGTAATTCGACTCTTCATCTGATAATAGGAGTTTAAGATAATCTCGTCTTAGGCAACAAAACATGAAATCTCAATACAGTATTTTCCTTTTCCATGGACTAATGGAAAAAAACAAAACCTTTTATAAAACCCGAGTGGAAAAAAACATCAGTAATCAGTATGTAATTATGAATAGCTACAACATCATGGGATGAAATGGCCGCCAGTCCATTAAGAACATTCTTGATATCCACCTCAGAAAATATGTTGTAATAGGCCTATTAGAACTTTGATAAAAAAAATAGTTGGTATTTCTCGACTTTTCTATTTTGCTTCCTTTATGCGAGAGAAATTACATTTTCATCAACCTGAGGTAATTTTTCAAACACAAAATACAATATTGAACGTTCAATGCAATGCCGGGCAGTAGTTTTATTTAATATAGTTAGCGATTCCTGATTACGCTTTTAAAATTGTACAATGTTTTAGGAATTATATTAACTGGTTTAAATTTGACACACTAATAAACATCATTTTGGTTGATTTATTAATTAAAGCTGATCCACTTAGCTACTTCGACAAATATTGGGAGAGGAAGTTTAATTGCCCTTATATATATATATATATATATATAAAATGATATCATGTATGCCATACGAATGTTTATAACTAAAACCGTTTCAGAGGAAGTAAAATCTGTTTGAATGTTTCCAAGTCAATTAGATACAATCCAAGATATAAGTGTAACAAACGAATTTTCAATAATTAGAATAACATTTATAAGCGACTGTATAGGTGCACCGATGTATTGGATTTTTTTTTTAAATTAGTTCAAGAAAAGCTTAAAAAATGCAACATAAATATTGCAAATTGTTTTGGTAATTCAACCGACGTTGTTTTTGAATACGCAAGTTCGATACAAAGCTTTTACAAAATAGCTAAGCTATGTCGCACCTCATCAGATTCATGTCTTCTGTGATACAAAACAAACAACGACAGCTTAAATGTACAAGATTACAATACTCTGATGATACTCTGAGATAGTAGGCCAACGAAAGCACGTTACAAAGTTTGTGTACCTTTTGCTGATAATAGAACTGATTCGTACACTATAAAAACTTATATCATCGGATGAATTCAAGATGAAAATGAGGGATACAGCTAAATATATAGGTAGACTGTGTACATGTATCAAGTTTAAAAACGTTGACACTGCAAAACTGTAAAGTTCCCTTTCAAACCTGGCGGTTTATGGGGTCAGTGAAATAGAGTTCACTTGTTTCTGTGACCTCGGTATATAAAGAGAGATAGTGTGGTCAGCACTATGCCCAGCCGCCTTTACTTTCCCTAACGTCAGTTAGGTACCCATCGGGTGGACTGAAGGACGGTCTACTGACTTGAACCCGGATTCGAACTCGAGACTTACCGGTTAACAGTCCAGCTCTCTACCGCTGGACCACTCCGTGCTACTGCAAAACTGTACTTAATAATATTCCTTGACAAAACAAATGCAATGTTTGAAAATTGATTAAATAATAACACAAGTAGGCTATAAACCATATAACCGAAATGACGACCAGTTTTAAGAATTTGATGATACTGTAATCACTATTACAATGAATCATGATGATTTTGTTCACAATCAGAGTGAATTCGTTTCATGAGGTTTTAAGTCCAATAAAAAATATGTTTAATTATATATTTTAGTAATTTTAAAATTTTAATTTCTAAATAGACTCGAGGCTTTATTTGTACGTCTGAGCCCTCAGGTTTTGAGAGGAGGAAATGCAAAACAATTCAGTATGAGGTTTGGGGAAAATTTGAATAATTTCCAGGCCTCCCGAACACATCACTGAACACGCCGAACCTTTATAAAAAATGCAATTCGTTTGACCTTATGGAATATAATTATATATATATATATATATATATATATATATATATATATATATATATATATATGAAACTCGCAAGGACTTAGATGGTTTTAAGAGCCGCAGTGCAGCAAGGCCAGACAACATCTCAGCAAATGTTTTATAGCAAGGTGAAGGAAAAGTAGCACATCGGCTTCATAAACTACTCAACTTAGTCTGGAGCATTGGAGGTATTGCAATCGACGTGAATATGGACCTCTTTGTAAAGTTGCCAAAACTTATTATTCGCAAAAAACTCCCCAGAAGTATTTTCAAAAACTTCTTAAATTGTTATGACAATCGTTTGACAAGCAAACAATTAAATAAACCCACACATTTTTATGTTAATATGTGTAGGTACTTAAAACAATGCTTACTTGCTATTCTGGTAGCAAAAGATTGACTTTCTTGTGTGCCTTGTCCAGCATCATTGTATGGTATTACTACCACAGTGTAGTTGGTGTAGGGGTCTAAACTAGAAACTTTAACTGAAATTGTAAATCCTTGGCTATTCAGTTCAATAAAAGTGTAGTTTTTCCAAATTACATCCAATTGTTTACATGTATTTGGTGTCTCCAAATTTTGCTGAAAGTATAAATAGTATAAACCTCACAAACAATGTCTCAATAATTCAAGTTTAAAATTCCAAATCAAAGGGGAAATTAAGTTAAATGAAAAAATTCTAATCATAAACCAGTGTCCTTTCCTAAAATTAAATGGCTAAATTCAGTAAATATTAATTTTATACATTCATTTGAAGTTTCATATCGATAGTTAACGATTTGGCTTATTTCACTTTAGAACAGCCATTTTTGCTCAGTGGCGCATTGTTACTATTAGGTCATTATTTAAAAAGAATTCAAAACAATTAATGATTGAGTATATTACTAAAGTGTTTTTAATTAAAACAAATATGAAAGATCTATAATAATAAGTCTTATACTCACTGCAAATAAAACTATTTTTTTTAATTAATAAGAGCATTGTTTGCAGAATTTATTTGATTAAAGAAAGCAAATTAGGTATATTTTAAAAACCCTTCATTTCATGTTACAAACAAACATAAGACAGATAGATATTGTGTAGTAATGATGCCTTATAATGAAACCTAATAAAACAAATTTATGCTAGAAACTTATTAGAACCATTGTGTGTATTTGTTGATAAATTGTACACTTCTTTGAACTATAAGTAATTTGGAACATTCCTATTTGGTGTATTATAAAATCTCAATAGAAAAATTAGTGGAATCATTGTGATTTGATCAAATCATATGATTAATTATAAATGCGTGTATTTTGTATCTAGCATATTTTATATTTCCAAATATTGACTTACCAGACTACAGTCATTGCAACCAACACTGTAAACTTGCAAACATGACTCACTGCTGTAAGTCACATACAAAACATATCCTGTGATGTTTCCATTGGGATATTTTGGCATCTGCCATGTGACAATAGCAGTGTACGCAGTTATACTCTCAACGGGTATTTGCATATATGATGGTACACCAGAAGCTGTATAAATAAAAGCAATATATTGGTTGCAAATTATTAACAAATTAGTTAGGGGAATATTACTCGACTAATAGCCTTGAAAATTGTAATTTTAATTAGAGAAAAAGTTATATAATCGATGTATGAATACAATATTTTTAATGTTGGGCATACACATCCATGAACATCATTTTATGATATAGTTATTCTAATTAATAACTTCTGCTTAATTCCTTACACATTTCATAGAACACGTTTTAGCTTGTGTTCTGATAAGATCGTATTAGTATTTATAGTTAATTGTCTATATAATTAGCTTATTATAGATGGCACAAAGAGATATACGTCCCGTCGTTTTATTGAGTTTCAAAATTCTTTCCCATTTAGTTCATTGTACTGATTTTATTTAATTAATATTTAATCTAAAAATAACAAAAGTCAATAATTAGCTTTGTTATACGTGTACACAAGTGTACGTTTTGTTAGAATAAATGAATTAGATTGTTAAATTTTTCAAATTTCAAATTTTATTAAAATTGCAAAAATAAAATAAACAAATTTGTCATAAACATCAAGTTTTAATGGAAGATACAGGCGTATGATAAAGTTACAATACATTTCCTTATAACGTGTCAATCAAATTTATTTTTATTTAAGTAATTTAGCCACATAGGCTATTTATGAAGGTGATTAGTAAAAAAATCGAGATCCTTTATGTAAAGAATCATTATTCCTATCAGGGGCGTAAGGAGGGGGGGGGGGGGCGGGGCGGGGGCGGGGGGTGCGGACCGCACCGGGTGACACCATTTAGGGGGGTGACACCAAGGCAAAAAATAGCAAAATATATAGAGAAAAACTTGAGGGGGTGCAAATCGACAGTTTGAGGGGAGGGAGGGGGATGCAAACCGAAAAATCGAAAATTTGAAAGTTTGTCCCCGGGAAGGGTCGCTACGCCTCTGGGGGGTGACACCATAAGTGCCGCACCGGGTGACACCCGACCTCGCTACGCCACTGATTCCAATATATTAGTTCAGCTATTAATAACCTTTTTTATATGTCATTATTGAAATAAATAAGATGCATTATTTACTTACGGATTGATGAAGTTGAAAAGCGACCCGTTGTTTTTTCGCTGATATTTCCTATAGTATTTTGTGCTGTTATTTCATACAAGTAGATTCTCGCAGGTGCCAATTTCTTTGATATAACAAAAGGAGTGTTACTGATCAAAGTGTCTATGATAATGTTGCTATTCTGAATAACTAATATATAACTTGCCACATTGCCCTCTGAAGCATTAAAATAAATTATGTACTCGAATAGCCCATTGATTGCAGTATTCGGTAGTTGTGTAACATTATAAACTTTTCCTGGCATCGAAGGATCTGTCAATTAAAAAAACAAATTGATAACTACCTCCGATTATTTAAAATTGCCTAATATTCTAGACATTAAATCAGAATAACTTTTTTAATAATTTGAATAAAACGGATTTAATATTTTTTTGGATATTGAAATAAGCG
This sequence comes from Physella acuta, assembly GCF_028476545.2. NCBI lineage: Eukaryota > Metazoa > Mollusca > Gastropoda > Physidae > Physella > Physella acuta. The sequence goes on along the minus strand of NW_026731931.1, from coordinate 896,962 downwards.
TATCAAATATTGTATACTGTTATTCCATTTATCGTAAACATAGTTTACTACTTTTTTTAACTATTATTATTATAATTCTGTAAACGATAGGACTATAATATTGGTTTTATACTACGAGACAAATACATTTTACTTAGAGGAACTTAACTATTTTTTAAATAAAAATAAGTAAATTAATATCAATATCTAATAATTAAAAGAAATATCAAAACATATAAAACAATGAAAACAGCGTATTTGTAAACTTTAAACTTTTCAAATAGAAATTATATATATGATTTATGAAAGTTATAGACGAAATACGTCACAGTTAAAGCAACATACATGTTATTATGTCAGAAATATCAATATTGTAACTCATGTTGTTATAGTAGCTGTCACTTAGTAATTCGCATCTAATCATCAAGCTGTATTTAGTTCCTGGGACGAGATTGGTCAAACTTGCTCCAGTAGCGTCAGAAGATAGTTTAGCCAATGTGTTAGAGCTACTTGTATCAATGATTGCATATGTAGCATTGGCCCTGACTACATGAGTAGTTAACCAGGTAAAATCGATGCTGTGTGTTCTTGTTGTCCATTGTAAGCTTTGTACCTGTAAGTTGCTCACTGAAATTATTTAATTCAAGATATTAAATCGACCTATATAAGAGAAACAACTGAAAAAATGTCATAAATTTTCTAATAAATATAATAATTTAAAGGATACGATTTTTTAAAACTAATATGTCGCTTTATACACAGTAATAATTAGTAATCATAAACACGTGTCAAGGCAAATTGAAAATAACAATTGCCAGATTAGTGTAACTAGAAAAACATCTTGGTAAAAAACATATTACAACTTTAATACATCAAAATCTTATTTTTCTTCATGAAAGTTGCTCTACATTACACCTTCATTATAATTAGATAAATTCGGTTTTAAAAATAAGTTGTTGTTTTTTTACTTATGTTAATGGAAATTGCAAATAAGAATAAAGGGTTATTTTTTCGTTGAACAGCAATTATTTAAAGTTCACGAAACAAAAATAAGGACAAAGGAAGGATTTAAATGAGAACCTAACAGCAAATACAAGAAAATACACTTTTTATTGTAAGCTTTTATTAAAAAAATTGAATTAAAAGCTTTTAAAACTCAAAATATTTTCATTCTTATTTCAAAAGATAAATGTAGAATACTCACAAGGAAGACAAGTAAAGTTATCTGTAGCATAAGTCTGGCTACTGTTACACAAACATAAAGTGTTGGCAGTGGTAAATGGTTGTATACACATTGTACCGGCATCACAATCTGATGTTGAGTCACTGCAAATTCCAGCATATGTGTTTGCTGTAAAAATTAATATTTTAATGAAATAAAATACAAAGCTATTAAGTTGATGGCAATACGTAAAACATGAAGAAAAAAGTTTAAATAATCTTTAGTCTATTTACTATGAAGTTTTTTTTTTTTAAACCTGATATACAAAAAGTAGGATTCTAGTCCTAAAACTAAGTAAATTATAGACTAGTTTGTGTAAAGATTATTTAAACATCATTTATATGAAGTTCATATCAAGTCTGGTAAAAACTGAGATTAGATTTCTACATAAAAAACTAACTTTCTTATACCTCAAAAAAGTATTATTTAACTGTTTCCTACCTTCAGTTTAGATAACCTAATAAAAGTTAAGCTTAATAAATACTTTTTATTAAAGACCTATACTCTATAGTAATACATACTTGTCCACAATGGACCAAATGTAACACTTGTATTTTGAGAAGTATAAATATTATCTCCCTTGACAATAGACATAACAGTGCAATTGTACTGTGTCCCAGCATTAAGGTGTGAGATTGTTCCCCCTGAAATCGTCCCAGTACTATTTTTTCCATCATTGGTTAGAATTTTGAACGTCACAATTGAAGTGTTTTGAACATTACTCAATGACCACTTAAAAGATAAAGATGATGACGTCCTGCTGTTTAATTGAACATCTTTTACTTGCAAATCAGATACTGTTAAAGAAAAGAAACACATTTTAAAGTAGGCCTATTTGTTTTTCATTTTGACTCACATTATTAAATGTTTCTGGTTGAATAATTAATTTCATATTAAGCAGCGATGTATTTTGTCTGAGATCATTTGTCCATAATATACATTCTCCTGGTATATTTTTTTGTAACATCATTTTTCCGTGAGGTTTTTTGTCTGGGATAATTTGTCTGAGATTATTTGTTAAAGAACCATATATATATATATATATATATATATATATATATATATATATATATATATATATATATATATATATATATATATATATATATATATATATATATAATTATATATGATGGTCTAGGTCGAAAACCCTTTTAACTCCGAAGGCTAGACAAAGAACTGATTATTTCACTTTTGATTGCTCTAATAAATTTTTTTAACTGATATGTGTGAAGAACCTCTCTATCGACTATACTGTAGCGTTTTAAAATGAGTTTTGTTAATATTTACAAAATTATAGCAGGTTTTAAAAGATAGTCGGTTTTCCTCGGTCTAAAAATCTTGCTGCCAAACTGTCTATCTGTGCCCGAACAGTATTGGCCGTTGTGAACCGAGAATTTTGTCCAAGGTACTTGATTTTGTTATGTTTTTTTTAAAGCTATAATTACAGTTTTGTGCTCATTTTAATTATTTGAGTTTATTCTACTTTATGGGATTACTTTAATTTTAGTAGAGATGTTTTAGTATGGCTTTATCGATTTCGACTGTTTATTCATTATGAATGTATTAAGCACTAGACTTGCTAGTTGTTGAAGGTTATGCTTTATTTATGACATCTTTCTATTCTCACAGTTTATTTTACTAAATCTGGTGGATGCTGCGTTTGTAGAATCATAATAACAAAAATATAATCCTTACTGTAGGATACATTATGAATGAGACATAACATATTAATCACACCATTAAGACTTAAGGTTTAATTATTTTACAAAATGCAACGAAATAAAAAAATGTGTTTATTTTTTTAATTTATTCTTTAAATAAACGTTTCAATGCCAAAATGTATTTCAATTCAGGCAAATCATCATAAAAATGTGTATTTATGACTTGCTTTTAGGTACTCATATATGACAGCTTTTATCTTTTTTCTGCTCTTGTACAACTGGTCATGGGCTACAGATGAGATCATAATCTTACGACCCTAGTTTAGCAACTGCCAGCTATCTGCTAATTCACTTTAAAGGAGATAGTAGCATCAGGGTTGTGCTGCAGTGCACGAATATCTGTCGCATTGAATTTTTTGATAGGTCTGACTAGTCTGTTTAGAGATGCTGGTCTCTTGTATGATAAGAATGGTCTGTTGAGTAAGGCGGGTCTGTTGACAGAGGCTGGAATCTTGTATGGTATGGTGGTCTGTTTTATTGTAAAAACTGGTCGTTGAGAGAGGCTGACATGTCGATAGAAAATGGTCTGTTAAGAGAGGCTGGTATGTTGATAGAAGCTGGTCTGTTGAGAGAGGCTGGTCTGTTGAGAGCTGCGGGTATCTGGAAAGAATAAAACTGGTCTTTTGTTGGTAAGTAAACTGGAATATTTTTATGACTAATAAAATGACATTTTTGTGTTACTTGCTAGCTAAGTTTAAACAGCCTTCTCCTTTTCTGTAAAGTAGCATTAGTCAATACAATTACATATGTGATTGAATAATTTCAAGTTTGATCTGAAATCTAAACATGTAATACTCATCACTGTAGCAAGCTTATTGCTAAGCTCAATGTTTAATCTGGTAACCATCAAAGAATGGTTGGTTTTTTTTAAAACTGAATAGTCATCTTAATATTTGGCCACTAATATCAAAATAAATCATAAAAGCATTTTCTAAAGACAACTCACCATGCCGTTTAACATGTACGCTAAACATTTTGTGACCTACCATATAAACCATTTCTTAACACGTTGCTAGTAGCGAATTAAAACAAATTACATTTATTTCACAAGCTTGTGAAAATATGATGCGAATAATATTGTTTTAATTGATTTCTAAATTTCGATTCTAGAATGAAGATCCCTTTCAAAGCATGGAGTTAGCCTAACAAAAAAGGTTAACAAACAAGTTTGGCACTAAAAATTTAAATGGAAATAGGCTATATTAAACACTTACTCTTTGTTTAGTATTCTTTACATTGATAAAATGTAATAGCATAGCTGAACGTAATTAATCAAATATCCTTACCTATAAATACTTTGACTGCTGTGGTGTAAAATCGTGTGATGGCAGGGTGCGACTGCGTTTCCGATTAAAAGAGTAACGAGAAAGATAACGGTATTCGCTTTGCGCCGAGATTTTTAGCGTTATAAATACTAGACGGTTTGTTCAAATGATTATATGTCGATAATCATACCATCGATTTGTATAATGTTTCGGAAATTTTGTGGAATCATAGCTTTTGATTTATGCAAACAAGAAAATTGAATTTTTTTTTTAGATAGACGGTTTTGACCCAGAACATAGAATATATATATATATATACACACATACACACACACACACATATATATATATATATATATATATATATATATATATATATATATATATATATATATATATATATATATATATATATAAGTGTACAAATATATAACTAAAATGCATAGCAAGTTGCGAATAAAATACACTGTTAACTTGAAATGATTCACCCACTTGGAATGCAAGAGTTTGTGAATGTTCTGTAGTAGTTTTCATCACACAAACAGTACTTGTTTGTTGTAATTGCAACATTTCTGCACACGTACGGTTTTGGACATTCTTCGCTTGTATTACACCCCATACCATGCGTTTTTTCTGAAATGAAAATTACAATTTTATATTACACTTAATTTTAAAAGTACTGCTTTTTAAAACTCAATATTATTAATAACTAGCGTACCCGCCCCCCGCAAATACTAGACTTAAGCTAACGAGTCGTAGAATCTATATCTAGATAATTCTATCTAGATCTAGATAATTTCAGACCTTCATTATTTTATATTAATCTTTGTTTGGCTAATTAAAGATAAAATTTAATTTGAAAGTTACTACTACTAGACTTAGATCTAGATCTATGCGCGTAAATCAAGTTGCATAAGGAGACTCAAAGTATTAAAGTATAGTATACAAATTTATAATCGGCTTGCATGCGGGTGGCACAGGTTCTAGACCAATACGTCAATGATAATTTTTTTTTCAATTTTTATTTTATTTTTTAGATGTGATTGATAAAGTTGCCTATCTGTACTTGGCAGGATACAGGGCAGGTGAAGTAGAGTTAATCTGTTTGTTTGTCCTAAGCATATGAAGGGATGATGTGTGGTCAGAGACATGCTCGGCCGGAATCGTTTTTTTTTTTTAAACGATACAAACATGTGTCTGAGACTTAACGGGACACTGTGCAAATGAAGTAGAGTTGTGTAGGTCACATCAGTATATGAAGGGATAGTGTGATCAGACCCCTGCTTAGCCGAAATCGGTGTACAAGATAAAAAAGTCTTTTTGAATGTGGGGTCTGGTTATTTTGTGATGATAAGTGACAGAGGTGATGCCATTTATGGATGACCCCCGAAACCCACAGTTATCTAACTAGACAATGGGTAGTCTAGTTACAATTAAAATCAAAATACTTGTTACAAGACATGTTGTGCCTTTATTTGTGACTTTTTTCCTGTGACATTTTTTCCTACCAAAGACTGACTTTTTTCTGGGATTTTTTTTCTGTGACTTTTTTCAGTGCTGATATAAGTATTTTCAAACTATTTCGGCTTAGCGGGGCTTAATTTCGACAAAAAAAACAACAAAGTATCTGTTACAGCGACACTGTCTGCTTGACGAAATCAAAACATAGCATAACAACCTGCTTGATGAAAGAAAATTACATTTCGCAGGCAGATTGTAACATGAATTAGGATATGGCTAGTCTTAAAAACACAGCTGATGTTTGTATGCTTGTTCACATTAAATCTTTATTTAAAATATTAAACAAGCATGGTCTGCCGAAAAGAGAAACAGTTTGTCTATATAGCCGCATCGTTTTTTTGAGCGCGTAGCGAAGTATTGTTTCTACTGCTGAATTTAAACCAAGGGAAATAATCGATAAATCAACTTGTCGACTGTAAGGAGCTTCAGGTTTTTTTAAAGTTTATTGTCCGTATAAATTTTGTCATACGTTAAAAATAATACCAATAGATAAAGGATTAAATGATGCTCATTTTGAACCATAGCATTTTTATGATGGTTTAAAACATTTTTTGCTACTCCCTCATGGGAGTCTCTATTGATATTATGCCACCCAAAAACAAAAAATTCTATCATGGTTAAAAAAAATAATATTTTGTTATTTTTGGTCGGATTTTGAGCCCCCTAAACTCTCTGTCTCCCCCCCCCCCCTACTCCAACTGCATTGCGGTGTCTGCCAGCATTGTACTTTGGGGAACTCATTACCAGCTTAGGAACTAGTATACAAAGGCAAACCCGCAAAAAAAAATGTTTTTGGTCCCGCTATATATATACACAAACATATATAAGTAAATGAAATGGCTAAAATTACTGGTTAAATTGCCAGAATATTAAAATTGTTTAAAATTTTCCTATATTTTTTGTAGAGGCTAGCACTTATTTTACTTAGTCCAGTTTTTACAATTAGTAAATTACAGTCACTAGATTTAGGCTTGTATATTTTCATTGCGACTGTATTAACATATAGCCATTTAATGGAAAATAGTTTATATTTCCTAAAACCCGTGCAACGCCGGGTATATGCTGCTATCATGAAGGTAAAAACGAAATTTAAAAACATTCATAAAAAACGTTTTAATAACAAGCTTTTATGTAATAACGCACTAAGGAGTAGAAAATAAATTATAGACTTCTATTTTCATTATTATACAGAAAAGCGTTGTCTCTTCCTAAATATTAGTAAAGGTATCCAATAGATACTAGTAGCGTATAATTTATTTTCTATTTTTAGTGTATTATTACATACAAGCTTGTTATTAAAACGTTTTTTATGAAATTTTTGTTTAGTACTTTACATGTTTTTATTTATTTAGAATAGAGTTACATGATTAATAAAAGCTTGATATTATAACGTTTGTTATGGAATTTTGTTAGTACTTTACATGTTTTTATTTACATTTATTTTACATTTACATTATTTTATTTAGTTACATGAATTAAAACCATTGCGCAGCTATTGACCCTGATGACGCGCTTTTGCGGTGATGACGCGTGTGGATAGAATTGCTTTCTAATTTTGTCAAGATTTTAATTAATTCATAAAAAATTAATCAGGCGACCAATTTAATGTCACGATGCATGGTCTTCATATCTTCACCCATGTACCAAATACGAACCGTATATGTCAGTTAAAAGTGCCTGCAATATCGCTCGGGCGTATCGATCTAGACAGAGGAAGTGAGTTAAATAAAAGCTTGTAAAAAGAAAGCCAATAATAAGAACGTGTCAGATAAACAAATTTCATTACATTGTGAGTAATGAAGATGATTATTGCATTATAATTTTTTAAATAGTATGAAACTAAACAACAGGTGCTGAAATTGTACGAAATAAAATGCTTTTTTGTAATAACACACGTATTGAATGTGCGGGTATCTCGTAAATATCGCGTGTATATATATATATATATATATATATATATATATATATATATATATATATATATATATATATATATATATATATATATATGTTTGCTGAAGAGTAGTTCGGTCGTTCGTCGCTGCGATTTAAGAATAATTAAATTATATATTATGATTGTAAACCAATGCCATCATTTGCCCGAAATAATTGTCACATCCGTGATAATTTTTTAAAAAGTCAAATCTACCCGGGGTTCTATTTTCTTATATAGCCTAAACTTAGCTGTTAAATTGACTGTGAGCGACCTAGCCCTCAGATTGGTTTTTAAAGATGTCATTAACAACACGTTTTCAAACTTCATTAGGTTGTAGACGAAACGTATAGTGTTCCCGAGAAAAAGTAAAGTTCAGGAAAAAGCTGACTAGAAGTTGTATTTTCTTAAGTAATAATGACAAACGTTTCTAAAACAACATAGGCGATAATTAAAAAAAAAACAACAATTAACTTACTTCTATGTAATACAGCGGGAATTATTGTTTACATGGACCTCGATGAGCCTACACATATTAAAAATTTAATTGGGAAATTACGAAAAGTCTTTAAATCAAGCAAACGTAACTTCAATTGGACTATTCAAAATGAGGGCAACTTCCAACATATTAATTTTTAAAATGTTGTTTATTAATTTGATGAAAAGGATTTCAAACACCCGTCTATCTGTTAGGTTAAAAATCGCAGAAAATTTTAAAAAAAAACGCTACACAGTAATTAAAAGTACAATTTCGGAAATATAACGTCACTAAAATTAAAAGCAATCGACTGTTCAAATTTTATACTTATTTATGAAATTTCGTACACCTAAATGAAACAGCACTCAAGTTTACTGTAACTACAGAAAGAAAGTAATGTATCACTTCCGTTTACGATAACATCGTTAAATGCGAAATTTCGCCCATCTAACTTAAACGGTACACAAATTATGGGTTGTTAAGAAACCGGAAATAGAATTAGCTCGGCTTGCGGTTGCCAAAAATATCTCAAAATTTGGTTAAGAACTACACTTTCTTATGTCTTCAATGTCTTCAACATAACTGAAACGTTACTCAAATTATCGTATTCTCAGAGACAGACAGACACAGAAAGACACACAATCATACAGATACAATCGCAAAACTAGGTTTATCGACTAAGTAAAGTGTAAAACGTGAAGATTGTTGAAAATATTGATTTCGATTATTTGCACGATTCTAACACATCTTCTATCTTTGTATACGAGAAAGTACTAAGAGCAACGAAACTACGAACAAAAATATTCATTTCCTGTAACGTTGAACACTCTTAAAAGTAATTTTGAGCTTTTAATATAAAATGTTACCTCTGATCTCGTAATTTCCATAAAAGCCTTTATATATAAAGTAGCCATCAGTTTTGAACTCAAGGAACAGGCAGTTGCTGGTTGAAGTCCTCAGCCCAGGTGAATCAAATGAACAGAAGGTACCAAACAACGACGACGCATTTGTGGGACCATCGTATATTTTAAGGTAGTCATAGCTGCAGTAACCCTGCAATTTAAAATCTGTAATTCTGTGGGTTAAAAAAAAACAATAAATTATTTGATATATATTAGATAACCACAGTCATTAGAATAACATACACAATCGTATGACGAAAATCACTTGTGTACCCGTCGTATATTTTAAGAATGTATACCACGGATGAAAAAAAAATTGTATTTAACATGTATATTAATAGCTAGACAAGCATATTATATAGCAGTTGATAGCATTTCGGGTTGCCATGGAAACAACGAAAATGTGTGAAAACTAACACCTTTTTAAACCTCTATAGCGTTGTTACCACAAGAGATTTTAAAACTCTGATAATAGATTTAGATTTCTCAAACAATTGTATACATTTCTACGTTTTGTCATTGTGATAGTTTGTATTCAATTTTTAATATAACTGTACGTACAAATATAACACAAATTAAGGGGTGGTGCTAAATAAGTATACATTTTTCCTAGTATTGGGGTAAACTTTATGTACAAACCTAGTATTGTAGATGGTATAATGCTATGACAAAGGGTTCCAGAGCATTAGCGATTTTAATCTTGAATTTTACTTACAATTGCAAAGTTGAGAAAACCTGAAAAGTAGACTGAAAACGGCACTGTACGATTCCTCTTAAAGGAAACGATAAACGACGACCTTTTTATGTGGACTAATACATACATGTCGATTTTAGTTTTAAGTTTCAGATAGTTTTTATATAAGCGGAAATAATGTATGCATGAGGAAATGCTTTAAAGACAATAATATATTAACTTCTTATTCACCTAGTACTAATCTAAAAACAAGTATTAACTAACCAGATTAAGTTCTGTTTGTTAGCCAGTTTTATCACTTCAATATAATTTCTATAAACAATTAAATTCAACTTACATAAGTCTATTAACTCTTGATAAACGCCAACCACCAAATCTTGTGTTCAGCGCTTGAGGTTAACAAACGCCGATACACCCCACCCCCGCATTATTTCTAGTGATGACGAGTTAGGGTCCGATAAGAAATATATTACGAATGTTCATTCAACCGTGAGTAACACATCCGTGTAATTAGGGTTGCATTGTTGCATTGTGCATTGATGCATGTATGCAATGATCCATTGATGCGTGAATGCTTGGATGCATTTATGAATTGATGCATTAAAGCACTGAAGTATTATGCATTGATTAATTGACGCATTTTCTTTTTGCTTATCCATTCATACGTTTATTCGTTCATCCGTTAATCAGTCCATTTGAAATTGAATTTTGATTTTTTTTCTTTAAAATATTAATTACGGGCGGCTTTTGGTTCCCCTAAATGGCCTGAACCATCATCTTCCTGCCGGATTTCGGGGCCTTTCTTTATTGTAGCTTCGCATCTGATTAGAACCGTTTTGTCACTTTCATAATTACTGATCGTCCCTGTCTATATTTACTCCTCAAAATCATATCTTTTGTTTCGATTTCAATAAAGTTTGCTGTAATGTTGAAGTAAACTGCTTCTGTTATGAAATCATTCATAAATTAATTCTTTTTTTATGGGGTATGAATAATCAATTTTCTACCTACTTGAATTCATACATATTTTATGCAGGCACTCATTCATGATATGTTTTTATACATTCATATATTTCTACATTCATATAATCATATATTTAAATATTCCTATGTTTATGTTGATATGTATTTATGTTTTTATATACTTATGTATTCATATATGCATATACTTATGTATTTATAAATTTTCCATAGCTAACCGTTACACGTAACTTATAGCTGTATATTTTAATATGTTATACTTGTTTAAGAAATATATTTTAGAAACTAGTTATTGGTCTAAACGCAATTCGCTATAATATATCTTGAAAGAATTTAGCGACAAAGCAATGGAATAACTAAATATTTAAAATCCAACGCATGTAATATATTAAAAGCTAAGTAAAATTAAAAGTAAAATTAAAACCAAAAAATGTACTTTATTAGTTGACACAACACAATATTAAATGCCCACACCGATTAAGTGACTTAAATAATACCGTTAAAACCCAACTATTCAATGGTATTTTTATTGTTTTTAAACATAATTTTTATTATGCTGGCCGAGAAATCTGTATACATTTCTATGCGTAAGTTTTGATATGCAGATGTATAATCAGTAGCGTAGCGGGGGGGGGGGGGGGGGAAGGCGGGGGGGAGGACATATGTCCCCGGGCGCCGACCTTAGGGGGCGCCAAAATGTGTTGGAAAAATAAATTGAAAGTTTGAGGGGGTGCAAATCGAAAGTATGAGGGGGGGGTGCAAATCGAAATATTGAGGGGGGTGGATGCAAATCGTAAGTTGAGGGGGGGGGGGGTGCACATCGAAATCTTGAGGGCAGGGGGGTGCAAATCGAAAAGTTTATTGGAAGATGTTTTAAATTAATCTTGTTTAAGATAACGTCATTAGTATTGTATATCACTTTCGACATTCGATTTTTAATTCTCCTTTTTATCCTAAAATTTACGCCATTAGTGTTGTGTACTTTCCGTGGTTATTTTTTTTTTATTTCTCGTATATACGAAGTACTAGGCATGCTGCCCAGCTTCGCTTAGGCTTACGAAAACATTGAGAATTTGAATGCTTAATTAATTCGCCCGAGGGTCGGTCTACGACCTCAGGAGTTATGAAGATTTTCCTACGTGGGCATTTTTTTTTTCGAATTATAGCTCATATAAGGCGCCGGTCAGTCGAGGTCAGTTTTGATCCCCTGATCGTAGACTTTTCGGCCAACCGGCCCCCGTGTTCTGTCGCCTCAAGTCAAGATCCTGCCAAATTTGAAGGGCCTGTGGCGCCGGGAAGTACCCTATCGGGCACCCGACAACTTTGTTTTATATATTATAGAGATTAGCAAATTGCATAGATAAACAAAGATTTCAATAAAGTAATTAAGGCCTGAAATACTTTAGTATAGAAATGTATTATTTGAATAGATTCTAGATCTAGGTAGGGTCTACATCTGTGTACGTCTAGTTTTTCCGTAGATCTACATCTAGATCTCGATCTAGAATCTCTAGATGTAGATGATCTAGAATATCTAGATCTAGATGATCTAGAATATCTAGATCTAGAATATCTAGATCTAGAAACCTAATAGAAATGGTTTTTAAGTTTAGCCAAAGAAAAATTGTATTGTATAAATTTTATAGCGTACGTAGATCAAAATAATATTTGAATGAAATAGTTCATTTATTTTTATTTTAAACACGGCTGATGACGTCTTACGTTAATGTATAAACATTAGTGGCGTCACTGTTTTATGCATTCTTTTTCACAACTATAAACGCTTTTGTTGTTGCATAATTAAAACTGTTATTCTACATTCGAATACGCCTTTATTTTTTATTTTCTTTTTTAAATAAAATTGTGATTATACATTTAAAACATCTATTATATTATTTTTAACATAAGTTCTCCATATATCGCTGAAGATCTTGATGTGATATCCGGCGAAAATATTTTGCGGACAGACAGAGAGAGGCAGAGAGAGAGAGAGAGAGAGAGAGAGAGAGAGAGAGAGAGAGAGTGCGCTTTTGGGCTTTTATATATTAGGATACAGAAAGTTCTTGTAATAGTGCAAACAAACAAAAAATCGAGATTTTTACAAATCTCGACGTTTTACACCTAACGGATACGGAAAAACATAATTTTGCAATCTTGTCCGTATGTCTGTGTGTCTGTCTGTCTGTGTTTCTGTCTGCTGTGTGTAAACACGATAACTTGAGTACCGATACAGCTAGGTTGATGAAATTTCATATATAAGTATTTTATCAAAATCCGATTTCTCAAAAAACGCATGTAAATTTATAAAGTACTAATAATATTGCGCACTATTATGCACATTTTGTTTTGGCGTTCGCTTGATGCGCTATTCTTTTTTCTATGAGATTCTATTTTATTTTTAAAAGTTTAAGTAATTAAAAATCATGTCTATATTCCAAATTATATAAGAATATTCGAGAAAGTTTAGGGGAGATCACTCCCGGTTTATTTTTAATTAACATTGTTAGATAAAAATATTTTTCTACTTATTTCGTGTGACGTCAGTGTGCTACTTTTTGCCAGTGTGCTACTCTAGACCCTACACAACTATAAGCACTTCTCCGGTTGCATATTTAACAATTTGTTTCAACATTCGACTATTATTCCTTTACTTGTTTTTTTTTTTGTTTTTTTTTTCAGTCGTTAAATAAAATTTTGTTTATACATTTGATACATCAAACATTTAATTTTCAACAATAGTCCATATCTTTAAGTTCTTCATATATTTCTGAAGATATTGATCGCGTAGCCTATAGACATATGTTGCAGCCAGACAGAGGAAGAGATAGAGGAAAAGAGCGAGAAATAGAAAATTGCGCTCATGGGCTTTTACATATTACGATAATATATTTATCAATTTGTATATTCATAATTGGTATATTCATGAATTTATACACTCACAGATTAGTTTTATATGTATATTCATATTTTCAAATACTTAAAATTGCCAACCTACTTACATAACTATTTCTTGTTCCTATTTCTATTCCTCATCCTAATCCTACTCCTAAATATAATCCTCTTTCAATTCTTGTAGTAATTTGTAAGCTACTTTATCATAGGAGTACACATTACCCAATTTCGTCTTACTTGCATTCATTCAAGCATTCAAATATGCACACATTCATTTATGTAGCATTGATATACATCTATTTTATGTTTTTATAAATTGATATATTTTTGCATTCGTATCATAATATGTGTATATATGCATGTTTCTGTGTCTACGAAGGATATTACTCAATTGGTATTTCAATATTTTAAAATATTCGTTTTATCTGTATATTTATATTTTCATACATTTTTTTTATTTTCCCATTTTCAAAGGTTTCTATTTTCCTTTGCTAGAATGAACACTTTAACGTTAACATGTAATTGAGAAATGTAATAAGCAAACTTACTTAAGAGTGATGAACGTATCAGGACTGCCCCGTATGGTCCAGGTGTAAAACATGTTGTCGAGGTAACCCAGTGGATATCCAGGACTAGAGATGAAACCTTGAGGCTCGGTCAGTGTGATGTTTGTATCTGTATGTTACATTACATTTATTAATTTTCATTTTGAAACGCAATGATACAATACACTATGCATACTGATCTGTCACCAAAAGGTAAACTAATATTTAATCGTTACTGAAAAGTATACTTTTTCTTTCTTTTTTTTTAGTTTGTAGACGTTCAATGTAAGAATTATTATTGTTTCTCTATTTTATGCATATTTTACTATCAAAATCCGTACGCAAAGTATTTATATATGGGTATAAAATACAATTTAGACAACTCTATGTTTTCATTCCAGGCCTTACACGAGTTTTTAATCTTTACATACATCTTGGTTTTCTTTTAAAAATTACGTACATTTTTTTTTTACTTTCTCGTATATACAAAGTATAGAGAAAGTCTTGTAATCGTGCAAAAAAAAAATCGAGATTTTTGCAAATCTCGACGTTTTAGATCTCACTGATACGGAAAAACATAATTTTTCAATCTTGTCCGTATCTCTGTGTGTGTGTGTGTGTGTGTGTGTCCGTGTGTAAACACGATAACTTGAGTACCGTTACAGCTAGGTTGATGAAATTTCATATATAAGTATATTATCAAAATCGTAGATCCGTATCAACTTTTGAGCGATTTCCGATAACCGGAAGTGGTACTTTTCCTACTTTGAATTTTTCAAAAGCCTATAACTTGAGTACTATTTCAGATAGATAAATGAAATGTGATATGTAAGTAAAAGATCTCATTCTCTCCCATCGGCCGAATTTTGAGTAATTTCCGTTGAACGGAAGTGCTTATTTACGCTGTTTCCGATTTCTCAAAAAACGCATGTAAATTTATAAAGTACTAATAATATTGCGCACTATTATGCGCATTTTTATTTAGCGTTCACTTGGTGTGCATTTCTTTTTTCTACGAGATTATATTCTATTTTTAAAAATTTGAGTAATTAAAATGGATTAAAAATTATGTCTAGAAGTCTATATCCCGAGTTGCCATCCCCCATATTGTTATATTAGAATATTCGAGAAAGTTTAGAGGAGATCACTCCCGGTTTATTTACGCTAAAACGCACTGTACAGTAAGGGAGTATGTTTATCTTTTTATTGGCCATGAAACAAGTGTTATTATTTGATTTCTATTTATTTTCATATTATTTTGAAAACTTAATTTTTTAAATATAAAATAAAGCATTGAAGCAGGTCCATTTTCAACCTCTGGATATTACAAATCTAACAACCTGATATTTCTTTATATGCCTAAATATTCTATCTAAGTACTTAGAAAATATCAGATAGTGGCATGTCGGGAGATAGTTGATTTAATTCAAGATATTTTTTAGATTGAAATTTATTAAGGACGGGTGAGTCTAGATCACACTTTGGTCACTCTAAATGCTACTGGTGGGGTGGCTAAAGATTTTATTCATGAGAGAGAGAGCAATTAAAGCATGTTGTAACGAATGAAAAAAAACTTAATTGAGTTAATTTAAATGTGGTTAACAGAACAACATGGAGGAGGGAGATGGAAGAAGAAGTACAGGCTTCTGGCAAAACCTGGCATGAACTAAAGTGGCTCGCCCAGGACAGGGTGGAATGGCGGAGATTTGTTGCTGCCCTATACTCCACAGGGAGTGATGAGGATTAAGTAAGTAAGTAACAGAACAACAGCTAGCCGTCCACCAATTTGCATCTTTATGTTAGATACATAAGTTCATACACAGAAAAAGATTGATAGACTATTCTGTATTAGTAGATAAGTTTTGTTTTAATGTATACCTAGAATTTTATAGGTAGCGAGAAATTTCCCACTTCCTAATGTTCTAAACACCACATGCATGAAGTTTGTTGTCGACAATGTCAGTATTTGCGGGGCTGTACACATTTTTCCAAATGACCTGCTGAGTGTCCATGGCCCATCAAATATCTCCATGTAATCATCTGCACAACTTTCGTTTGTACCCATATCCATGTATGTTATGCTAAAAAAGATTATGTATTATAAATTAAAAATTAGCAAGCTAACGTTTAACAAGCACATACATTAAAACGCTTCAAAATAGCTAAACATGTATACATCTATTTCTATAATAGTAGTTTCGCTATTCTGTCACTCTGCCACTCTGTGGGAACAATATGGTGAAAACACTAGCAAACTTAAACGTTCACAGTAAAACGAAAAACGAAACGTGACGTCAAGTGGAACATGTATTAGGAAATAGTCTGATTCCGGAAAAGTACACACAATACATTGTCTGGGGAAGGGGGGGGGGGGCGGACACTGGTAAAAATGTATTTTCTATATACATTACATTTCGTAATAGCAGGCTGTAGGCGTGTTTCACACCCTTGTATATTTGTCTGAAAGAAACTCTAAATGCAACTTTTGTCATGTTTGAGCTTAAGTGTAAGGTTTAGGAGTATGGCTACGACTATATTTAGTATCAATGTGCAGTTACTACGTCTAGATTAAAACTTAATTTCGATTAAAGTACCGATTCTGGATAAAAATCCGTTTTCAAAGACATTTTTCGTTTACGGTTAAATTTTAAGTTCAAGTGGTGATTTTGGTTTGTTTTAGGTTTAGAGAAAAGCAACACTATCAACCTAGCGCCCGTTGTATTTCTCCCTCAACGGGCCATTTATCTCGCACAAAAGTATGTAAGCTTCTAAACGCCGGAACTATTTCCCTAAACTGAAATAATAGATATTTCTTTTATATATATTTCAGTCTGAGCGACTCGGTAATTTAATTATTATATGATTAGCTTTTAGCAGTATTGTGACCTACTTAAGTCTTTTTATTTATTTTTACTATTTAGTCTCCTGAGTTATGTTGTTGACCTTGGGAGAGTTGGTAGTTCACCGGTACGAATCGGTCAACTGAACTCCGTCACGTCAGGTGACTTGGATTTTAATCCTCATCAGAACCTCGGCCAATGGTTGTTTGGCATTGAAGATCCTTAACCGATCCTCGGCCAATGGCCTTAGAACATTATAGTAGCCTCCCTTGTTTTTGATCTCAGATAAAAGGTCGAGACACGATTTCTCAAGAAGGACTTTGACCTAGACCCCGGGAGACACAGTGCGGTGTGTGTGTGTGTGTGTGAAGTTTTATCTGAATTGTTCAGTTCGTGGTGATATATATTAGTTCCTCACCATAGGAGTTGTTGACCACTCCAGTGTTTAAGATATATTGTTTAGGTGTGATATTTCACCAAGTTGTATGGTCATTCCAGGTTTATGATATTGTATTTAGGTGTGATATTACACCAAGGCTATACCTGTGACTTTAATCTCTAATTGTTAGATATATTTCAGTATCATTGAGTTATCTGTGAGTGTTTTTTATGGTTTATTAATTGCTCTTAATGAAGTTTACTTTGGTGTTGACTTATTGACTATTGTACATACTTGTGCATAAATTAAAATAATAGTTGTCAGTTGAACCTAAGTTGAGTTTCATCTATCCTACGTGTCACCACCCCTAGACTGTTGATACAAGCCCACGTAGATGTAGGTGTGCCCATACTGTCCAGAAGGTTTCTGTCTGACTACTTTAAACGAACCTGGGGGCGTTCGCCGGCTCTGCGTCTGACGGACGGATTCCGTTACAGTATTTTAAAACCAAAGTTAACTTTTAGTTTCCATTGTAGATAGTTATTGTTATAAAATAATATTATTGAGACAACATTTTTATATATTTTAAGGCAAAGGTTTATTCGTGCGTATTTATATATCTATATACTACTAAAACTCAAGTTTGTTTACATGTTTGAATATTTATTTTTTTGTTTGTTTTTTTTTTTTTTGTCTGATCGAGTATTGTAAATAGTTCTACTCATTATGGAGAGCTGTAAAATAGTATGTAGGTAGAGAACAATTTGTTTTTTCAGACATACTGTTAATCACAAATTTATTTAAACACGTTAATTAATTTATTGATTTATTCATAGGTAGATTTACCACATTTTTTTAAAAGATTTGAAAAACCACTAGACTCGACGAAACAGTGACGTCACAGTTTTTTGTTTACTTTTTGTACAATAAAATGGCGGCTTCCATCATAGACCCATTCAAAAGTTTAACGCGTTCTAAATCTAATTTTCTGTCGGTCATAGCTTTAACAATACGTCCATTTGCTGTTTTTATTACGTTCCAACACTTATATAAATTTTCAACTGTCTTTTTCATTTAGTTTTACAATAAATTTTCTAGCTCTAAATCTGACCAAGAAAGTTATTTATATATCTATCATGTGGCCAAGCAAAATATTTATATATCTAGATCTAGAATCTAGGTCAAACAAAAGATTAATTAGATTAGATATATACCAATTAGATTATATACCAAAGATTAAGTAAATAAAAATACATCAAAATACATTTTTAGTCCTTAAATACTAGATATAAATCTTTGTGATATATCTATCTAAATCTAGATTCTGGATTCTAATCTAGATCTAGAATTTCTATATTCTAGATCTAGACCTAGATCTAGCATGAGTTACGCAAATAGATCTAGATCTACTGGATTCTAGACTTAAGCAAACGAGTCGTAGAATCTAGATCTAGATCTAGATAATTTCAGACATTCTTTATTTTATATAAATCTTTGTTTGGCTAATTTAAGATAAAATTTAATTTGAAGGTTACTACTACTCTAGACTTAGATCTAGATCTATGCGCGTTACTCAAGTTGCATAAGGAGACTCAAAGTATTAAAGTATAGTATAACAATACGTCAATGATAATTTTTTTTTCAATTTTTATTTTATTTTTTTAGATGTGAATGATAAAGTTGCCTATCTGAACTTGGCAGGATACAGGGCAGGTAAAGTAGAGTTCATCTGTTTCTTTGTCCTAAGCATATGAAGGGATAGTGTGGTCAGAGACATGCTCGGCTGGAATCGTTATTGAACCGATAAAAACATGATGTCATCAAAATTATACACATTTAGAGCTGAATACACTTGTAAGGAGTGCATGGTACATCCCGAAAATGGTGGATTGGGACGTGACATCAAGACGGAAAAAAAAATACCATAAGACAACGCACACCCATTTGAAATATTATCCTTAACAACTGACAAGTCTGTCGCACATTTAGATTGTCGAATTTTTCTTCCATCATAGTAACATAGATTTGTAACTCGGATTATGCTCGGATAGGAGTTACTATAATTGCTATTTCCAAGTAACTCATCTCGAACTATATGGCAGATGATGCTCGTTAGCGGGAAACATCAACTCATCTAGTTGATGAAACTCCAAAACCAAACAACCAAAATTATACAGATTGCCTTCGTGTGAAATCATCTATGGAAGTAAATACAGAATGAAGAGTTGACTGAAGTCAGTAAATGTGCAATAAGTCACATTACATGTTGACAAGTAATTCCTAATTGTCATCAAAACTACTGTGAGGAACGAAAAAAAAAGATGAACTGTGTCTTTAATTAGGATTGGCAATGCAAGAACAGCTTACAAAACATGTTTTGGGTTGCCGATATTCAATAGAAACATACTATCTTCAACTCAATAGTAAACTTCTTTTACCCCTTGGAGTTGAGTCATGGAGTATAAATGATAAAACTAAATACAGTCCATGATAAATGAATGCCTTAGAAATATCTTTTGAATCCGCTGGCATAAGATCTTCAATACAATGGTGACTATGGCAGCGTATAAAACAACTGCCAGCTGACGAAATGGCCCTCCAAGGAAAACAAAAATTGCTTCGCCCCACTCCCATCTTAATATGAATCCAGAAGTAAAAAAATAAATAAGGTCTATCATGTAAGACTGGAAGACGACAAAATGGAAGCGTGTAAAAGATCATGAAATCTACCTATAGCTCACTTATTCAATCACTGTATGGGCACATGTATAGAATCATTTAGAAAGCAAACAGGAAAGACTTTTTTCTATCAATATAGATATTTTTACTGAAACTTAGTTTTATTTTCTTATTTTCAGTGTATTCAAAAGCTAGTTGCTATATAGGTTTTTAAAATTTGTTTTATTATCTATGTTTTAGTGATTCATAATTATGAAGTCAGCTGTTCAAAAAGGCAGCAATAAAACTCATTTTGTTACAAACAGTAATAATTTCACTCGCTTTTATTATGAATCACCTTACTTTTATAATGAAATTAATAGATGTAGAAATATTAAAACGAATCTATATTTACAATTTGTTTTTCAACATAGCTGAGAAATTATAATGGAATATATGAGGGTATGGATGTCTCTTATCAACAGGGACTGTTCCTTCTTGAGAAAGAGCCAGGAATTCCGCTGGCTGAGATAAGGAATGGAGACAGTACCTTGAACAATATGCTAACTCAAAACTATTATGTTGTTAAACTCTATTATTCAGTATATATTGTGACATACATTATGTCAATTTACTAATTACCATAAAAACCTACACAAACAACCCACCTGTCTTCGGGATGGTTTGATTTAACATCTGATTATTTTTTCAGGTTTTACGGACTTTTAATCATCAAAACACTCAGTTTCACAGATTTGAAGCAAAAATGTACTCTATGCTCTACAATAGACTGCGGCACAATCTTTAATATCACTCTACAGCTTTAAAATTGTCATGTTTCTTTTTTTACCTGTCTTATCAAGATAATGAACATCCAGAAGACATATTATATAAAGAATGCTCACACATAAATATTTCATGCTTATCTAATATTTACATAGATAAGAGAATGATTAAGAATTAGTTCAATAGTATATATTTTTCTTAACAGTACAGTATGATTATGGATAAGCCAACAATAGGGTGTGCAATTATGAGTTTTGATTACCGGCAGGCTACACATATGGTTTTATTCAAATTTCAGTATGCAGGTGAGTTGGCCACATTATGTGGTGGTTAAAAGTTTTAGGTAATAAAAATGCAATGTCCGTCGATAAACAATTAAGTACTAAAAACTAAATTGTTCACCTTTGAGATTTAACGAATGTTAATTTCTTTATTTAATTTCAAGATTATTGAGAAAGAATCCAGTTGTCTTAGAAATAAAAATTCCAACAATATTTTGCCAACTACACTTTTCATAAGTTAGTTAGAGAGTTAGGTAATATTTTACTTAACCATCTTGTTTCTTCGGCTTGTAAGCCACAATTATTCTCCAACCAATCTATGAACCATATTATTTCAGATATTTATGAAATTTGCAATTTGTTATTGTATTGTCAAAAAAAAAGAATAAAAGTTCGGTGTAGATAAGTGTAACTTTACAAAAAAATGAAATTGATTGTCAAGTCACATTATTTATTACTAGCCGAACCGCGGCGTATCATACGACGCTATTTAGTTGTTTTATTTTCTACTTTTCAGTAATTCATAATTTGTCAATTCAACAGTACCAATGCTGCCACTGAAAATATTTGCTTTAAACCACTATCAGTAGGACGATAACCCGCCACCCTCCTTTCCCCCAAACCCTACCCTACACACCCCCTCACCGCCTTGTGAAAGCAGCCTCTTATTAGTTACCTCCACTAAAATTAAAATCGTTTCAAACTAAATTATATGCCCCTAATAACCGTCACAATAATCCGGCTCTACCATTGTAAACATTTAGCGTGAACCAAAGCTCACCAGACCATGTGGGGTGGTAGGGATATCCATTGAGAGGAAGAGATGGGGATGCTATACGGCTTACAGCTTGGTGTTTTCTATGGTCTCCATGAAGAGAATTATATATGTATGTATATATATATATATATATATATATATATATATATATATATATATATATATATATATATGTTTATAGTACAGAAAAAATACAAATGAACTCTTATTATTGTTTTTGTTCTTAAGAATTCTTGAAGTTATATTTTTTTTAATTTTTTTTTTTAAATTCAACCATCAAATATTAGGCTACTAAACTAAAACTAACTGTTAACACCTAAAACACCTCTGTAAGTAAAGAACAATTAAATACCTACACAATGATATATATCAAATGTGTGTGCTTATGTTTCAACGGTATGTATGGTCAAAAGAAACAAGCATACTACCCGCCACGGAAAATATCTCTAAAATTCCTCAGCCCGTTGAGAGTTATATCTGAAAAACGGTTATCATCCGAATGAAAGCAGTCGTCCGTGACCATATTTTACAGACGGCAGCAAATTTCAATCGGCCCTAATAGCCTTCGAAAACTCGACCTACGATTGTAAACATTCTCTTGAACCACAGCTCACCAGACTATTTAGGTGATCGCGTCTATCTAGTTGCTTACATTCTGTTATTGAATATAGTAATTGTAACAGTAAAATGTATGATGAATGTATGTTTCGAGTGGAGGTGTAAAAAGGCGATATAAATGTAAAAAATATTGTGATGCGGTTTGTATTTGCCTTTACCATGTGCCATGAAGTTGGCTGTACAAACAGGGTGTGACATTTTTGGTGTCAGAAGTGAGCGGTGATCCGCATTGTAAAGGACCAACAGATTTTTCAATATTGTTGACATTTTGGTAATTGAGTAATTTTCTGGGACCATTAATATGGAGGACTATGCCAAAATGATTGAGTTGGCTGACTCTTTAGGATATACTGGGGCAGAAAAGGCCAAATGGGTTGAAAATAAAATATCAGATGCTGAAAAGAAGATCTGATGCAGCTGAAAGATGAGATAGAGCTTTAGAGAGGGAACTTGCTAAAGCTAAAATAGAGGCTGATAAGGAAATAGCTAAAATAGAGGCTGATAGGGAAATAGCTAAAATAGAGGCTGATTAGGAACTAGCAAATGCTACAATAGAGGCTGAAGACAGAGAAAAACAGAGACAACATGTGCTAGAATTAGCCAAAATCAAAAGTAACAAATCTCAAGAAAGCAATGTTAACAAAACAGACAATTGGAAGCCTAAATTTAGAGCGTTTAAACCAAAGGAAGAGAGTGTGAAAACTTACTTAATATTCTTTGAGCAAACATGTAAGAGTTTTAACTATTCATCTGCTGGTAAAGCACAGGCTTTATTGATTAATTTGACAGGAGAGACTATTGCAATAATAGCAAGTATGTCTGAGGCTGAAAAAGAAGACTATGACCTAGTAAAAGAAAGATTGATGAAACATTTTGGAAAGACAGAAGGCTATTACTGAAAGACTATACGAGACGTTAGAATTAACAACATTGGTGACATAAACCAAATCAATTTTGAAATTCGCAAATACATGAATAAAAGGATAGAAATGGCAGAAATAGATTTAAAGAATCCTGAGACTATTATTGACCTTAACTTAATAGATCATGTTTTAAATAATGCAACAGACAGTTTATTCACTTTTTTGAGTGAAAGAAAAGTTAGGACAGAGAAAAAATTAATAGAGCAACTTAATATTTATAAGGATGCACATCCAGGGGCTATTTTGGACAAAAGAGAGCATGGAGACATATCAGCAGCAGTCTACAGTAGAAACTTTGGCAGGGATCAAAGAAGTTATGGCAATAACAATAGAGATAGAAATAATAGTGTACCTACCAGATGGACACCAGACAGATATAAATATAGCAGAAGCATGGAAAACAGGCCATGTTAAGTCTGAGTGTTTCAGCTTACAAAATAGAGATACATATCTCAGCAATAATAACAGAGGAGGTTAGGCACCTAATAATAATTATAGAAATCAAAGTAATTATTACAGACAAGGATATTATGGTGGACAAAGTAGAAATGAATTCAACAATCAAGTAGACAGCCAAGAATCAGACCAGAAAACAAGGGAGAAAATAAAAATATTAGAAATAACAATCAAGAGACATCAGCAGGGGTAGAAGGGTCAGAGACGGTGGCATCTGTTAGACAAAGGAATACAACACTGAAGATGTTCTCAGCTATAGTAAACAACATCAGAGTAATGTGCCTGAGAGATTCAGGTTGCACATGCATTATTATTAAGAAAAGTCTTGTAAGACCAGAACAGTACAATCCTGGCATAATAAAGTTGACATATGCCAACATGAAATTTAAGGATGAGTGTGAGATAGCAGGAGTTGATATAGATTCTGCTTGGTTTAAAAGTAAATATAAAGTGGCGGTCATAGAAGAACCAAAAGCAGATGTGATTATTGGGAATGGAAAGGAGGTGAAAGAAAGTAATGAGGAAGATATAGATAGATGGGCAAGTCAAATTGGAGCAGCGGTTGAGGCAAGAGCACAGAAACGAGCAAATCAGGGAAGTGTTCCCTGATTCGCTTGTTGACAATGAGGAAAGCAACACAGAATTAAAAGAAGATATAAATGAATGGATAAAACTTCAGGAAGAAGATAATACTCTCAAAAATATACTAAAAACATCAATACAAGTAACATAAATTTCAGGGGATCTAAGTACACTAAAGAAAATAATGTTTTAGTCAGGAAATATATTGATAACAAGAATAATGAAAAGACTCAGATAGTAGTGCCACAAACTATGAGAACAAAGATTTTACAACAAGCACATGACAGTCCATTGGGGGCACGCATGGCAGAAAAAAGTACATTTGAGAGAATAACTGAAGATTACTACTGCCCTTTAATGAAGGAAGACATAAAGAAACTCATAAAAAATGCACCATATGCATAAAATTCAATCCTGTTGATGGGAAACATAATGCACCTCTGCAACAGACAGATAGAGTTACAAGACCATTCCAGAAGATAGCAGTGGATATAGTCTGACCTATGGAACACCCTACTTCCCAGGGCCACAAGTTCATATTACCTATAGTGGATTGGGCAACCAGATGGCCAGAGGCAATACCACTTAGAGAGATTATAGCTGTAGCTATATGTGATGCTTTGATGAGTGTATGTACAAGATTCGGTTTCCTGATACGACATTATCAGACAATGGAACACAGTTTAAAGCCAAATTAACAAAGGCGTTCACAAGCTTCTTGAACATTGCACAAGTACATAATACCATATACCATGCACAAGCGAATGGTATGAATGAGAGATGGAATAAAACAATGAAGATTATGTTAAAAAATGTAACAGAGGATCCCCCAGGTGAATGGCACAAATATTTACCGCAGGTGCTATTTGCATACAGAGAGACTAAACATGAGTCAACAGGTTTTTCTCCTTTTGAACTGATATATGGGGTAAAGCCAAGAGGCCCATTAACTTTATTGAAACACAAATTATTAAATAAAAATTAAGAGGAATTTGATCCTCATGAACAAGTAAACCATACTAGTTTATGGTGTCCAGACAGCCCAAGAGAATGCACAGTTAGCCAGTGAAAGGCACAGAAATATAAAAAAACAAACATAGATATTTAAGAACTTTTGAATGAGGAGATTTAGTTTTAGTCAAACTGCCAGACAGAAAAAACATAGAAGTATTTCAAGGAACTTTTGAAGTGATAAAGAAACTATCTGATGTAAATTATGAAATAAACATAAAGGGAAATAACACGCATATACACATAGACAGAATAAAGAAATTATATGTAGAGCCAGAGAAACTGATAGAAGAGGAACATATAGCCTGTACTATAATAAGTGAAAGCTGTAATACAAAGGAAATTAAGACTAATCATATCCCAGTGGATGAAAAAAACATAATAGACAAAATAGTAAATGAGTACAAGGATGTGATTACAACAGAAATGGGTTTTACTGAAACGAGTCAACACGAAATAGAATTGACTGATTATAGTGCTATAAAAGGGAAGCATTACCAAGTACCAGTTGCCTACAGAGAAGCTGTTGAAGCAGAACTGGATTTGCTCCTTGAGCCTGGGCAAATAGAAAGAACAGAATCAGCATACTCATCACCCATGGTGATAGTAAGAAAAAAGAACAACAAAGTAAGGATATGTTGTGACTATCGAGAGTTGAATAAAAGGACTAAGATAAATGCTGAACCCATGAATGATCCGAAAGACATTTTGGAAACTATTAGTAAATCCTCAATTTTTACCACTTGTGATTTGAACAGAGGCTTCTGGCAAATAGGCATGGAAAAGGATTCAAGACAATACACCGCCTTTACATCAAGCAAAGGTCTATGTCAATGGAAGGTGATGCCGTTTGGACTTGTAAACAGTACCGCCACGTTCCAAAATTCATGAGTAAAATGACAGAGGGAATGAAAAATCTGGTCTTCTTTGTTGATGATATATGCATACATAATAACACATGGTCAGAACACATAGAAACACTAAAAGAACTACTAGAAAGACTTAGGAAACACTGTGTTACAATAGCAACAGAGAAACTGCATGTGGGGGTAGATACAGTAGAATTCTTAGAATTTAAGGTTGGAAATAAAGAAATTAGACCTACTGAAGGAAATAGGGACAAAATATTGAATATTAAAACTCCTAGTACAAAGAAAGAGGTGAAACAAACATAGAACTGAATAAAGAAAATAATGACTTGAGACATATCAGCCAATCCTTATTAGGGAATTTTGAATAATGAAGTGTGTGATATTTACTACCAGAGAAAATTAATATTTTAAAAGTGTGAGCAAGATAGGAGTAAGTTATAAGTACATAACTTGTATAAATATGTTTTTACAACTATTTAAATTTAGAAATGCAAATAAACATGTGTTTTGTTGTATTTCTGTGGTTTGTATGTATACTGTAGGCCTATATCTTGTTAACTAATGAACACGACTATGGCAGGATGAGTTGACAGATGTGGTAATTTGCATATGTTATGATGAGGAGTTGACCTCAGCCATTGAAGTAAGAAAATCAAGGATATGATTAGCACATGGGAGCTATTGCATAGCTATGACTATGTTCTACTAAGAGGGAGTTTTCCTTAGTTAGATTTATTTTGAGATACACTAAGAGGTAATATTCCTTAGTGAGGTTAAATGAATTTTTGTTATACTAAGAAGAGATTTTCCTAAGTTAGAGTCATTTGTTATTATTTGGTTACAATTGGTTTAAGGTTGTTCCACTAAGTGGGGGTATACCTTAGTGAGGTTTTGTTGTTATTATTAAACTAAGAAGGTTTACCTGAGTTACAATTTGGCGTTACTTATAAGATAAGTGAAGTTTTGCATTTTGCCATGTATTTTATGAATATCATTGTTCAATTTGGTAAGTGTTACATATAAAATAATTTAGGATGTTAATTAGCCAGTTTCTTTTTCAATATGAATTTTTTAAAACTGTTACATGTATAATGAAGATTTTATAGTAAATGTGATGTATATAAGAAAAAATTAATGTATTAATTTTTTAAAGGGGAGAAAGGGCATATGTAACAGTCAAATGTAGGATGAATGTATGTTTCGAGTGGAGGTGTAAAAAGGCGATATAAATCTAAAAAATGTGGTGGGCAGGCGCATGCGCAAAAGAAAGTGGAAGTGGAAGAAAGATTAAGAAAGGAGGGTTTTGTTTGGCAGTGTAGCTGCTGTATCTGTGATATCAATAAAATTGTAAAATTACCAGGATAAAGGTTGTTTGGTGTTATCTATCAGGCCTTAAAATATAATAAAACAACAGTGATGCGGTTTGTATTTGCCTTTACCATGTGCCATAAAGTTGGCTGTACAAACAGGGTGTGACTGTAATCATTTGTGTGATTTAATTTTATTATCTCACTTAATTTCGAAAGCGTTTAATCAATTTTTAGTTAAACATCTACTTAAATTTTAAAAAATGATAATTTTTGTATTGTCATCAAAGTGGGACGTATCTGGAAAGTTTGAAAGAAATCGTTGTATTAAAAGTAAGTCGAAATTGAGTTACAAGATTTAATACAAACCCACAAACAAACAAATAAACAGACAGACAGACGTTTCGAACTAAATAAAAGCTTGTAAAAAACCGGAAAGCACCGGATATAATTCATTTAGAATATAATTTCTTTGATGATCTCTGCATCTCTGCATTTTCAGAAAATCAGCAGCTAATGAAGAAGCAGTTAAATCGGTCTAATAACTGTCATATCAAACACGTCGATCAAGTTAGAAAATTATAGGATTATATGCTTTTAAAGTACTAAAACTGTGTGGAAACCAAATGTCACAGAAAACGAATCTTTCTCATCCATGTCAATTCTGTTTTGCTGTTTGGCTCATGGGCAACGTTTAGCTGACAAACCCACAATATCAAAGCTATCAAATTTCCTTACAATCAACACATAATTCCAAATATTTTCAGTGATAAAATTGTTAATATCCTTTAACAGTACAGTTACCAAAAAGCGTTTATTTTCAAGTACCACCACATGAAGCCTCACAACCCTCGATACGCAGAGCCAAGGCGTTAAATAACCACCATTTGGTTTTAGAAAAAACACTACATTAGAATTGTATGTAAAGCTATTTAAATACCAATTTCTTAAAATTATAAGATAAACATTACTTGAAAGCTATAATGGTTCCAGTGGGTCCTCGAATAGTCCATGTACTGTTGGTTGCAGAAGAACTCGAAGTATTTCCTGTGTTGGTTATCGTTCCAGTTGTGACATTTAAGACTTCATTTAAATCTATAAAACAAAATTTGTTTAACATTGCAAGGATATATTTGCGAGATATTAACTTATTATTTATCTTTATATAATCTTGTGTAATTAAAAGACAATTACGGAGTTATTACATAACCTAGAGCAATATAAGCGTGAAAAAATATCGAATCTGGTTTACATTTAAAGTTATTTTATCTTTATAAGAATCAATAATAATTGGCTGCCAGAAACGTAAAAATAAAACTGATCATCAATTCAACAAAAAATTCAACGAATGTTGCACATATTTACAATATGCCTAGTAAATTTTTCGACGACGTAACGAATCTAGATTGGACTATAGACTCTAAAATTATCTCTGCACCTTGTGTTAACAAATGGTTATTACGGCACAAACTCCGGATTGTGTGTAAACTCATATACCTTTGATTTCGTAATTTACATACAATCCGGAGTTTGTGCCGTAATAACCATTTGTTAACAAAAGGTGCAGAGATAATTTTAGAGTCTATAGTCCAATCTAGATTCGTTAGGTCGTCGAAAAATGTACTAGGCATATTGTAAATATGTGCAACATTCGTGTTGGTCTGTATAACAGTGATGCACATATGTGTGGTGCTTTATTGCACATTTTGTTTACATTTTCCACTGCTTAAACCTTCTGTACTATACGAAGTCAAACTTTACTGATGATGCGAGAACATTCACAGAACCTGAAAAATCGTTTTGTCTTGTCTAATACGCCGAAAATGCAAATATGCTTTTTAGATGATTAGTGTTGTGGAAGCAAATTATACTGGTGAAATTTCGTATTTTCTTCCACCTATCGTAAAAGCAACTACTGTATACATTGTTTAAACAATATACGTAAAATTCGATCCATGACTATGGACTGTCTAGAATGATAATGTGAAAAAATGATTTGGTCTTTTTAGTCTTGAATTCTCAACATATGTTGACCAATGTTTATGTTTGGCTGAATATTTACCTCTCCATTAACATACAATATAGTATGTTATCTGGTATCCCTCATGTAGATTATCAAGTTCACATAACCATAACGTGTTATTAGAGGATTAATTCATTAATTTATACATGCATTCGAGTTTGCGTTTGTTAAGCCTGTAAGAAATTAAAGCATATTTTCTGACATAATATAAGACAGTAGCGTAGCTAGGATCGATTTGTGGGGAGGGGGGGGGGTTGGGTTACATTTTTTCCCCCATTATAATTTATATATATGGAGATATATTAGCAGATTGTCTTACTAGATTTTAAATTAATTTTTTAAACCATTTTCTAATTTAGTAATTTAACCTATTTCATCGCGAAGTATATCATGAGACAAAAAAATCACACACAAATTAGCTTAAACTCATTTTATGCGAGGTATAATCGTGTTTTAAAAACTATTATATTAGCATTTTACTTTTTTTTTAAATGTACAATTTTCTTTTCATATAACCACCAAAACGTGTGAATCTCGATTGCGTGAAGCCCTCGACTGTACATGTAATCGGGTCTTATTTTTCTTTTGCTAAGCAGGCAATATATAAATGTTGGTGGCTTTACAGTTAAATGCAGTTGAATCTGAGGAACCAGTAGTATTCTTTTCCGGTTAGTTGAAGACATTGTAAAATTGACCAAAATAGATAAGAAGAGTTTCACCAATGCATTACCAATCCAATAATTTAAGAAGCGTGACCTTGTACACTACCGCATGAAAACCTTGAGTGTACGTTAATGAGGTAGAACACACTTCGGTGATGCACATCTGTTAGGGACGTAGAGGGGCGCTCTCGGGAGCCCCCGATTACACTACCGCAGAGACAACACGAAAGACCCCTGGCTCCTTAACACTAACATAGGCGCCATAGTGCTCACAGGGGATAACCCAGAGCGCAAAATAACTTCCTGAAACAATGATGATGATTGCGTCAGTCGTAAAAGTGACACAAACGAACATGATTTTTTCTTTAACATAGTAGAAAAAATATTTGACGTGTTATAACACACCAGTGTTACTGATGCAATTTGTAAGCGTTTCCAAAGGTGTATTATTAGAGTTTCGATTTCAATATCTAGAAGTGAGGATTTTTTTTAGATTTGAGTTGCCCTCCGAAAATTTTGTACTGAAATATTTTCATTATTTCGAAAACTGTAGGCTTTGGATTTGTTTGGATTTTTTTATGGACAGTTACACTTGGTTTCTTATTTATTTTGGCTCGTTTTTGCCAAATGTAACAATTATAAATAAATACATTCCACAACGAGAATCTGTATCATGAATCACAAGAACAAATTACATAAAGTATACACCGGGATTGATCTCCCTAAACTTTCTCGAATATTCTTATATAACTTGGAATATAGAGATGATTTTTAATTGCATAAACTTTTAAAAATATAATAGAATGTCATAGGAAAAAAGAATTGCGCACCAAGCAAACGCCAAAACAAAATGTGCATAATAAAAGTAATTTATAAATTTACATGCATTTTTTGAGAAATCGGAAGTAGCGTAAATTACTACTTCCGCTCAACGGAAATTATTCAAAATTTAACAGAAGGTTGAAAACTAGATCTTTTATTTACATGTGAAATTTCATTTATCTATCTGAAATAGTACTTAAGTTATAGGCTTTTGAAAAATTCAAAGTAGAAAAGCACCACTTTCGTTTATTGGAAATCGCTCAAAAGTTGATCAGGATCTACGATTTTGATAAAATACTTATATATGAAATTTCATCAACGTAGCTGTAACGGTACTCAAGTTATCGTGTTTACATACAGACAGAAAGACACACACACAGAGACAGACACACAGACATACGGACTAGATTGCAAAATTATGTTTTTTCCGTATCAGTGAGGTGTAAAAATCTCGATTTTTTTGTCGCACGAGAAAGTAAAAAAACTGACGAGTATACACACGATTTTGACGCCACACCACATTGCTTCACACACTGTTTCGTTCAAACACTTTGTCTCGCTAGCATACCACTTTCACTGTGCCTACACATTTTTGTTATAGACAATCCATGTCACATGAACTACAGAAAACATCCCAGTTAATAATCTAACCTTGGTTAATTTATCTGATTTTTCCAAAAAAATAAAACATTACTTGACCCTTTGCGGCCCTTGTGAACCTTTGGGAGCCGTAACTGAAATTATAGTTCGCAGCCGAATCATACCCTACCAGAGCGCTACTGACACGGCTGATTTAATTTATTGAGTGACTGTAACACACCTTCTTATCTATTGTCTTTCGCACTGTTTAGAACGAACTCAGGCGCCATTGCGCTAACGGGAAAGCCCAGGGCTCCAAATAGAACCCTTCAGGGGCGCCGGGCGACGCGCCTTGTTCGATATAGTCAATGATTATTGTTGCCCATCGTGTCATTAGCATATAACATCTTTTTAAACGAACTTAGGCGCATACTGCTAGCAGGGGAGTCCGGGGCGCTACGGGTCGTGGAAGCTACGGGGCGCCGGCTTTTGTGCTTGTTGACGTTTAAACACTGAATATAGTAGCATCCCTTACCCGCTATTCAGGACGCACGATTAACGGATGCCAAGTGCAACACCTTTATTTAGACTCCCGATAAGTAGGCTCTCGACATTTATTTTCTCGACAAAACGGTTCCTGTCATTACAACTTCCGACAACTAGGCTCTTGTCAAATTGGCTCCCGACAAAAGGACCACCGACAATACGGTATCCGAGCGAAACGATCTCATTGAATATGACACATGCCAGTGGGACCCGTTTATCAATATTCTTTAAGGTTAGCTTATCCAACACTCATAAGTAATACATCGTATGCAAGTCTTGTTCGGCAGGCTTTATTTTTTTAATAGTTTATCTATTATAAAGAAAACCATGTTTTAATTTAAGGGTCATCTATCTATGACTTGCATAAATGAGTCGGTTATCGGTTATTCAAACTCAGTGTTTGGGGAGAAGGGTCCACGCTGTACATTTCTACCTGCATTATGCTTGTAGGTTATCAAAAAAACAAAATGCCGTTATCATGTAAACATCATGTATATCATACATTTACACTTCTGTGCTCGCTTTCAAGCAACAGATCTTCACCGTTGTAAATTAAACATTATCAAAATGTTAGAATTGGTGGAATTTAAGGGCTCAATTTGTTTGTAAATTAATGTTGGTTCATGAAAAACAATTAAAAAGAGGTTATAGTGGTATTGGAGGTAGGCCAAACTGGTTACTTTTATGCCTATAGTTGTCATGCGATTCATTTGTCTTGAGCCAAGTTGTCGAGTCTTTTTGACGGAATTCAATATATCGGGACCCCATTTGTCGGAAGCTAATGTATCGGGAGCTCATTTGTCGGTAGCCAATATGTCCTGAGCCCATTTGTCGGGTGCCAATTTGTCGGGAGCTAATATATGGGGAGCCTATTTGTCGGTAGTCAATATGTCCTGAGCCTATTTGTCCTGAGCATATTTGTCGGGAGCCAATATGTCGGGAGTCAATATGACGGGAGCCCATTTGACGGGAGCAATTAAGACGAGGCACTTTAAACTGGGCTATTTTGACTGGGTCGTTTTGTCGGGGTTGATTTGACGGTGCACCGGGTCACCTATATAAACAAATGTAAAGCATTGTGGAGTCTCAGATAAACAAATCTCAGTTATCCAACAACTATATAGCACATTATTAGCACATTATATTAGAGATGTTTATTTTGCAAAAGCTAAAGGTTGTATATGGTTTATGCTCTCTGTATTGTACCTTGTTAGATACAATTTATAACGTTAGCCTTTTAAATGGAATGCAGAGAAGCACCACAGAGGAACGGAATAAAGAAAGTGTGTTGAACAGAATGTATTGAATATTTAGGCTTATTAATATTAAAATACCTCTGATCTCGTAGTTTCCATAAAAGCCTCTAAAGTTTATAGAGTTAGTACTGTAGAACACAATGTGTAAGTAGTTACTGGTTGAAACAATCAGCCGAGGTGACATCAAGCAGGAATCCAAACATGACGAATTAGCTGTAGGTCCATCGTATATATTAAGGGAGTTATAGAAACAACTCAAGACGTCTAAGTTGGAATCAATTAAACTGTAACAAAAAACAATTTGTATTTAAATAGCGCAGATTTCAAAATTGACTCCTACTCCAGCTTTCGCCCATTTGTGCAATTTCGAATCATTTCATTCATTCATACAAACTTACACTCATTCACTCTTATACTCATTTACTCATACACTCATAAAGTCATGTACTGATAAACTCAAACATTAAGAAGACGTAGCTTGAGGTCCATCGAGTACTTTAAGGTTTGTATAGTGACAGCCAAAGTTGTATAGTTTAGTATCAGTTTTCTGTCAGGACATTTTTGTCTAATTACTTACATACATATATGTGGTTGTTTTTTTTTTATCCCTAATACAATTCTTATTAATAATCATACTCCTATTCATATTTCCATTCCAACTGCAATTCATATAATCATATATACATAGTTAATATGTAATTGCAAGATATAAGCAGAAAACTTACTTAAGAATGATGAACGTATCAGGCTTGCCTTGTATAGTCCAGGTGTAAAACTTGTTCTTTAGGAAACCCAGTGGATATCCAGGACTAGAGATGAAACCCTGAGGCTCGGTTAGCGTGATGTTTGTATCTGCATGTTTTGTTAAATTGATTAATGTTTATTTTGACATTGAACAATAAAATGAAGTCTATATAGGCCTACACTGATCGAGTTTTTGAAAAGCATACTTTACTTTAGTTTTCGATTTCAGACTTTCGTTTACATTCTACTTTAAACGTTTGTGTTTTGTGCAATGTTTTGCTATATTATTTATATGAGCATTATACATAAATAGGAATAACCAATATGTTGTATAGAGCTAGGTTATTGTTATGACGCGTTCAGGGTAAATGGTTAAAACAGGCTATAGCTAATTAGGTTAGAGAGATCAATGAAAATACAAGAGCTGACCTGTCACGTGGGACGGTCAGCTGACCACTGATGCGTGGGTCAGTAGTTAGATCAGCGGCAGTTAGTAATACGTAGGCAAGGAGAACGGACAGAGAAATGTAGAGTTAGGTAGAGAGTTAGAATGTAGTGTGTTAGGATTGGTCATGGGAGTGCGTAGTTTGTAGAGCAAATAGTATATAGTTTAGGTTAGTTAGATAAAGTAGGAAGTTGATTGTTTAAATTGTAATAAAGGACATTATATTTCATCTTAACCACCCCCACACTCACATTTAGTGGTACTGCTTTTCCCCACCCTCAAAACTGACGGTAGATCCTCTAATCAACCCCACCCTAACAGTTATGTTTGTTGTTACTTTACTCATGTAAGTATCGTTATTATTATTCTGTTATATTTATTTTATTATTAACATATTAACAATCGCAATATGTACCCAATTTTCTAGATGTAGGTAAACATCACGATCAAGACATCTCTAATGTGTTGATTCCTAGCTTTCATGATTCGTAGTGTTATGTATAAAAACTAAATAATTTCCAACAAAAAAAAATTACAACGCATATTTAAGTTTAAGAAAAAATCATTGTATCCGACAAAAAGCTCCAGAGAAGGAGTGTGCATCTGTTTTAAATGTTTTGCATCACTAATATAATTTATTTATTACGCGTATAGAATAAAGATTTTATTGTGTTAAGCCAATATTAACAGTATACACATCTATTACACATTACGAGTTACGAAATGCAAAAAAAATATATTTTTAAATAAGGGTGTATGTATCCTTCTTTTATTGGCTATCCGACAAATGCTAATATTAGTCTACTACTTACAACGCTTTTTAAAAATCTATTAGTCTAAAAATATTTTTATTTTTCGAATCGAAAAGCTATTTACTTTCATTTTTTTAGAACAATAATAACAATTAAAATAAAAATAAAATAATTCTTAGATTAAGTACATCCCTTTTAAATATAAAAAGCAGATCCATTTTCAGCATCTAGATCTAGATATTACTATTTCTAACAATTTGATATTTCCTTTAAAGTACCTGAAACATGGTTTACCAAAATTTTACGAGTAGCGATCCCTTTTATAAATAGTTAGTGATCAGCGACCCCCTTAGTATTAAATGTCGAAATTAGTAAATAAATTAATATACAATAAAATAAGATTCACTGTTTTAATGCGATGGGTAAGATTGATTCTGACGCTAAATATTTTACTTTTTTTCTGAACGCCTGATTTTGACCCAAACATAGACAGCGTACCATCAATACACACCCCACAGCAGTTTCCCCATTGTACTTCTCAAGTTAAAAAAAAACTATTTTTTATTCATTAATTTGAAAAGCAAACAATGGTGCAAGCTTGATTTCATTTAAAATGTATTATTTAACATCTACGGACATGTATGCCACACGCCGCTGAATAGTGTTATTAGACAGATATATTTGCTGCATCTTTACTGCACGGGGATAGCCAAGAACTAATTTCATCATCTTTAACATGCAAGGTTTGATGATTTTATGATATTTTCTCCAATTGCGTGAGGGTTTTTTTTTTGCTTGGCAATATCTAATGCGATTTCATATGATGCCTGCACTAATGCTGTATTTCCGTGGTGAAAACTTTCTTTTTGATCGTCTCTGACGTTT
Source organism: Physella acuta (assembly GCF_028476545.2). Taxonomy (NCBI): domain Eukaryota; kingdom Metazoa; phylum Mollusca; class Gastropoda; family Physidae; genus Physella; species Physella acuta. The sequence goes on along the minus strand of NW_026731931.1, from coordinate 860,621 downwards.
GCAACTAGCTTCATGCCGACGAAAGAACTCCATATTTTTTTGGTGTGTACGAACGACTCGTCTTAAAATGACTAAGAACAATCTAAAAACTTCAATACTCTGTTCATCAACCAAGAAAACAAACCCCCTCAGAGATCTAAAGATTAAAGCAGTAAAAAGCTAAAACGGAATAAGTAATAAAATAAAATAAAATACTTAAAAAAACTTTTTAAAAAACCACGTTTTTCTTGTGGACTAAAAAGTAGAAAATAACTATTTACATACATTTGATGACAAAAAAACGTGGGTACGTTCACCATCAAATTTCCCGACCCATCTGCCCGACCCACGTTTTTTGTCATCAAATGTATGTAAATAGTTATTTTCTACTTTTTAGTCCACAAGAAAAACGTGTTTTTTTTAAAAAGTTTTTTTAAGTATTTTATTTTCTCCTTTTTAGTCCGTTGCTACACATGAAAAACGTGGTTTTTAAAAAAGTTTTTTATATAGTTTATTTTCTACTTTATCTAATGACTTGATTAAGTATGACTTGCCTAAGTGTTTATAAATACACGGACTAAAAATCTTGAGCGACCAGGATTCGAACCTAGGTTGTCGCGGCCACAACGCGAAGTACTAACCACTATACGATCACGGCCAGCGCGCTCACATCGATTGGGGCCGAAGTAACTGTGTCAATAGGCCTCCAGTCTTGTCGGTATCTTTAGAAATCATGTCCTCAATTTTATGGTCCTTAGGGCGTAATTAAATTAAGCTAATTACGGTCTCTAATTGCTAGTTTTTATGATTGCATCTGAAATTGTTAGGCGAAAGTAGCCTGCATGCCAAATTTCAGATCTATAGAGCAATCAAAAGTGGGCTAATTTTCGATGTCAATTTTAACAACAAACAAACACACGCGAAGCTGAGTTAATAAAAACGTGTTAAAAAATAGAAAAGTATAAGGAAGTATTGGAGGAATCGCTCTCTCTTTCGTCATTTAATATGAAATTATTCAAACTTCTGCATATGCTAATGCCTACGCTTATTTTTACGCGTATGTTAATGCTTTGTTAGGCAAATTGATGCGCACGAATGCTGTTGCAGGACTATTTTGAAAGTGTGACGCGGTACGCAAGTAAGTGACGTTTTAGTGGATGATCGTTGTTGCCGGTAATGAAGCTGAAAGTAGTCTTGTTATTGTAGTTTTGGGTGAGGCCGTAAATGTATTCAAGTTATAATTTCGCTTGTAAAGGTCGTTATATGTACTATATGTGTAATAAACAGCAGAGTCAACTAAATTCATCCTATCAAGGGATTTGCATGCATTTATGTCGTCGTGCTTTAGGATGAACTACTGAATGGCTAGAAAGAATATAATGGTAGTGTAAGCCCTCTCACTGCATAGCTTCGGCACACATAATCCCCTACTTATAACATTTTCGCTTATGCTTAAATATACATGATATATATGTTTTTAGCCAATTAATGTGCATTTTCACTTTACTATGTATTTTTTTTTATATTACATGAGTCACTAATCTTAACATACATAGTCATATGCTTTTTCTTTCTAAAAACCACTTCCATTTTCTACACACCAAAAATCACAACGCATATTTAATTTGAAAAAAAAAACAGTGTCCGACGAACCTATTTGGGAAACAGCTTGCCTTTCTGACTTTAATAGGCATATAGGGTATAAAAAAACATTTACCGTGTTAACAATATATATATATATATATATATATATATATATATATATATATATATATATACATATACATATAAGAATACACGTTATGATGCGCTTATAAACTAACTTTTCAGTAAATGTGTACGTACTAATTTTATTGGCTGTCAAACAAGTGTTATTATTAGTCCGTTATTTATTTTTAAAGAAACTGAATGCTTTTTAGTCTAAAGTTTAGTACATTATTGTTATTGAAATGTCATTTACATTCATTTGTCAATAAAAAAAATAAATAACAGGGCAATTAAAAGTTTTAATTCCCGGTTTAAAAACAACCCTCTCGAATATTAAATAAAGAAGTCAAGCGGATCATGTTTTAGCCCTCGATATTACAAATCTAACAATCTCATTTTTTTTATATTCCTACTAAATTCTATAGAAAACTAGCGTACCCGACCCCCGCGCGTTGCCGCGGGGATAGAAGAAAGTCTGACAAAATATATTAGGATTTCACCAACGCGTTATCAATTATAATTAATGTTCTTAGACGCGTGACATTTTTTTCTAAAAATGAGTTATTTAAATGTAAACAATGCCTGTTCTTGGATCATAAATATCAGGACACGGGTTTACCTACACTAACGCATGAAAACATTGAGTGTACATTAATCACTCACCGAAATAATATGGTAGAACACACTTCGGTGACCGCGTCTGTGTCAGAGACGTAGAGGGGCGCTCTCACGGCCCCCACCCCCCGATTACACGACCGCATAGGCGCGGCGTACGACCCCTGGTTCCGTAAAACTAACAGGCGCCATCGGCCAAATAGCATCCTGTTAATAATGATGCAGATTTCGTCATTCGCTAAAGTGACACAAATGAACAGGATTTTTTTCTTTAACACTTAAAAAAATTATTTGACGTGTTTTAAATATCAGTGTGACTGATGCAATATGCTGGCGTTACTAATGGTCTATTGATAGATGCTCGATCTCAATTTGTGACAGAATTGTCTAATAATAGATGCTTATTGCATCATTCGCAATGTAACGAAACTCTACAGTAAGCTCCTCATATTCAAAAAGTAAATTTTTTCATCTTTCGCAAGGTGACGAAACTGTACAGAAGGATTTCCTCGCGTTACAAAGTTATTTTTAGAAGCCTGTTGTAGTTTTACCGCTGAATATAGTAGTACCCCTTACTCGCTATGCAGGACGCTTGATTAACGGATGCCAAGTGCCAACTTAGTTGCTCTAAAACTCTGGGCGCCAAACCATGTATTGACGAAAGTTGTACCCTATATGGTGCCGCCCGTAAGAAACTTAGTTTTCTTTTTCGCAGAAATATTTTCGGGGGTATTCTCATCTACTCCCTAAAGTTTCATGGCATTCGGATGAACCGCATCCGAGTTTTATTTTTTATATACCGTGTATAGAGAAAAAAAATCGCTCCCCCGGGGGGCGCCGCGCTTAAAATATTAAACAATATTTTTGCAGAACCCTACCATTGAGTGAACTAATCATCTCCCCAAAGTTTCATGGTACACGGATGAACGGTGTGAAACCGAAATTTTATAAACCGTATATAAAGAAAAATCGCAGCCGCCCGTGGCGCCGCCCTTGCGAAATTAAAAAAAAAGTTTTTTTTTACATAACCCTTCCCTGAATTGCTCTAATCAACTCCCCCAAAGTTTCTTGGCTATCGGATAACGGTGTCACGCCAAAATCGACTTATTTTTATAAACCGTATATAAAGAAAAATCGCAGCCGCCCGTGGCGCCGCCCTTGCGAAATTTTATATACCGTGTATAGAGAAAAAAATCTCCCCCCCCCCGGGGGGCGCCGCCCTTACAATATTAAACAATATTTTTTGCAGAACCCTACCATTGAGTGATCTAATCACCTCCCCAAAGTTTCATGGTACACGGATGAACGGTGTGAAACCGAAATTTTATAAACCGTATATAAAGAAAAATCGCACCTTCCCGTGGCGCCGCTCTTTCGAAATTAAAAATGTTTTTTTTACAGAACCCTTCCCTAGAGTTTTATAATGAACTCCCCAAAGTTTCATGCCTATCGGATTAACGGTGTCACTGCACTTAACTTTTATTATTTTTATATACCGTAAATAGAGAAAAATCGGACCCTCCCGTGGCGCCGCCCTTGCGAAATTAATTTTTTTTTTACAGAACCCTTTCCTAGAGTGGTATAATGAACTCCCCAAAGTTTTATGCCTATCGGATAAACGGTGTCACTGCACTTAACTTTTATTATTTTTTTATACCGTAAATAGAGAAAAATCGGACCCTCCCGTGGCGCCGCCCTTGCGAAATTAAATTTTTTTTTTTTACAGAACCCTTTCCTAGAGTGGTATAATGAACTCCCCAAAGTCTCATGGCTATCGGATGAACGATGCCAAAACAAAATCGACTTTTATTTTTATATACGGTATATAGAGAAAAAAAATCGCGCCCTACCGGGGCGCCACCCCTACGAATTTGAAAATGTTTTTTGCGCAAAAACCTCCATAGGAGTATTCTCAACATCTTACCAAAGTTTCATGGGGATCGTGAGAATGGTGTCACTGCAGTTCCTTTTTATTATTTTTATATACCGTATATAGAAACAACTTCCCAAAGTTTCACGGCGATGTGATGAGAGGTGTAGTAATGCATAAAGGACAAACATACACACACATACATTGCTTTTTATATATATAGATATCATGATAGTGGAATGTCGGTAGGTAGTCGATTTAGTATTTCTAAAATTGCTGTTTATTAAGTACGTGTCAGTCTAGGTGACATATTGATAAATGTTAATGCTACTGGTGAGGTAGCTATAGATTATTTACAAGGGAGAGAGAAATCAAAGCATGTTACCGTGAAGCTTATCTGCAAGTAACTGATTTAATTTACATGTGATTAACAAAACAACAGTTGTACTTCCTCAAATTTACATTTATATGGTAGATATTTAAGTTCATACACAGAATAAATTATCAAACTATTATGTATTCAAAGATTTTAAAAATTAAATACTTACCTAAAATTTTATAGGTAGCTAGAAATGTCGCATTTCCTGATGTCTTAAATTCCACAAGCATGACGTTTGTTGTTGACAATGTCAGAATTTGCCGTGCTGTACACATTTTCCCAAATGACCTGCTGAGTGTCCATGGTCCATCAAATATCTCAATGTAATCAGCTGCACAGATTTTATTTGTACCCATATCCATGTATGTTAGGCTAAAAAGATTAAGTATTATAAATTAAAACATATATACATTTATATCTATAATAATAGTTTCGCTATTCTGGCACTCTGTCACTCTGTTGGGAACAATATAAAGAAAACACGAGCAATATTAAAACGTTCAAAGTCAAGCGAAAAACGAAACCTGACGTCACATGGAACATGTAGTAGGAAATAGTCTAAACTAGGAAAAGTACACATAAAAATTTTTCTGGGAAAGGAGGGGGGGGGGGGGGGGAACGAACATCGGTAAAAATACATTTTCTATATAAATCCTTTTTAGTTATAGGGGACGGTAGACGCTTCGAGGATGAGGGGCTCTGTCTCAAAATCCCCCTCCCCCCTGTTGATTCGCCTGAAAGAAACTCTAAATGCGACTTTTGTCATGTTTAAACTTGGGTGTAGGGTTTAAGAGTATGACTACGTCTATATTTAGTATCAATGTGCAGTAACTTCGTCTAGATCAAACTTAAATCCAATTAAAGTGGCGATTCTGGATAAAAATCCGTTTTCAATGACATTTGTCGTTTCCGGGTAAGTTTGCAGTTGAGGTGTTGATTTCGGTTTTGGTTTCGGTTTAAAGAAAAAAGACAACACTATCAACCTAGCGCCCTTTGTATTTCTCCCTCAACGGGCAATTTTTCTCGTACTAAAATATGTAGGATACTAAACTAGATATTTCTAGTCTGAGCGACTGGGTTCTGTAACTATTATATTATTAGCTTTATGGGGTATTTTAATTTAAAGGCAAAAGAAATTTTAGATTCCAGTGTAGAAAGCTTTTGTTATAAAGCAATATTATTAAGACGATATTTTTATCAATTTGTATATTTAATGCAATGTTTTATTTGTGAGGGTTTATATATTTCTATTAAAAATGTTAGGCTTTTTTTCTTTTACGAGTAATCGATTTAAGAGCCTTATTTTTTTGGTATCCGAAATATGTATGTGCGATTAAGTTACAAACTGGAAGTTTAGGCTTTTCTTTATCATAGTTCAAAGCGAACAGGATGTATCTGATGGTGAAACGATAATTACTTTTTAAAATCTTTTTAAATTCTTGAATATTATTATTCGTTAGTTAATTGTTATATGTATTTTCCGGTTATTAAAGATTAATACTTTAGGACCACGTTTATGTTTTCCAGGATAATTTTATGAAAGAACTATAAAGTTTTAACTTAATTATGTCCCTCGCATTGAGATTATTTAATATCCCTTTTCTTGGTGATAACATACATTTTCGCTATTATTGTTAATGGGCTGATATTTTCCTCATATTTAATTTTAATATGACTTAACAAATAGCTTAAGGACGTAAAGTCACTATCCACCTTTTCAGTGTTAAATGAAATAATGTTTACTTATAATGTTTTCGTTCCGCTTCTACCAGTTTCGCCTGTATGTGTCTATTTTATCTTACATTGCCCACGGTTATGTGGAGTGTTGGTTTCGACTTTTTTACTTTCTCGTATATACGAAGTATAGAGAAAGTCTTGTAATCGTGCAAAAAAAATCGACGATTTTTACAAATCTCGACGTTTTACATCTCACTGATACGGAAAAATATAATTTTGCAATCTTGTCCGTATGTCTGTGTGTCTGTCTGTGTGTCTGTCTGTGTGTTTGTAAACACGATAACTTGAGTACCGTTACACCTAGGTTGATGAAATTTCATACATAAGTATTTTATAAAAATTGTAGATCCGTATCGACTTCTGAGCGATTTTCGGTAACCGGAAGTGGTACTTTTTCTACATTGAAATTTTCAAAAGCCTATAACTTGAGTACTATTTCAGATAGATAAACGAAATTTCACATGTAAGTAAAAGATCTAATTCTCTACCTTCTGTTAAATTTTGCGTCGTTTCCGTTGACCGGAAGTAGTAATTTACGCTACTTCCGATTTCTCAAAAAACAAATGTAAATTTTTAAAGTACTAATAATATTGCGCACTATTATGCATTTTTTTATTTAGCGTTCACTTGGTGTGCAATTCTATTGTCTACGAGATTTTATTCTATTTTTAAAACTTTAAGTATTTAAAATGGATTAAAAATCATGTCTATAGCCCGAGTTCCCATCCCCTGTTATTTTATATAAAAATATTCGAGAATATTTGGGGAGATCACTCCCGGTTTATTTTCTATGGAAGATTAGTTGTTTTTTTAATCTATGTTAAGGTTTTAAGGTAAACACACTGGATAAGCACTAACACGAGGTAGTGTTTTGCCCCTATTCACTAAACAAGGGTTACCTCCTTTCCCCCTTATGTCTCCCTTAAGTAAACACCAAGTATCTGACCATTTGGAAATTCGTTTATCATCTAAAACGTTTTTTGCTACATGTGTTATTGGGCTGATGTCGATTAATTATATACTATGGATCAAGATCTGCCATTTAAGGTTATTACGGAGGGAAGGGGCGTTATAGTGGCAGCAACGGATGACATAGTAAAGAGAGTGGATGCACCAAAGCAAAACGTTGCAGAATATACGAGAAAAATTAAACATGTTTTTTTAACAACATTATACACATTTAGAGTTAAATACACTTGTAAGAACTACATGTTACATCCTGTAAATTGTTGATGGGGGCGTGACAACTAGAAGGTAAAGCAAATACAGAAAGACAAGGCACATCTATTTGAATTTTACCCTTAACAACTGACAAGTCTATCGCACTTTTAAATTGTCGTATTTTTCTTTCTTCATAGTAACATAGATATGTAACTCGGATTATGGTCGGATAGGAGTAAGTTTGATTGCTATTTCCGAGAAACTCAACTCGAACCGTTCGGCAGATGATGTTCGTTAGCTGGGTACATCAACTCATCTCGTTGAGGAAAGTCCAAAACCAGACAACCAACAATTATACAGATATTTCGTCAATACTGTGAAGAACGAAAACAATAAATCGGGACGATCTCCCCTAAAACTTTTTTCAATATCCATATATAACCCTACGGGGGATGGCAACTTGGGATATAGACAATATTTTAAATCCGATACTTAAACTTAATTGCTTTAACTTTTTAAAATAGAATAGAATCTCGAAGAAAAAGAATTGCACACCAAATGAACGCCAAATAAAATGTGTAGAATATTGCGGAATATTATTAATACTTTATAAATTCGCATCAGAAACAGCCTAAATTACTATTTTCGGTCAACAAAGTTACTCAAAGTTTGATAGAAGGCAGAGATATTATTCTTATATATGAAATTTCATTTATCTGTCTGAAATAGTACTCAAGTTATAGGTTTTTGAAAAATTGAAGGTAGAAAAAGTTTCACTTCCGTTTTTTGGAAATCGCTCAAAACTTGATACGGGTCTAGAAATTTGATATAATTCTTATATATGAAATTACATAAACCTAGCTGTAACGGTATTCAAGTTATCGTCTTTACATAAACACATACATACACATACACATACAAACACAAACATACGGACAAGATTAAAAAATTATGTTTTTCCGACTCAGGGAGGTGTAAACAATTACAATACTTTCACTTTACTCTGTAAACGAGAAAGTAAAAAGATAAACTGTGTCTTTGCATAGGGTTGGCAATGCAAGAACAGCCTACAAAACATATTTTGGGTTGCCGATATTTAATAGAAACATAATCATCTCGAACTCAATAGTAAACTTCTTTTACCCCTTGGAGTTAAGTCATAGAGTATAAATAATAAAAATAAATACAGTCCTTGATAAATGAATGCCTTAGAAATATCTATTGAATCCGCTGGGCATAAGATCTTCAATAAAATTGTGATTATGGCAGCGGATGAAACAACTGCCAGCTGACGAAAAGACCCTCCAAAGAAAACAGAAATTGATAGGCCCCACTCCCATCTAACATGAATCCAGAAGTAAAAAAAATAAACGAGGTCTACCATGTAAGACTGGAAGACGACAAAATGGAAGCGTGCAAACATCATGGAAACTACCTATAGCTCACTTATTCAATCACTGTATGGGCACATTTATAGAATCATTTAGAAAGCAAACAGAAAAGACTTTTTTCTATCTATATTGATATTTTTACTTTAACTTAGTTTTATTTTCTTATTTTCAGTGTATTTAAAAGCTTGTTGCTATACACGTTTTAAAATTTGTTTTATTTTCTACTTTTTAGTGATCCATAAGTTTGGAGTCAGATGATCAGAAAGGCAGCAATAAAACTCATTTTTTTACAAACAGTAATGAATTGCACTAACGTTTATTATGAATCACCTTACTTTTACAATGAAACTAATATATTTGAAAATATTAAATAAAATCTATATTTACATTTTTTTTAAAAGAACTGAGAAATTTAAAGGAGAAAAGGAGGGAATGGATCTCTCTTATCAACAGGGACTTTTACTTCTTGAGAAAGAACCAGGAATTCAGCTGGCTGAGATGAAGGACAGAAGACAGTACATTGAAATAGATGCTAACTCAAACCTATTGTGTTTTTAAATTCTGCTGTTCAGTGGATATTGTGACATACATTATGTCAATTTACCAATAACTATGTAAACCTACACAAATAACCCATCCGTCTTAGGGATGGTTTGATTTCACACCTCATTACATTTTACAGGTTTTAAGGACTTATAATACATGCTGGGATCATAAACATATTTATTTTGACAGATTTGAAGCAAGAAGTTACACTATGCTCCACAATGGACTGAGGCGCAAGCTTTACTATCACGCTACAGCTTTAAAGCTGTCATGCTTATTTAAAAATGTCTTATTAAGATAATGAACACCCAGAAGACATATTATATAAAGAATGCTCACAATAAAATGCATTAAACTGTTTCTGTGTTATCTAATATTTCCATAGATAAGAGAATGGTTAGGAATATGTTCAATTGTATATATTTGTCTTGACAATACATTATGATTGTGGTTAAGCCAATAGTAGGGTATGCAATTGTGAGTTTTGGCTGATCATTGACAGGTTACACATATGGTTTGATTTGTAAATTTCAGTATGCAGGTCAGCTGGCCACATTATGTGGTGGATAAAGGTGATCAGGTAATAAAAATGCAATGTTCTTCTGTAAACAATTTCGTAGCTTACTAGAAAACAAACTACATTTTTTCACGTTTCAGATATAGCTAAAGTTCAATTATATATTTCACAGCTCACCAGACTATTAAGGTGATCTAGTCGATCTAGTTGCTTACATTATGTTATTGAATATAGTAATATATGGTTGATTTAATTTTGGTATCGCACTTATTTTCGAATCCGTTTGATCGATTTTTAATGACTAATTAAACATCTACTTAAATTAAAAAAATAGATAATTTTTGTATTGTCATCAAAGGGGGACGTATTTGGAAAGTTTGAAAGAAGTCGCTGTATTAAAAGTAAGTCTAAATTGAGTTACAAGATTTAACACAAACCCACAAACAAACAAACAAACAAACAAACAAACAGACGTTTCGAACTAAATACAAGCTTGTAAAAAACGGAAAGCACGGGCAATAATACATTTAGAATGGGATTTCTTGGATGATCTCTGCATCTCTACATGAGAAGCAGTTAAATCTGTCTAATAACTGTTTTATCTAACACGTCTATTAAGTTAGAAAACTTTATGATTAAATGCTTTTAAAGTACTAAAACTGTGTGGTAACCAAATGTCACAGAAAACGAATCATTTTCATCAATGTGAGATCTATTTTGCTTTATGGCTCATGGACATGGAGGAAATACTTAAAACAAGAAACACGTTTCAGGGCTAAATAGAAAGAAAAATAGGGAAATAATAATCTCACGTTGAAGACAAAATATCTGATCTTCACCTTTAGGAGAATAGCAATGAAGAACCAAAAAAAGAACGAAATAAAAGAAAAGAAGTGAGGTGTAGAATGTCTACTCAACAGATTATATCACAACCTGAGAGACGCTGGTATAGAAGCTAAAAATAAAGAGAAAGGGAATAAGGCCCTGGTTATCATAGACGACAACGCTCATAGAAGATGTGGTGAGATTAACAAGACAAAAAAATAATATTAATAGAAGCAGTAGAGGACGACCCTAGTGTAACGTGGTCAGAAGTTTTACACCGTTTATTAGTAATGCCTAAGCCCGGTAGAGGGACATACATTTATAAGGTCCTACACCCATTGATGTAGATTAAGAGTAGGCAAAGAATATTCTCTTAAGAGTCATACTGCATATTTAACAGAGTTACATACTTTTTTTATCTTTTATATATTTGGCTTAAACATTAATAATTAAAGAAAAGAAAATATAGAAGACTAAATGCTACTGGATTTAACGTTACGGTATTTGTTGATGTCAGCTCTTTGTGACGTTAATAGGTGTTTTGCTTTGTCTGTTCGACACGGACCTCATTACATTTTCTGTTGTCTGATCTAAATCCCAGGCTGACCCACAGTAACATACATTTATCAGCTTCTTAACATTGGAATGAAATGAATATTCGTTCCTACATAACCAATGTCATAGATCTGTTATCATTCATTTACTACACAACGTTTAGCTAATACACCCACAATAACAAAGTTTTTGAATTTCCTTACAATCAACACATAATTTCAAATATTTTCAGTGATAAAATAGTTAATATCCTTTAACAGTACAGTTACCAAAAAAAGCGTTTATTTTCAAATACCTCCACATGAAGCCTCACAACCCTCGATACACGAAGCCAAAGCGTTAAAAAAACAACCATTTCGTTGTAGAAAAAAAGCACTATATTATAATTGAATGTAAAGCTATTTAAATACTAATTTCTTTAAATTATGAGATAAACATTACTTGAAAGCAATAATGGTTCCTCTGGGTCCTCGAATAGTCCATGTATTGTTGGTTGCAGAAGATTTCGAAGTATTTCCTGCATTGGTTATCGTTCCAGTTGTGGCATTTAAGACTTTATTTAAATCTATAAAATAAAATTTGTTTAACATTGCAAGGATATATTTGCGAGATATTAACTTATTATTTATCTTTATATAATCGTGTGTAACTAAAAGACAATTACGAAGTTATTACATAACCTAGAGCAATATAAGAGTGAAAAAAATATCGAATCTGGTTTACATTTAAAGTTATTTTATCTTTATAAGAATAAATAATAATTGGCTGCCAGAAACGTAAAATAAAAACTGATCATCAATTCAACAAAAAATTCAACGAATGTTGCACATATTTACAATATGCCTAGTAAATTTTTCGACGACGTAACGAATCTAGATTGGACTATAGACTCTAAAATTATCTCTGCACCTTGTGTTAACAAATGGTTATTACGGCACAAACTCCGGATTGTTGTAAACTCATATACCTTTGATCTCGTAATTTACATACAATCCGGAGTTTGTGCCGTAATAACCATTTGTTAACACAAGGTGCAGAGATAATTTTAGAGCTAAAGGTTGTATATGGTTTATGCTCTCTGTATTGTACCTTGTTAGATACAATTTATAAAGTTAGCCTTTTAAATGGAATGCAGAGAAGCACCACAGAGGAACGGAATAAAGAAAGTGTGTTGAACAGAATGTATTGAATATCTTAACAGTAAGGTCCTACGCCAGTGATCGAGTTTAGGCTTATTAATATTAAAATACCTCTGATCTCGTACTTTCCATAAAAGCCTCTAAAGTTTATAGAGTTAGTACTGTAGAACACAATGTGTAAGTAGTTACTGGTTGAAACAATCAGCCGAGGTGACATCAAGCAGGAATCCAAACATGACGAATTAGCTGTAGGTCCATCGTATATATTAAGGGAGTTATAGTAACAACTCCAGACGTCTAAGTTGGAATCAATTAAACTGTAACAAAAAACAAATTGTATTTAAATTGCGCAGATTTCAAAATTGACTCCTACTCCAGCTTTCGCCCATTTGTGCAATTTCGAATCATTTCATTCATTCATGCAAACTTACACTCATTCACTCTTATACTTATATACTCATACACTCATAAAGTCATGTACTGATAAACTCAAACATTAAGAAGACGTAGCTTGAGGTTCATCGAGTACTTTAAGGTTTGTATAGTGACAGCCAAAGTTGTATAGTTTAGTATCAGTTATTCTGTCAGGACATTTTTGTCTAATTACTTACATACATATATGTGGTTGTTTTTTTTTTATCCCTAATCCAATTCTTATTAATAATCATACTCCTATTCATATTTCCATTCCAACTGCAATTCATATAATCATATATACATAGTTAATATATAATTGCAAGATATAAGCAGAAAACTTACTTAAGAATGATGAACGTATCAGGCTGGCCTTGTATAGTCCAGGTGTAAAACTTGTTCTTTAGGAAACCCAGTGGATAACCAGGGCTAGAGATGAAACCCTGAGGCTCGGTTAGCGTGATGTTTGTATCTGCATGTTTTGTTAAATTGATTAATGTTTATTTTGACATTGAACAATAAAATGAATTGTCTATATACACTGATCGAGTTATTAAAAAGCATACTTTACTTTAGTTTTCGATTTCAGACTTTCGTTTACATTCTACTTTAAACGTTTGTGTTTTGTGCAATGTTTTGCCATATTATTTATATGAGCATTGTACATAAATAGGAATGTTGTATAGATTTAGGTTATTGTTATGGCGCGTTCAGGGTAAATGGTTAAAACAGGCTATAGCTAATTAGGTTAGAGAGACCAATGAAAATACAAGAGCTGACCTGTCACGTGGGACGGTCAGCTGACCACTGATGCGTGGGTCAGTAGTTAGATCAGCGGCAGTTAGTGATACGTAGGTAAGGAGAACGGACAGAGAAATGTAGAGTTAGGTAGAGAGTTAGAATGTAGTGTGTTAGGATTGGTCATGGGAGTGCGTAGTTTGTAGAGCAAATAGTATATAGTTTATGTTAGTTAGATAAAGTAGGAAGTTGATTGTTTAAATTGTAATAAAGGACATTATATTTCATCTTAACCACCCCCACACTCACATTTAGTGGTACTGCTTTTCCCCACCCTCAAAACTGACGGTAGATCCTCCAATCAACCCCATCCTAACAGTTATGTTTGTTGTTACTTTACTCATGTAAGTATCGTTATTATTATTCTGTTATATTTATTTTATTATTAACATATTAACAATCGCAATCTGTACCCAATTTTCTAGATGTAGGTACACATCACGATCAAGACATCTCTAATGTGTTGATTCCTAGCTTTCATGATTCGTAGTGTTATGTATAAAAACTAAATAATTTCCTACGAAAAAAAAAATTACAACGCATATTTAAGTTTAAGAAAAAATCATTGTATCCGACAAAAAGCTCCAGGGAAGGAGTGTGCATTTGTTTTAAATGTTTTGCATCACTAATCTAATTTATTTATCAGGCGTATAGAATAAAGCTTTTTATTGTGTTAAGCCAATATTAACAGTATACACATCTATTACACATTACGAGTTACGAAATGCAAAAAAAAATATTTTTAAATAAGGTTGTATGTATCCTTCTTTTATTGGCTATCCGACAAATGCTAATATTAGTCTACTACTTACAACGCTTTTTGAAAATCTATTAGTCTAAATATATTTTTATTTTTCGAATCGAAAAGCTATTTACTTTAATTTTTTGAGAACTATAATAACAATGAAAATAAAAATAAAATAATTCTTAAATTAAGTACATCCCTTTTAAATATAAAAAAGCAGATCCATTTTCAGCATCTAGATCTAGATATTACTATTTCTAACAATTTGATATTTCCTTTAAAGTACATGAAACATGGTTTACCAAAATTTTACGAGTAGCGATCCCTTTTATAAATAGTTAGTGATCAGCGACCCCCTTAGTATTAAATGTCGAAATTAGTAAATAAATTAATATACAATAAAATAAGATTCACTGTTTTAATGCGATGGGTAAGATTGATTGTGACGCTAAATCTTTTACTTTTTTTCTGAAAGCCTGATTTTGACCCAAACATAGACAGCGTATCATCAATACACACCCCACAGCAGTTTTCCCATTGTACTTCTCAAGTTAAAAAAAAACTATTTGTTTACTCCATGATATCTTCACTTTTTGCAGTAGTTTCAAGTGCACTACAAAATAAAAACTCTTCTTTATTTATTAACTTGAAAAGCAAACAATAGTGCAAGCTTGATTTCATTTAAAATGTATTATTTAACATCTACGGACATGTATGCCACACGCCGCTGAATAGTGTTATTAGACAGATATATTTGCTGCATCTTTACTGCACGGGGATCCCCAAGAACTAATTTCATCATCTTTAACATGCAAGGTTTGATGATTTTATGATATTTTCTCCAATTGCGTGAGGGTTTTTTTTTGCTTGGCGATATCTAATGCGATTTCATATGATGCCTGCACTAATGCTGTATTTCCGTGGTGAAAACTTTCTTTTTGATCGTCTCTGACGTTTGCAACTAGCTTCATGCCGACGAAAGACCTCCATATTTTTTTGGTGTGTACGAACGACTCGTCTTAAAATGACTAAGAACAATCTAAAAACTTCAATACTCTGTTCATCAACCAAGAAAACAAACCCCCTCAGAGATCTCGAGATTAAAGCAGTAAAAAGCTAAAACGGAATAAGTAATAAAATAAAAAAATTAGAAAAGTATAAGGAAGTATTGGAGGAATCGCTCTCTCTTTCGTCATTTAATATGAAATTAATCAAACTTCTGCATATGCTAATGCCTACGCTTATTTTTACGCGTATGTTTATGCTTTGTTAGGCAAATTGATGCGCATGAATGCTGTTGCAGGACTATATTGAACGAGTGAAAGTGTGACGCGGTACGCAAGATTGTGACGTTTTAGTGGATGATTGTTGTTGCCGGTAATGAAGCTGAAAGTAGTCTTGTTATTGTAGTTTTGGGTGAGGACGTAAATGTATTCAAGTTATAATATCGCTTGTACAGGTCGTTATATGTACTATATGTGTAATAAACAGCAGAGTCAACTAAATTCATCCTATCAAGGGATTTGTATGCATTTATGTCGTCGTGCTTTAGGATGAACTACTGAATGGCTAGAAAGAATATAATGGTAGTGTAAGCCCTCTCACTGCATAGCTTCGGCACACATAATCCCCAGTTATAACATTTACGCTTATGCTTAAATATACATGATATATATTTTTTAGACAATTAATGTGCATTTTCACTTTACTATGTATTTTTTTTATATTACATGAGTCACTAATCTTAACATACATAGTCATATGCTTTTTCTTTCTAAAACCACTTTCATTTTCTACACACCAAAAATCAAAACGCATATTTAATTTGAAAAAAAAAAACAGTGTCCAACGAACCTATTTGGGAAACAGCTTGCCTTTCTGACTTTAATAGGCATATAGGGTATACAAAAACATTTACCGTGTTAACAATATATATATATATATATATATATATATATATATATATATATATATATATATATATATATATATATATATATATATATATATATATATATTTATATTTATATTTATATAAGAATACACGTTATGATGCGCTTATAAACTAATTTTTCAGTAAATGTGTACGTACTAATTTTATTGGCTGTCAAACAAGTGTTATTATTAGTCCGTTATTTATTTTTAAAGAATCTGAATGCTTTTTAGTCTAAAGTTTAGTACATTATTGTTATTGAAATGTCATTTACATTCATTTGTCAATAAAAAAAAATAACAGGGCAATTAAAAGTTTTAATTCCCGGTTTAAAAACAACCCTCTCGAATATTAAATAAAGAAGTCAAGCGGATCATGTTTTAGCCCCTCGATATTACAAATCTAACAATCTCATTTTTTTATATTCCTACTAAATTCTATAGAAAATATCATGATAGTGGAATGTCGGTAGGTAGTCAATTTAGTATTTCTAAAATTGCTGTTTATTAAGTACGGGTCAGTCTAGGTGACATATTGATAAATGTAAATGCTACTGGTGGGGTAGCTATAGATTATTTACAAAGGAGAGAGAAATCAAAGCATGTTACCGTTAAGCTTATCTGCAAGTAACTGATTTAATTTACATGTGATTAACAAAACAACAGTTGTACTTCCTCAAATTTGCATTTATATTGTAGATATTTAAGTTCATACACAGAATAAATTATCAAACTATTATGTATTCAAAGATTTTAAAAATTAAATACTTACCTAAAATTTTATAGGTAGCTAGAAATGTGGCATTTCCTGATGTCTTAAATTCCACATGCATGAAGTTTGTTGTTGATAATGTCAGTATTTGCCGGGCTGTACACATTTTCCCAAATGACCTAAAAAGTGTCGACGGTCCATCAAATATCTCAATGTAATCAGCTGCACAGATTTCATTTGTACCCATATCCATGTATGTTAGGCTAAAAAGATTAAGTATTATAAATTAAAACATCTATTCATTTATATCTATAATAATAGTTTCGCTATTCTGTCACAAGCAATATTAAAACGTTCAAAGTCAAGCGAAAAACGAAACCTGACGTCACATGGAACATGTAGTAGGAAATAGTCTAAACAAGGAAAAAATACACATATAAATTTTTCTGGGAAAGAAGGGGGGGGGGGGACGGACATCGGTAAAAATACATTTTCTATATAAATCCTTTTTAGTTTTAGGGGACGGTAGACGCTTCGAGGATGAGGGGCTCTGTCTCAAAATCCCCTCCACCTGTTGATGCGCCTGAAACAAACTCTAAATGCGACTTTTGTCATGTTTTAACTTGGGTGTAGGGTTTAAGAGTATGACTGTCTATATTTAGTATCAATGTGCAGTAACTTCGTCTAGATCAAACCTAATTCCAATTAAAGTGGCGATTCTGGATAAAAATCCGTTTTCAATGACATTTGTCGTTTCCGGTTAAGTTTGCAGTTGAGGTGTTGATTTCGGTTTTGATTTCGGTTTAAAGAAAAGAAAAAAGACAACACTATCAACCTAGCGCCATTTGTATTTCTCCCTCAACGGGAGATTTTTCTCGTACTAAAATATGTAGGATACTAAACTAGATATTTCTAGTCTGAGCGACTGGGTTCTGTAACTATTGTATTATTAGCTTTACGGGGTATTTTAATTTAAAGGCAAAAGAAATTTTAGATTCCAGTGTTGAAAGCTTTTGTTATAAAGCAATATTATTGAGACGATATTTTTATCAATTTGTATATTTAATGCAATGTTTTATTCGTGAGGGTTTATATATTTCTATTAAAAATGTTAGGCTTTTTTTTCTTTTACGAGTAATCGATTTAAGAGCCTTATTTTTTGGTATCCGAAATATGTAAGTATGTGCGATTCAGTTACAAACTGGAAGTTTAGGCTTTTCTTTATCATAGTTCAAAGCGAACAGGATATATCTGATGGTGAAACGATAATTACTTTTTAAAATCTTTTTAAATTCTTGAATATTATTATTCGTTAGTTAATTGTTATATGTATTTTCCGGTTATTAAAGATTAATACTTTAGGACCACGTTTATGTTTTCCAGGATAATTTGATGAAAGAACTATAAAGTTTTAACTTAATTATGTCCCTCGCATTGAGATTATTTAATATCCCTTTTCTTGGTGATAACATACATTTTCATTATTATTGTTAATGGGCTGATATTTTCCTCATATTTAATTTTAATATGACTTAACATTTAGCTTAAGGACGTAAAGTCATTATCCACCTTTTCAGTGTTAAATGAAATAATGTTTACTTATAATGTTTTCGTTCCGCTTCTACCAGTTTCGCCTGTGTGTGTCTATTTTATCTTACATTGCCCACGGTTATGTGGAGTGTTGGTTTCGACTTTTTTACTTTCTCGTATATACGAAGTATAGAGAAAGTCTTGTAAGTCTTGCAAAAAAAAATCGACGATTTTTACAAATCTCGACGATTTACATCTCACTGATACGGAAAAACATAATTTTGCAATCTTATCCGTATGTCTGTGTGTCTGTCTGTGTGTCTGCCTGTCTCTGTGTGTGTGTGTAAACACGATAACTTGAGTACCGTTACAGCTAGGTTGATGAAATTTAACACATAAGTATTTTATAAAAATCGTAGATCCGTATCGACTTCTGAGCGATTTTCGATAACCGGAAGTGGTACTTTTTCTACTTTGAAATGTTCAAAAGCCTATTACTTGAGTACTATTTCGGATAGATAAACGAAATTTCACATGTAAGTAAAAGATCTAATTTTCTACCTTCTGTCAAATTTTGAGAATTTTTCGTTGACCGGAAATACTTATTTACGCTACTTCCGATTTCTCAAAAAACTAATGTAAATTTTAAAAGTACTAATAATATTGCGCACTATTATGCGCTTTTTTATTCGCGTTCACTTGGTGTGCAATTAATTTGTCTACGAGATTTTATTCTATTTTTAAAACTTTAAGTATTTAAAATGGATTAAAAATCATGTCTATAGCCCGAGTTCCCATCCCCTGTTATTTTATATAAAAATATTCGAGAAAGTTTAGGGGAGATCACTCCCGGTTTATTTTAAAACATTCTACACATTTAGAGTTAAATACACTTGTAAGAACTACATGTTACATCCTGTAAATTGTTGATGGGGGCGTGACAACTAGAAGGTAAAGCAAATACAGAAAGACAAGGCACATCTATTTGAATTTTACCCTTAACAACTGACAAGTCTATCGCACTTTTAAATTGTCGTATTTTTCTTCCATCATAGTAACATAGATATGTAACTCGGATTATGGTCGGATAGGAGTAAGTTTGATTGCTATTTCTGAGAAACTCAACTCGAACCGTTCGGCAGATGATGTTCGTTAGATGGGTACATCAACTCATCTCGTTGAGGAAAGTCCAAAACCAAACAACCAAAAATTATACAGATATTTCGTCAATACTGTGAAAAACGAAAACAATAAATCGGGATGATCTCCCCTAAAACTTTCTTGAATATCCATATATAACCCTACGGGGGATGGCAACTTGGGATATAGACAATATTTTAAATCCAATACTTAAACTTAATTGCTTAAACTTTTTAAAATACAATAGAATCTCGAAGAAAAAGAATTGCACACCAAATGAACGCCAAATAAAATGTGTAGAATATTGTGGAAAATTATTAATACTTTATAAATTCGCATCGGAAACAGCCTAAATTACTATTTTCGGTCAACAAAGTTACTCAAAGTTTGATAGAAGGCAGAGATATTATTCTTATATATGAAATTTCATTTATCTGTCTGAAATAGTACTCAAGTTATAGGTTTTTGAAAAATTGAAGGTAGAAAAAGTTTCACTTCCGTTTTTTGGAAATCGCTCAAAACTTGATACGGGTCTACAAATTTGATATGATTCTTTTATATGAAATTACATAAACCTAGCTGTAACGGTATTCACGTTATCGTCTTTACAGAAACACATACATACACATACACATACAAACACAAACATACGGACAAGATTAAAAAAATATGTTTTTCCGACTCAGGGAGGTGTAAACGTCGAGATTTTCAAAAATATCGATTTTGTTTTTGCACAATTACAATACTTTCACTTTACTCTGTAAACGAGAAAGTAAAAAGATAAACTGTGTCTTTACATAGGGTTGGCAATGCAAGAACAGCCTACAAAAACATATTTTGGGTTGCCGATATTTAATAGAAACATAATCATCTCGAACTCAATAGTAAACTTCTTTTACCCCTCGGAGTTAAGTCATAGAGTATAAATGATAAAATTAAATACAGTCCTTGATAAATGAATGCCTTAGAAATATCTAATGAATCCGCTGGGCATAAGATCTTCAATAAAATTGTGATTATGGCAGCGGATGAAACAACTGCCAGCTGACGAAAAGACCCTCCAAAGAAAACAGAAATTGATTGGCCCCACTCCCATCTAACATGAATCCAGAAGTAAAAAAAAATAAACGAGGTCTACCACGTAAGACTGGAAGACGACAAAATGGAAGCGTGCAAACATCTTGGAAACTACCTATAGCTCACTTATTCAATTACTGTATGGGCACATTTATAGAATCATTTAGAAACAAACAGGAAAGACTTTTTTCTACCTATATTGATATTTTTACTTTAACTTAGTTTTATTTTCTTATTTTCAGTGTATTTAAAAGCTTGTTGCTATACACGGTTTAAAATTTGTTTTATTTTCTACTTTCTAGTGATCCATAAGTTATGGAGTCAGATGATCAGAAAGGCAGCAATAAAACTCTTTTTTTTTACAAATAGTTATGAATTGCACTAACGTTTATTATGAATCACCTTACTTTTACAATGAAATTAATATATTTGAAAATATTAAATAAAATCTATATTTACATTTTTTTCAAAAGAACTGAGAAATTATAAAGGAGAAAAGGAGGGAATGGATCTCTCTTATCAACAGGGACTTTTACTTCTTGAGAAAGAACCCGGAATTCAGCTGGTTGAGATGAAGGACAGGAGACAGTACATTGAAATAGATGCTAACTCAAACCTATTGTGTTTTTAAATTCTGCTATTCAGTGGATATTGTGACATACATTATGTCAATTTACCAATAACTATTATGATTGTGGTTAAGCCAATAGTAGGGTATGCAATTGTGAGTTTTGGCTGATCATTGACAGGTTACACATATGGTTTGATTTGTAAATTTCAGTATGCAGGTCAGTTGGCCACATTATGTGGTGGATAAAGGTGATCAAGTAATAAAAATGCAATGTTATTCTGTAAACAATTTCGTAGCTTACTAGAAAACTACATTTTTTCACGTTTCAGATATAGCTAAAGTTCAATTATATATTTCACAGCTCACTAGACTATTAAGGTGATCTAGTCGATGTAGTTGCTTACATTATGTTATTGAATATAGTAATATATGGTGTGATTTAATTTTGGTATCGCACTTATTTTCGAATCCGTTTGATCAATTTTTAATGACTGATTAAGCATCTACTGAAATTAAAAAAATAGATAATTTTTGTATTGTTATCAAAGGGGGACGTATTTGGAAAGTTTGAAAGAAGTCGCTGTATTAAAAGTAAGTCTAAATTGAGTTACAAGATTTAACACAAACCCACAAACAAACAAACAAACAAACAGACGTTTCGAACTAAATACAAGCTTGTAAAAAACGGGCAATAATACATTTAGAATGGGATTTCTTGGATGATCTCTGCATCTCTACATTCTCAGAAAATCAGCAGCTAATGAAGAAGCAGTTAAATCTGTCTAATAACTGTTTTATCTAACACGTCGATTAAGTTAGAAAAATTTAGGATTATATGCTTTTAAAGTACTAAAACTGTGTGGAAACCAAATGTCACAGAATACAAATCATTCTTATCAATGTGAATTCTATTTTGCTTTATGGCTCATGGACATGGAGGGAAATACTTAAAACAAAAAACACGCTTCAGGGCTAAATAGAAAGAAACATAGGCAAATAATAATCTTACGTTGAAGACGATATATCTGATATATCCACACCCCTAATGAACACAAGCAGTTGAGAGGTGAAACAGCTGTCCAGCTACTCATCCATTGCAATTAAAAAATAGTTAAACGTACTTGCATTTTCGCGATTTTAGTCAAGATGTTTTCACCAATGTCTGCAACACGGTGGGCAAAGGTATTTGCACCCAAAGCTACATTTTCAAATTGTTTTGAATTTTCTGGGCAAAGTCCCTCAGCCATCTCAAACAGAATTTTTTTCCGTGGACAAAAAGATTTCCGCGGGCCGGATAAGAGGACTTTGCGGGCCGCATCCGGCCCGCGGGCCGTAGTTTGGAGACCCCTGCAGTAGACGACGACCGTCTTGTAACGTGATCAGAAGCTTTACTCCGTGTATTAGTACTACGTCAGCCCGGTAGAGGGACATTCATTTATAAGGCCCTACACCCATTCATGTCGTTTAAGTTTAGGCAATGAATATTCTCTTAAGTCGGGAGTCGGCGTGGTCGAGTCGGTAAAGCTCATAGTTGCTGAACCGAAAAGTCTCGAGTTCGAACCCTCGGGCAGATGAGGCTCGTTAGCTGGGGACAGCCACTCATCCAGGAGAGACAACTCCAAAATCAAACAACTGCTGCCTTGTAGCTTGTTCTTGGTTGCACAAAGGCTATGGAAGCAAATCCAAAAAGAAAAGCAGGTTGAAATCCGAGTCAATGGCCTCAATGCCGCATAACCAGTTGACACGTAATCCCTAATTGTGATGGAAGCATGGTCGAGTCGGCAAAGCTCATGGTTGATAAATTCGAAAAAAGTCTCAAGTCTCTGGCAGATAAGGCTCGATCCCTCCCAACACTAAAATTAAGAACGAAGAAGAAGAAGATACTGTATATTAAACAGGGTTACATACCTTTTTTATCTTTTATATTTTTGGCTTAAATATTAATAATTAAAGAAAAGAAAATATAGAAGAATAAATGCTACTAGATGTGACGTTACGGTATTTGTTGGTGACAGGTCTTTGTGACGTTTATGACTGTTTTGTTTCTTCTGTTCGATACACGGACCTCACTAAATCTTCTGTTGTCTGATCTAGCTCCCAGGCTGACCGATAGTAATATATATTTTATCAGCTTCTTAACATTTAAATGATATGGAATATTCGTCCCTACATAACCAATGTTACAGATTTGTTATCGTCTTTTTACTACACAACTTTAAGCTGACACACCCACAATAACAAAGTTATTAAATTTCCTTACAATCAACACATAGTTTCAGATATTTTCAATACTAAAATAGTTAATATCATTTATCAGTAAAGTTACCAAAAAAAAGCGTACATTTTCAAGTATCTTCACATGAAGCCTCACAACCCTCAATACACGGAGCAAAAGCGTTAAACAAAAACCGATTTTTTTTTTTAGAAACAACATTAAATTAGAACTGTCTGTAAATGCTATTTAAATACTAATGTCTTAAAATTATAAGATAAACATTACTTGAAAGCTATAATGGTTCCTCTGCGTCCTCGAATAGTCCATGTATTGTTGGTTGCAGGAGAACTCGAAGTATTTCCTACGTTGGTTATCTTTCCAGTTGTGGCATTTAAGACCTCATTTAAATCTATAAAACAAATGTTTACATTTCAAAGATATATTTACGAAATCTCAAAACATGAATTTTCCTAATAGGATCATGTGTAAATAAAACGCAATTACGGAATTATTACATAACATAGAGCAATGTAAGCTTGAGAAAAATATCGAATCGGGTTTAAATATAAATTTATTTTAGCTTTATAAGAATAAAAAATAATTGGTTACCAAAAAACGTAAAAAAAAACCGACCATTAATTCAACAAAAAACTCGACATTCTTTCGAAAACCGTTGGGCTTATGTAAGCGCATTAACATCTGATCTCGTAATTTTCATACAATCCTGATTTATTGTCGTAGTAAGCTTATGTTAATACAAGGTGCATAGATAATTTTAGAGTGTATAGTCAAGTCTAGACTCTTTAGGTAGTCGAAAAAGTTGCTAGGCATAAAACTGATTACACTATTCTTTCTATTAAAAGTATATGTTTATGAACAGACAACATAGGCACAAAATACGGAAAAACGATTATTCGGTTTAGATTGCAACAGATCTGAATGTTGCTTTTTTTTTACTACAAAGCAATACTGCTAATGGAAATATGTGCTTCATTTGTATTGGTCTGTTTAAGAGTGAATTACATAAGTGTGTTTCTTTATTGTACATTTTGCTTACATTTTCCGCTGGTTAAACCTTTTGTACTGTACAAAGTCAAACTTTACTGATAATGCGAAAACATTAACAAAACCTGGAAGATCCTTTGATCTTTTCTAATTTGCCTTAAAATGCAAATAAGACTTTTAGATCATTGGTTCCCAAACTTTTTTCAAGTGACGACCCCATTTTATAAAACGTAAGTGAACCGCGACCCCCATAGAATTTAAAGTCGAAATTAGTAATGAAATCAATAAGCACTAAAATAAGATGTTCTTGAGTCTTTGAATATGAACTATTCTTGCTAACTGTTTTAATACGATGAGTAAAATGTCATGTTATTAACTAGCCTCAACATTCGCGGTTACGTTTTTGTTAACGCCAACCTTATGTCATTCTCAAAATTAAATTTCTTTCTCCATTTTAATTTTTAGTTGGAGAAGTGTTAGAAACTAAAACTCGAAAGGATTTCACGGTCGGAATCCACTGCATGATTCACGGGTATGTCCTCGCCAGCAAGGCTCTTCCAACCCCATAGCTAATAAAAGTCGTAAATTATATCAAATATGGAGCTCTAAACATCCGTCTGTTTAAAGAACTGTGCAAAAACATGCATACAGATCACTTTTAATTCTATGTGGGTCGCGGTTCACTTACTTTTTATAAAAGGGGTTCCACCGCTTGAAAAGGTTTGGGAACCACTGAACTAGAATGATAATGTGAAAAATTATTTGGTCTTTTTAGTTTTAATTTGGAACATATGTTGACCAATGTTTATGTTTGGCTGAATATTTACCTCTACATTAAAATGCAGTATTATGTTATCTGTTACCCTTCATGTAGAATAGATTATTCAGTTCACATAACCATAACGTGTTATAAGAGGATTAAGTCTTACATGAATTCGAGGTTACATTTGTTTAACGAGTAATAATTTAAAGACCATTTTTTGACACAATATTAGGCAGTAGCGTAGCTAGGATCGTTTTATTGCAGTGGCGGAACTAGAAAAAAAGGGGCCACCATTTTGGCCCTCCCCCACTCCTCTCTCTCTCTCTCTTTATATATATATATATATATATATATATATATATATATATATATATATATATATATATATATATATATATATATATATATATAGATGTAACCCTCACTTAGTGGGAATGCTTTTACCCCTTGAAGTGTTTTGGTTAAGATGGGCTGACCCTGAGATGTAGGACACACTGACACCGACAGTTGTTGTCAAGTACTGGCTTTATTCACTGCATCGAGCCATGACGGCGATGCAGAACACAGTAGTACGACGATTACAGATGAATACCAAAATAGGAAAAAGGAAGTAAAAAACTGAAGAGAGAGAGTGAGAGACTGTAGCCTTCATTGGATCTACATCTTGGTACCGTCACCGTGTCCACAGACAGCTGCCTTGCGTGTGACTGACTACCCATAGTAACAGGTAACATCGCGCACAAGAGTATGCAACACAACTACGTCAACAGGGCTACGGCCCCACAGGGGCCGCAACTCAATGAATTAAAACTTTATTTGTTATCCGCCCTTGGCTGGTAACCATATGTGTTACACAGCCCCCCTCACAAATAAATGTACAATGGAAGTTACATTTACATTTACAACTCAAAAATAATTGTACTTAAAAAATTCAGTACAGTAGTACACAGACATTAAGTCCTAACAAATCAAATATATTATTCCCGGCAAAACGGTAGAGGCTCCAGTGCTGGTACTGGTCACCACTTGATGCGCCAGGTTGAGTCGCTCGACGGGTCGTCGTTGCCGGGTTGACTTCCGCAGCTCCGCTGGTGGTTCTGGGTTGATCAAAGAGTCATCCTCGTCCGATGCCTCGTCCCTCGCATTCACCTCGTCCATATGTGGGGCTGGCCTGACCATCACCTTTTCTTGCCCGTCCCGGGCGACCACCTCTGGCACGAAAGGCGTTGCGCCTGCCGAAGTCTGGTTGGGATCACCTTGTTTGCCAGTTCATCACCGTCATCTGTCTTCCTGGTTGGGATGATCTCTTTCCGGCGCTCCCCCTCAACTACTGTTGTTTCTGAACTCGACATTGTATAGTCGGGTCGCTGCCAACCACGTCGGCCTCTCCACCTCTGCTTGTGTCATGTCTGTCTCCCAAGCGACGATCTTGCTCGCGCTGAGACTAACATTCATGGTGTGGCTGTCTACCCTCCTCACGCGCACCGTCCGGCTGCAACCCTCCTCCACGGCGGAACACCCGACAGCCGTACCTACTGCCACTAGGCGAGGTAACCTGAGCTGTGGTTGCTCGACACTGTGCTGATCTCGGTGGCGTAAACTTGGGCTGGGAGCTTGACAGACCACGCATCAGCATCCGCTTCCCGACGCTGATGGACTGTCGTTTCCCTGCTGCTGACCCCGTTGCCTAGCTGCTTTCCTCGGACAGTCGCGGACATAGTGCTCTCTGGATCCGCACCCGTAACAAGCTCCTCTGGAGGGCCGCTGTTTCCGGGCTAGGATGTCTGCTACCTTCTCCGCCAGACGGTCGAGTTGTTCCTCCGTGAGCATCAGCGGCGTCGTCTCTTGGCGAACAGCTGCCGTTACTGCGTCGACCTGGATAGTCTTGTTAGCTGATGCCGTGGCTACGACTGGGGACTCAGTTGTTCCATCCAGCCTTTTAACAGCTTTCAGGACGTCCTCCACCTTCGGACTGGCTTCCCCTGCGAACACAAATGTGCCGCAAAGTTCGAGCGCCAGAAGAGCTGAAACCTCCTTGCAGAAGGTGTGATACACCTACTTCTGGGCGTCGGCCGCAGTAAAAACACGCTGCTGGTTCAGCCTCGTAATCTCTGACCACAGTCGGCAGAGAAATTCCGACGTGACTCTCTTGGTTGTGGAGTGAGTCGGCTGAACTGCAGATACCTGTCGTCGGCACATCGGGTGTCGCCAAACGCGCTTTGTAGTAGGCTTAGCACTTCCTCTGGACTCGTAGCCTGCTTTACCTGCTCATAAGCAATCCCTCTCAGGCTGCCTAAGATGCGTCGCAACGGGTTAGGAACGCTGGTGTTTTCGCAGCAAACATTGCACTTGGGTTTCCCAGTTCGGGAAACTCACCTCCCCTCCTCCAGTATATATATATATATATATACACACACACACACATATATTTATATATATATATATATATATATATATATATATATATATATATATATATATATATATATATATATATATATATATACGCGATATAATACAATAATCATCTTCATTACTAACAATGTGATTGAATATTAACTATTACTTAAGAAAATACAGCCTCTAGTCAGCTTTGACAAATCTAAAGGATTTTCCTGAACTTTATTTTTTTCGGGATCATTATTTGTTTGGTCTACAATCTAAGGAAGTTTTCAAACTAGGTTTTCAAACTAGTTTTATCGACTAAGTGAAGTGTAAAACGTAAAGATTGTTGAAAATATTGATTTCGATTCTTTGCACGATTCTAACACGTCCTCTTACTTCATATACGAGAAAGTACTAAGAGCAACCAAATTACGAATAAAAACATTCTTTGCCTATAACGTTAAATACTCTTAAGAGTAGTTTTGGACTTTTAAGTTAAAATGTTACCTCTTATCTCGTAATTTCCATAAAAGCCTTTATATCTCATGTAGCCATCAGTTTTGAACTCAATGAACATATAGTTGCTGGTTGAAGCCATCAGCCCAGGGGAATCTGACCAACAGAAGGTACCAAATAACGAAGCCGCATTTGTAGGACCATCGTATATTTTAAGGTAGTCATTGCTGCAGTGGCCCGCCAATAGAAAATCAGTAATTCTGTGGTTAAAAAACAAACAATAAATTATTTGATATATATTAGATAACCACAACCATTTGCATAACATATATAATCGTATGACAAAAATCACTTGTGTATCCGTCGTATATTTTAAGGATATATCCCACAGATGAAAAAAAATTGTATTTAACATGTAAATTAATAGCTGTTAACCTATAGACAAAAATATTATATAGCCGCCAATAGCATTTCTGTTTGCCATGGAAACCACGAAAAGGTGTGAAAACTAGCACCTTTTTAAACCTCTATAACGTTGTTACCACAATGTATTTTAAAAATCAGATAAAAGATTAAGATTTCTCAAGCAATTGTATACATTTCTGCGTTTTGTCATTGTGATAGCTTGTATTCAATTTTTAATATAGCTGTGCACATACAAATATGAACAAAAATTATGGGGTGGTGCTAAATAAGTATCAATGTTTCCTAGAGTATTGGAGTAAACTTTATGTACAAAACTATTATTGAAAATGGTATAATGCTATGCCAAACGGTTCCAGAGCCTTAGCAATTTTAATTTTGAATTTTACGTTCAAATGCAAAGTTGAGAAAAATTGAAAAGAAGACTGAAAATGGCACTGTACGATTCCTCTTAAAGGAAACAATAAACGACGACCTTTTTATGTGAAAGGTCCATTTGACTAATAAATACATGTTGATTTTAGTTATAAGTTTCAGATAGTTTTTATATAAGCAGAAATAATGTATGCATGAGAGACAATAATATATTCACTTCTTTTTCACCTAGTACTACTCTAAGAACAATTATTAACTAACCGGTTTAAATTCTGTTTGTTGGCCAGGTTTCTCACTTCAATATAATGCCTAAAACAATTAAATTTAACTTACACAAGTCTACTAACTCTTGATAAAAGTCAACCACCAAATCTTGTGTTCAGCGCTTGAGGATAGACACACGCCGACAGCCCGACACGCCCCACCCCCGCATGATTTCTAATGATGACGAGTTAGGGTCCGATGAGAAATATAGTACAAATGTTCATTCAACCTTGAGTAACACATCCGTGTGGTTAGGGTTGCATTGTTGCAGTGTGCATTGATGCATGTATGCAATGATCCATTGATGCGTGGATGCATGGATGCATTTATGAATTGATGCATTAAAGCACTGAAGTATTATGAATTGTTTAAATGAGGCATTTTTTTTGCTTATCCATTCAGTCGTTCATCCGTTAATCAGTTCATTCGGAATTGAATTTTGATTTTTTTCTGTAAAATATTAATTACGGACGGCTTTTGGTTCCCCTAAATAATTTTTATTATGCTGGCCGAGAAAACTGTATACATTTTTATGCGTAAGTTTTGATATGCAGATGTATACATTCAAATCAAATGTGAATAAAATGGTTAATTTCTTTTAATTTCTAAAATTGGAAGATGTTTTAAGTGAATCTTGTTTAAGATAACGTCATTAGTATTGTATATCACTTTCGACATTCGATTTTTGATTCTTCTTTTTATCATAAAATTTACGCCATTAGTGTTGTGTACTTTCCGTGGTAATTTTTTTTTTTAAATTAACATTGTTTGATACAAATATTTTTCTATTTATTTCGTGTGACGTCTCTCTTTTTGCCAGTGTGCTACTCTAGACCCTTCACAACTATAGACACTTCTCGAGTTGCATATTATCGATTTGTTTCAACATTCGACTATTATGCATTTCTTTTTTGTGTTTTTTTTTCCAGTCGTTAAATAAAATTGTGTTTATACATTTGATACATCAAAAATTTAAATTTTAACAATTGTTTCTGAAGATATTGATCGCGTAGCCTATATACATATGTTGCAGCCAGACAGAGGAAGAGATAGAGGAAGAGAACGAGAAATAGAAAATTGCGCTCATGGGCTTTTACATATTAGGATAATATATTTATCAATTTGTATATTCATAATTGGTATATTCTTGAATTTATATACTCACAGATTAGTTTTATATGTATATTCATATTTTCAAAAAATACTTAAAATTGCCAACCTACTTACATAACTATATCTTGTTCCTATTTCTATTCCTTATCCTAATCCTACTCCTAAATATATTCCTATTTCAATTATTGTAGTAATTTTAAGCTATTTTTTCATAGGAGTACACATTACCCAATTTCCTCTTACTTGCATTCATTCAATCATTCAAACATGCACACATTCATTTATGTTGCATTGATATATTTCTATGTCATGTTTTTATAAATTGATATATTTTTGCATTCGTATCATAATATGTTTATATATGCATGTTTCTGTGTCTACGTAGGATATATCTCAATTGGTATATCAATATTTTAAAATATTCGTTTTATCTGTATATTTATATTTT
Source organism: Physella acuta (assembly GCF_028476545.2). Taxonomy (NCBI): domain Eukaryota; kingdom Metazoa; phylum Mollusca; class Gastropoda; family Physidae; genus Physella; species Physella acuta. The sequence continues at coordinate 829,834 of NW_026731931.1, read as the reverse complement.
CATACATTCGTTGTTTTATTTTTATTTTCCCATTTTCACAGGTTTCTATGAACACTTTAACGTTAACATGTAATTGAGAAATGTAATAAGCAAACTTACTTAAGAGTGATGAACGTATCAGGATTGCCCCATATAGTCCAGGTGTAAAACATGTTGTCGAGGTAACCCAGTGGATATCCAGGACTAGAAATGAAACCTTGAGGCTCGGTCAGAGTGATGTTTGTATCTGTATGTTACATTACATTTATTAATTTTCATTTTGAAACGCAATGATACAATACTCTATACATACTGATATGTTACCATCAGATAAACTAATATTTAATAGTTACTGAAAAGTTTACTTTTTTTCTTTTTTTTTTTTAGTTTGTAGACGTTCAATGAAATAATTATTATTGTTCCTCTATTTTATGCATATTTTACTTTCAAAATCCGTACGCAAAGTTTTTAGATATGGGTATACAATACAATTTAGACAACTCTTTGTTTTCATTCCAGGCCTTACACAAGTTTTTAATCTTTACATACATCTTGGTTTTCTTTTAAAAATTACGTACATTTTTTACGCTAAAAAACGCACTGTACAATAAGGGAGTATGTTTATCTTTTTATTGGCCATGAAACAAGTGTTATTATTAGATTTCTATTTATTTTCATATTATTTTGAAAACTTAAATTTTTTAATTCTGGCATAAGTACATCCCTTTTAAATATAAAATAAAGCATTGAAGCAGGTCCATTTTCAACCTCTGGATATTACATATTCTAACAACCTGATATTTCTTTATATGCCTACGACATTCTATCTAAGTACTTAGAAAATATCAAGATAGTGGCATGTAGGGAGTTTATTAAAGACGGGTGAGTCTAGATCACACTTTGTCACTCTAAATGCTACTGGTGGGGTGGCTAAAGATTTTATTCATGAGAGAGAGAGCAATTAAAGCATGTTGTAACGAATAAAAAAAAGCTTATTAAGCGTATTTGCAAGTAACTGAGTTAATTTAAATGTGGTTAACAGAACAACAGCTAGGCGTCCACCAATTTGCATCTATATGGTAGATACATAAGTTCATACACAGAAAAAGATTGATAGACTATTCAGTATTCGTAGATAATTTTTGTTTTAATGTATACCTAGAATTTTATAGGTAGCGAGAAATTTCCCGTTTCTCAATGTTCTAATCGCCACATGCATGAAGTTTGTTGTCGAAAATGTCAGTATTTGCGGGGCTGTACACATTTTTCCAAATGACCTGCTGAGTGTCCATGGTCCATCAAATATCTCAATGTAATCAGCGGCACAACTTTTGTTTGTCCCCATATCCATGTATGTTATACTAAAAAATATTAAGTATTACAAATTAAAATTTATCAAGCTATAGTTTAACAAGCACATACATTACATCATTTTGAAAAGTTATTTTTTATTTAAATGTTATTGCTCAAAATAGCTAAACATCTATACATCTATATCTATAATAATAGTTTCGCTATTCTGTCACTCTGCCACTCTGTTGGGAACAATATGGTGAAAACACTAGTAAACTTAAAACGTTCAGTCAAACGAAAAACGAAACCGTGATGTGGAACATGTATTAGGAAATAGTCTTATTCCCGAAAAGTACACACAATACATTGTCCGGGGAAGGGGGGTGGGCACTGGGTGCGCGGACCTTTGACCACAGGTGCTTTGACCATAGGGGGTTTGACCATAGGGGGTTTGACCACAGCGGAGCTTTGACCATAGGGGCTTTGACCACAGGGGGTTTGACCACAGCGGGCCTTTGACCATAGCGGTGCTTTGACCATAGGGGGTTTGATCATAGGGGGTTTGACCATAGGGGGTTTGACCACAGGTGTTTTCTCAGCAGAGGGTCTTTGATCACAGGTGGTTTGTCAACGAGTGTTTGATCACAAGCGCTGTGTCCGGCTTTGATCATAGGTGTGATACAATTAACACGATTTTATACATGTTTCCTGTGAGTACGTTAATAGAAATTAACATGTATTTAAAAAAAGCCAAGAACTAAATTTTAGTCTCCACATAAAGGCTGGTGCTAGACCTCATATATTTATTTTAAATATAAATGAAGCACAAATAATGCGACATATAACAAGTTTCACAAATAAATAATGTAGAAGTACTTGAAAATACATAGCATATATAAAGGATAAAAAATGATACAAAACTTGCCAACAATATAGTCAAATAAGTAATACATAAAATGGTTAACTAAATGACAGATGTGCTATAGCACGCAAATATGTCAGTACATCTGTTTGACCATATTATTACATCATGTCGAAATTTAAAATATAATTTAGCAACTTTTAAAATAAATCCTTACCATATATGGACAGCATTGAATAAACCACCTGAGATCAAAGACCCTATGTGGACAAAACACCTGTAGTCAAAGCCGGACACAGCGCGTGTGATCAAACACCAGTTGATAGACCACCTATGATCAAAGACCCTCTGCTGAGAAAACACCTGTGGTCAAACGCCCTATGGTCGAACCCCCTATGATCAAACCCCCTATGGTCAAAGCACCGCTATGGTCAAAGGCCCGCTGTGGTCAAACCACCTATGGTCAAAGCCCCTATGGTCAAAGCTCCGCTGTGGTCAAACCCCCTATGGTCAAACCCCCTATGGTCAAAGCACCTGTGGTCAAAGGTCCTAGGACCGGGCACTGGTAAAATTGTATTTTCTATGTACATTATATTTCATAATAGCAGGCTGTAGGTGTGTTTCACACCCCTTGAATATTCGCATGAAAGAAATTCTAAATGCAACTTTTGTCATGTTTAAGCTTAGGTGTAAGGTTTAGGAATGGCTACGACTATATTAGTATCAATGTGCAGTTACTACGTCTAGATTAAACTTAAATTCGATTAAAGCACCGATTCTGGATAAAAATCCGTTTTCAAACGACATTTTTCGTTTACGGTTAAATTTTAAGTTCAACTGGTGATTTTGGTTTGTTTTAGGTTTAGAGAAAAAGCAACACTATCAACCTAGCGCCCGTTGCATTTCTCCCTCAACGGGCCATTTATCTCGCACAAAACTATGTAGGCTACTAAACGCCGGAACTATTTCCCTAAACTGAAATACTAGATATTTCTATTAGATATTTTCAGTCTGAGCGACTCGGTAATTTAATTATTATATGATTAGCTTTTAGCAGTATTTTAAAAGCAAAGGTAACTTTTAGTTTCCATTGTGGATAGCTATTGTTATAAAATAATATTATTGAGACAACATTTTTATATTTCTAAGGCAAAGGTTTATTCGTGCGTATTTATATATTTCTATTAAAAGTGTTAAGCTTTTAATTTTATTCTTTTACGATATTAGGGCCTTATTTTTTGTATCCGAAATATGTAACTATGTGCGATTCAGTTACAAACTGGAAGTTAGGCTTTTCTTTATTTTAGTTCAAAGCGAACAGGATTTGTTTGACGGAGAGAAGCTGATCACCGGACGGCGTTGTTCTTTTACCACGTTTTCTTTAACTTGCTTTCTCTGTGTGTTTATTTATTTATTTATTTGTTTGTCTTTCCAATCCAATCTTGCGATCGAAATTTCTGGCACTTCCCAGTTAGCTAGCGCGCTGAAATTTTCAGGGAAGCTTTCTTTTGGATGACCATTGAATATTCAATTGTTATTATTACTAAATTGATCAATGGAAACATTTTATTGAGCATTTTAGACCGCTATATAATCTATATATATAATTCTCCTCTGCTAGCCATTACAAAAAAAAACCAGCGACGCGTACCTCGCGCGCAGTGAAGCGAACGATCACATGTCGCCACAGGCTTAGGGGCAGAGAATTTAGCTTGAACCGAGTTTAAACTTACAGGAGGTAGGCCAGTTTGGGGGAGACGATATGGTCGAGTGGTTGGGCACACGATTGCTATCCCACTCGACACGGGTTCAAATCTATGTGTTCTAGTCAGTAACGTATTCAAACAACGTGTTTTTTACGAGTTGTCTTTTTACGAGTTGTCTTTTTACGAGTTGTCTTTTTACGAGTTGTCTTCGTTTACCCAAAAAAAGTGAAAAGATAAAATCGATAGCAAGATTTTAATGCAAACAAACAGACAAAGACTAAAAAGTAGAAAATAATAATCATTAAAAAAGTTTTTAAAAACCCACGTTTTCTGATTGAACTAAAAAGTAGAAAATAAATGCTATAGGCCCTACATCACAATAATGCAAGCGATCACTCTACTATAAGCGAGCAAAAACGTGGGGCGCCGTGATTTTCTTACAGTTTCTAATACTGTTGACTCTCTACAAGCTCCCTAATAAAAGTCAATAGTATTATCTAATCAATAGTAATATAACTTTTACTTCGGCGCCCCACGTTTTTGATCGCTTATAGTAGAGTGATCGCTTGCATTATTGTGATGTAGGGCCTATAGCATTTATTTTCTACTTTTTAGTTCAATCAGAAAACGTGGGTTTTTAAAAACTTTTTTAATGATTATTATTTAAATTCTTGAAAAGTAGTACTCATTAGTTAATTTTTATACGTATTTTCTTGTTATTAAAGATTTATATTTTAGGACCACGATTAGGTTTTCCTTGATAATTTGATCAAAGAACTAAAAAGTTTTAACATAATCATGTACCTCGCATAGAGATTATGTAGTATTCCTTTTTTGGTTATAACTTACCTTTTCACTGTTATTGACAATGGGCTGATAGTTTACATATATTGAATATCAATGTGACTTAACAAATAGCTTAAGAATGCAAAGTCACTACACACATTTTCAGTGTTAAATGTAATAATTTTTAGTTATAATTGTATTCGTATCGCTTCTACCAGTTTTGCCGGGGTGTGTCCATTTCATCTCGCCGTGCCCACAATTATGTGGAGTGTATGTTTCAACTATTTTTCTATGTAATAAAATGTAAGATTAGTTTGTTTCTTTTTTAAACTCTAGATTAAGGTTATAAGGTAAACACACTGGATAAACACTAACACTGTAGTTTATTATCCCTATTCACTTGACATGGTTACCTCCTTTCTCCCTTATGTCTCCTTTAAGTAAACACCAAATATCTGACGATTTGCTAATTCGTTTTTCATCTAAAACGTTTTTTTGCTATATGTTTTATTGGGTTGATGTCGATTTATTATATACTATGTTTAAAATCTGCCATTTTACGTTATTAAGGGGGGAAGGGGCGTTCAAGTGTCAGCAACGGATGACATAGCATAGATAGTGGATGCACCAAGGCAAAACGGTGCAGAATATACGAAAATTAAACACGTTTTTATCAAAATTATACACATTTAGAGCTGAATACACTTGTAAGGAGTACATGGTACATCACGAAAATGGTGGATTGGGAAGTGACATCAAGACGGAAAAAAAAATACCAAAAGACAACGCACATCCATTTGAATTTATCCTTAGCAACTGACAAGTCTGTCGCACTTTTAAATTGTCGATTTTTTTCTTCCATCATAGTAACATAAATATGTAACTCAGATTATGGTCGGATAGGAGTAAGTAAGATTGCTATTTCCAAGCGGGGAACATCAACTCATCTAGTTGATGAAACTCCAAAACCAAACAACCAAAATTATACAGATTGCCTTCGTGTGAAATCATATATGCAAGTAAATACAGAATGAAGAGTTGGATGAAGTCAGTAAATGGGCAATAAGTCACATGACATGTTGACAAGTAATTCCTAATTGCACGTTAAGGAATGTCATCAAAACTACTGTGAGGAACGAAAAAAAAGATGAACTGTGTCTTTACTTAGGGTTGGCAATGCAAGAACTGCTTACAAAACATGTGTTAGGTTGCCGATATTTAATAGAAACATAATAACATTCAACTCAGTAGTAAAACTTCTTTTACCCCTTGGAGTTGAGTCATGGAGTATTAATGATAAAACTAAATACAATATTTGATAAATGTATGCCTAAGAAATATCTTTTTAATCCGCTGGCATAAGATCTTCAATAAAATGGTGACTATGGCAGCGGATAAAGCAACTGCCAGCTGACGAAAGACCCTCCAAGGAAAACAGAAATTGATTCGCCCCACTCCCATCTTAATATGAATCCAGAAGTCAAAAAATAAATAAATGAGGTCTATCATGTAAGACTGGAAGACGACACAATGGTGTGTAAAACATCATGAAATCTACCTATGGCTCACTTATTCAATCGCTGTATGAGCACATTTATAGAATCATTTAGAAAGCAAACAGGAAAGATTACTTCTATCAATATATATTTTTACTGAAACTTAGTTTTATTTTCTTATTTTCAGTGTATTTAAAAGCTAGTTGCTATACATGTTTTTTAAATGTGTTTTATTATTTACTTTTTAGTGATTCATAATTTATGAAGCCTGCTGTTCAAAAAGGCAGCAATAAAACTAATTTTGTTAGGAACAGGAATACTTTCACTAGCTTTTATTATGAATCACCTTACTTTTATGATGTGATTAATAGATGTAGAAATATTAAAACGAATCTATATTTACAATTTGTTTTTCAACAGAACTGAGAAATTTTAAGGGAATATAGGAGGGTATGGATCTCTCTTATCAACAGGGACTGTTCCTTCTTGAAAAAGAACAAGGAATTCCGCTGGCTGAGATGACAGGAGACAGTAGGTCCTACTGAGTATGACCCTACCTTGAAGAATATGCTAACTCAAAACTATTATGTTGTTAAACTCTATTATTCAGTGGATATTGTGACGTACATTATGTCAATTTAAACATTAACATGTAAACCTACACAAACAACCTACCTGTCTTCGGGATGGTTTGATTTGACACCTGATTAATTCTTACAGGTTATACGGACTTATAATACATGCTTGGATCATCAAAACACTCAGTTTCACAGATTTGAAGTACAAATGTACTCTATGCTCTACAATAGACTGCGGCACAATCTTTAATATTGCGCTACAGCTTTAAAGCTGTCATGTTTCTTTTTTACCTGTCTTATCAAGATAATGAACACCCAGAAGACATATTATATAAAGAATGCTCACACATGAATGTTTCATGCTTATCTAATATTTCCATAGATAAGAGAATGATTAAGAATTAGTTCAATAGTATATATTTTTCTTATCAGTACAGTATGATTATGGATAAGCCAACAATAGGGTATGCAATTATGAGTTTTGATTACCGGCAGGTTACACATATGGTTTGATTCAAATTTCAGTATGCAGGTGAGTTGGCCAAATTATGTGGTGGATAAAATTTTTAGGTAATAAAAATGCAATGTCCGTCGATAAACAATTAAGTACTAAAAACTAAATTGTTCACCTTTGAGATTTAACGGAAGTTAATTTCTTTATTTAATTTCAAGATTATTGAGAAAGAATCCAGTTGTCTTAGAAATAAAAATTCCAACAATATTTTGCCAACTACACTTTTCATAAGTTAGTTAGTGAGTTATATATATATATATATATATATATATATATATATATATATATATATATATATATATATTTATATATATATATATATATATATATATATATATATATATATATATATATATATATATATATATATATATATATATATATATATATATATATATATATATATATATATATATATATATATATATATATATATATATATATATATATATATATATATGTATATATATATACATAGATTGGACGATAATAAAAAGCATCTATTTTAATTTAATATGAAACACTGCAGATATTTCTATTTGATCATTTATTACATCTACTTATTTGTGTGTTTATTTCATGTCTATATATGTTTGCCACTTTTAGTGTAAAAAGTGTTTACCAAATGTCCAAATATTGTAAAAATATCATAATATATTTTTAATTTTGAAAAATCATTTCTTGACACAGTTTATTCAAAATTGTCAATGTATATATATATATATATATATATATATATATATATATATATATATATATATATATATATATATATATATATATATATGTTTTTAGTACAGAAAAAATACAAATGAACTCTTATTATTGTTTTTGTTCTTAGGAATTGTTGAAGTTATTTTTTTTTAAATTTATTTTTTTAAATTCAACCATCAAATATTAGGCTACTAAACTAAAACTAACTGTTAACACCTAAAACACCTCTGTACGTAAAGAAAAATTAAATACCTACACAATGATATATATCAAATGTGTGTGCTGATGTTTTAACTTTATGGATGGTCAAAAGAAACAAGCATACTACCGGCCACGTGAAATATCTCTAACATTCCTCAGCCCGTTGAGAGTTATATCTGAAAAACGGTTATCAGCCGAATGAAAGCAGTCGTCCGTGACCATATTTTACAGACGGCAGAAAATTTCAATCGGCCCTAATAGCCTTCGAAAACTCGACCTACGATTGTAAACGTTCTCTTGAACCACAGCTCACCAGACTATTTAGGTGATCGCGTCTATCTAATTGCTTACATTCTGTTATTGAATATAGTAATTGTAACAGTAAAATGTATGATGAATGTATGTTTCGAGTGGAGGTGTAAAAAGGCGATATAAATGTAAAAAATATTGTGATGCGGTTTGTATTTGCCTTTACCATGTGCCATGAAGTTGGCTGTACAAACAGGGTGTGACATTTTTGGTGTCAGAAGTGAGCGGTGATCCGCATTGTAAAGGACCAACAGATTTTTCAATATTGTTGACATTTTGGTAATTGAGTAATTTTCTGGGACCATTAATATGGAGGACTATGCCAAAATGATTGAGTTGGCTGACTCTTTAGGATATACTGGGGTAGAAAAGGCCGAATGGGTTGAAAATAAAATATCAGATGCTGGAAAGAAGATCTGATGCAGCTGAAAGATGAGATAGAGCTATAGAGAGGGAACTTGCTAAAGCTAAAATAGAGGCCGATAGGGAAATAGCTAAAATAGAGGCTGATAGGGAAATAGCTAAAATAGAGGCTGATTAGAAACTAGCAAAAGCTACAATAGAGGCTGAAGACAGAAAAAAACAGAGACAACATGAGCTAGAATTAGCCAAAATCAAAAGTAACAAATCTCAAGAAAGCAATGTTAACAAAACAGACAATTGGAAGCCTAAATTTAGAGCGTTTAAACCAAAGGAAGAGAGTGTGAAAACTTACTTAATACTCTTTGAGCAAACATGTAAGAGTTTTAACTATTCATCTGCTGGTAAAGCACAGGCTTTATTGACTAATTTGACAGGAGAGACTATTGCCATAATAGTAAGTATGTCTGAGGCTGAAAAAGAAGACTATGACCTAGTAAAAGAAAGATTGATGAAACATTTTGGAAAGACAGAAGACTATTACAGAAAGACTATACGAGACGTTAGAATTAACAACATTGGTGACATAAACCAAATCAATTTTGAAATTCGCAAATACATGAATAAAAGGATAGAAATGGCAGAAATAGATTTAAAGAATCCTGAGACAATTATTGAACTTAACTTAATAGATCATGTTTTAAATGATGCAACAGATAGTTTATTCACTTTTTTGAGTGAAAGAAAAGTTAGGACAGAGAAACAATTAATAGAGCAACTTAATATTTATAAGGATGCACATCCAGGGGCTATTTTGGACAAAAGAGAGCATGGAGACATATCAGCAGCAGTCTACAGTAGAAACTTTGGCAGTGATCAAAGAAGGTATGGCAACAACAATAGAGATAGAAATAATAGTGTACCTACCAGATGGAAACCAGACAGATATAAATATAGCAGAAGCATGGAAAACAGGCCATGTTAAGTCTGAGTGTTTCAGCTTACAAAATAGAGATACATATCTCAGCAATAATAACAGAGGAGGTTACGCACCTAATAATAATTATAGAAATCAAAGTAGTTATTACAGACAAGGACAGTATGGTGGACAAAGTAGACATGAATTCAACAATCAAGTAGACAGCAAAGAATCGGACCAGAAAACAAGGGAGAAAATAAAAATATTAGAAATAACAATCAAGAGACATCAGCAGGGGTAGAAGGGTCAGAGGCGGTGGCATCTGTTAGACAAAGGAATACAACACTGAAGATATTCTCAGCTATAGTAAACAACATCAGAGTAATGTGTCTGAGAGATTCAGGTTGCACATGCATTATTATTAAGAAAAGTCTTGTAAGACCAGAACAGTACAATCCTGGCATAATAAAGTTGACATATGCCAACAAGAAATTTAAGGATGAGTGTGAGATAGCAGTAGTTGATATAGATTCTGCTTGGTTTAAAGGTAAATATAAAGTGGCGGTCATAGAAGAACCAAAAGCAGATATGATTATTGGGAATGGAAAGGAGGTGAAAGAAAGTAATGAGGAAGATATAGATAGATGGGCAAGTCAAATTGGAGCAGCGGTTGAGGCAAGAGCACAGAAACACGTTCCAAAATTCATGAGTAAAATGACAGAGGGAATGAAAAACCTGGTCTTCTTTGTTGATGATATATGCATACATAATAACACATGGTCAGAACACATAGAAACACTAAAAGAACTACTAGAAAGACTTAGGAAACACTGTGTTACAATAGCAACAGAGAAACTGCATGTGGGGGTAGATACATTAGAATTCTTAGGATTTAAGGTTGGAAGTAAAGAAATTAGACCTACTGAAGGAAATAGGGACAAAATATTAAATATTAAAACTCCTAGTACAAAGAAAGAGGTGAAACAAACATAGAACTGAATAAAGAAAATAATGACCTGAGACATATCAGCCAATCCTTATTAGGGAATTTTGAATAATGAAGTGTGTGATATTTACTACCAGAGAAAATTAATATTTTAAAAGTGTGAGCAAGATAGGGATAAGTTATAAGTACATAACTTGTATAAATATGTTTTTACAACTATTTAAATTTAGAAATGCAAATAAACATATGTTTTGTTGTATTTCTGTGGTTTGTATGTACACTGTAGGCCTATATCTTGTTAAGTAATGAACATGACCATGGCAGTATGAGTTGACAGATGTGGTAATTCGCATATGTTATTATGAGGAGTTGACCTCAGCCATTGAAGTAAGGAAATCAAGGATATGATTTGCCCATGGGATCTATTGCATAGCTATGATTATGTTCTACTAATAGGGAGATTTCCTTAGTTAGATTTATTTTGAGATACACTAAGAGGTAATATTCCTTAGGGAGGTTAAATGAATTTTTGTTATACTAAGAAGAGATGTTCCTAAGTTAGAGTCATTTGTTATTATTTGGTTTAATACAATTGGTTTAAGGTTGCTCCACTAAGTGGGGGTATACCTTAGTGAGGTTTTGTTATTATTAAACTAAGAAGGTTTACCTGAGTTACAATTTGGCGTTACTTATAAGATAAGTGAAGTTTTGCATTTTGCCATGTATTTTATGAATATCATTGTTCAATTTGGTAAGTGTTACATATAAAATAATTTAGGATGTTAATTAGCCAGTTTCTTTTTCAATATGAATTTTTTTAACTGTTACATGTATAATGAAGATTTTATAGTAAATGTGATGTATATAAGAAAAAAATAATGTATTAATTTTTTAAAGGGGAGAAAGGGCATATGTAACAGTCAAATGTAGGATGAATGTATGTTTCTAGTGGAGGTGTAAAAAGGCGATATAAATCTAAAAAATGTGGTGGGCAGGTGCATGCGCAAAAGAAAGTGGATGTGGAAGAAAGATTAAGAAAGGAGGGTTTTGTTTGGCAGTGTAGCTGCTGTATCTGTGATATCAATAAAATTGTAAAATTACCAGGATAAAGGTTGTTTGGTGTTATCTATCAGGCCTTAAAATATAATAAAACAACAGTGATGCGGTTTGTATTTGCCTTTACCATGTGCCATAAAGTTGGCTGTACAAACAGGGTGTGACTGTAATCATTTGTGTGATTTAATTTTATTATCTCACTTAATTTTGAAAGCGTTTGATCAATTTTTAGTTAAACATCTACTTAAATTTTTAAAAAATGATAATTTTTGTATTGTCATCAAAGTGGGACGTATCTGGAAAGTTTGAAAGAAATCGTTGTATTAAAAGTAAGTCGAAATTGAGTTACAAGATTTGATACAAACCCACAAACAAACAAATAAACAGACAGACAGACGTTTCGAACTAAATAAAAGCTTAAAAAACCGGAAAGCACCGGAAATAATTCATTTAGAATAGAATTTCTTTGATGATCTCTGCATCTCTGCATTCTCAGAAAATCAGCAGCTAATGAAGAAGCAGTTAAATCGGTCTAATAACTGTCATATCAAACACGTCGATTAAGTTAGAAAATTATAGGATTATATGCTTTTAAAGTACTAAAACTGTGTGGAAACCAAATGTCACAGAAAACGAATCTTTCTCATCCATGTCAATTCTGTTTTGCTGTGTGGCTAACGGGCAACGTTTAGCTGACAAACCCACAATATCAAAGCTATCAAATTTCCTTACAATCAACACATAATTTCAAATATTTTCAGTGATAAAATAGTTAATATCCTTTAACAGTACAGTTACCAAAAAAAAGCGTTTATTTTCAAGTACCTCCACATGAAGCCTCACAACCCTCGATACGCAGAGCCAAGGCGTTAAGGATAGGCACCACGGATAATTTTTTTTTATTTAACACATTTCTGGTTGTTTAATAAGTTCATATAATTATAGTTGTTAAACTATAGACAAAAATAATATATAGCCGTCAATAGCAGTACTGGTTGCCATGGAAACCGCGAAAAGGTGTGAAAACTATCACCTTTTCAAATCGTTAAGGCTTTGTTCACATAAGAGATTTTTAAAAGCGGATGAAAGATTTAGATTTCTTACACCAAACTATACATTTCTACGTTTGCTCATTGCGATAGCTTGTACTCAATTTTTAATACAAATTTTTACGTAAATTTATGTGCAAAAATTAGGGGGTGGTGTTACATAAATATCAATATTTCCTAACGTATTGTAGTAACCTTAATGTACAAACGTAGTTTTGTAGATGGTATTATGCTGAATGCACGTGGAATGTTTTATTCTTGTATGACAAAGGGTTCCAAGGCCTTAGCGATTTGAATGTTGAATTTTGAGTAAAAATGCAAAGTTGAGAAAACGTGAAAAGAAGAGCGGGGAAAGGCACGGTGCGTTTTCTCTTATAGAAAACAGAAAAAAAACGTCTTGTTATATGTGGAAGAACCATTTGTCTAATAAATTACGCTTTGATTTATGTTGTAAGTTTTAGACAGATTTTTTCTATGTAAGCAGAAAATATGTATACAACAGGTAATGAATGTATGACTATTAAGTATTACACATCCTATCAATCGAGCGGTATTCTCATAACAGCTATCATCCAACCAGATCAAGTTTTGTTTGTTAGCCGGTCTTCTCACTTCAATACAATGTCTTTCTCCACTCAAATTGTAGCTTACACAAGTTTATTGCCTTATGATAATAGCCTACAACTCAACACTGGGTACAACGCTTGAGGCTAGACACGCCCCTCCACCCCACCCCACCCCACCGCTGGATAGTGCGTGAGGAACCGATGAGCCATAGATTACCAATGTTCATTCAACCGCGAATAACACATCTGTGTAGATTGGGTCAAGTACAGGCCCTAAGTGAATGCTTCTCAGCTATCCTATCTACTATCTAGTATTTACATTCGTTGCAAGCAAACCCTACACGGTGAGATGGGCATACACATCAACACATGTGTCGTATACAGTCCGGTGTAAAGTCTGATGAACGCGTTCAAGCCTATCACAGCATCCGTAACAAGATTATAAACCGGCCGTTGGTTGAATGGCGAGAAGGGAATGAGGGGGGTAAAGGGGATGGACAGCACATTCTTCACCAACTGATAGTCATGTCCATGACGCATTGTTTCAGCTTAGTATAAAGCGTACGAAACAGTGTTTGATATTGTTCCAGTGATAATCAACAGTACATTTCTAGGCAAAGTTTCAATTATTAAACTTAATGTTGTTGTATAACTTTAAAACAACAAATAGAAGAGTATATGCAAATAAAGTAAACCAACTAAGACAGGCGATTGTTTTGTTTATCTAGAAACAAGATGGCTGCCTAGCACACGTGGTTAGTTGCAACCAATCGTGAATTATTTTTATTTTAAGTACTATAATATGATTGGTCAAGCGTATCAATGAATCTCTTCCCATTCATAATTTTTACGCGCATGCCCTTATATGGGGTTTGATATAAAATTTTACTTTGTAGAAAACAACTTCTATCCCACTTATTTTTAGAACAAAAGACAAGGTCACTACACCAGCGGGTACACGAGTGCTTGGCCCTTAGATTGCTGTAAAGTTTATGCTGCCTCGCGGGCAATAAATGATGTAAACCCCGCTCGAAGATAGCCGCTGTCCGCGTTGTAGTGTGAAAACGTGCCGGGGGGTACCATGTTTCACATCGCAATAAACGGATAACCGTAAGCTGTAGAAGTCTGAAATGTTCGGGTTAGATAGATAAAAGGTATTAGTACCGAATTAAGAAATACAAATTTTGGGGAGCAAAATTAAAATTTTATCGAAAACATGGGTATCTTGTTCCCTTAAATAACACCCATTTTGTTTTAGAAACAACACTACATTAGAATTGTATGTAAAGCTATTTAAATACCAATTTCTTAAAATTATATGATAAACATTACTTGAAAGCTATAATGGTTCCAGTGGGTCCTCGAATAGTCCATGTATTGTTGGTTGCAGAAGAACTCGAAGTATTTCCTGTGTTGGTTATCGTTCCAGTTGTGGCAGTTACGACTTCATTTAAATCTATAAAACAAAATTTGTTTAACATTGCAAGGATATATTTGCGAGATATTAACTTATTATTTATCTTTATATAATCTTGTGTAATTAAAAGACAATTACGGAGTTATTACATAACCTAGAGCAATATAAGAGTGAAAAAAATATCGAATCTGGTTAACATTTAAAGTTATTTTATCTTTATAAGAATAAATAATAATTGGCTGCCAGAAACGTAAAAATAAAACTGATCATCAATTCAACAAAAAATTCAACGAATGTTGCACATATTTACAATATGCCTAGTAAATTTTTCGACGACGTAACGAATCTAGAATGGACTATAGACTCTAAAATTATCTCTGCACCTTGTGCTAACAAATGGTTATTACGGCACAAACTCCGGATTGTGTGTAAACTCATATACCTTTGATCTCGTAATTTACACACAATCCGGAGTTTATGCCGTAATAACCATTTGTTAACACAAGGTGCAGAGATAATTTTAGAGTCTATAGTCCAATCTAGATTCGTTAGGTCGTCGACAAATTTACTAGGCATATTGTAAATATGTGCAACATTCGTGTTGGTCTGTATAACAGTGATGCACATAAGTGTGGTGCTTTATTGCACATTTTGTTTACATTTTCCACTGCTTAAACCTTCTGTACTGTACGAAGTCAAACTTTACTCATATAACCACCAAAACGTATGAATCTCGATTGCGTGAAGCCTTAGATTGTACATGTAATCGGGTCTTATTTTTCTTTTGCTAAGCAGGCAATATATAAATTTTGGTGGCTTTACAGTTAAATGCAGTTGAATCAGAGGAACCAGTAGTATTCTTTTCCGGTTAGTTGAAGACATTGTAAAATTGACCAAAATAGATAAGAAGAGTTTCACCAATGCATTACCAATCCAATATTTTAAGACGCGTGACCTTGTACACTACCGCATGAAAACCTTGAGTGTACATTAATGAGGTAGAACACACTTCGGTGATGCACATCTGTTAGGGACGTAGAGGGGCGCTCTCGGGAGCCCCCGATTACACTACCGCAGAGACAACACGAAAGACCCCTGGCTCCTTAACACTAACATAGGCGCCATAGTGCTCACAGGGGATAACCCAGAGCGCAAAATAACTTCCTGAAACAATGATGATGATTGCGTCATTCGTAAAAGTGACACAAACGAACATGATTTTTTCTTTAACATAGTAGAAAAAATATTTGACGTGTTATAACACACCAGTGTTACTGATGCAATTTGTAAGCGTTTCCAAAGGTGTATTATTAGAGTTTCGATTTCAATATCTAGAAGTGAGAATTTTTTTTAGATTTGAGTTGCCCTCCGAAAATTTTGTACTGAAATATTTTCATTATTTCGAGAACTGTAGGCTTTGGATTTGTTTGGATTTTTTTTATGGACAGTTACACTTGGTTTCTTATTTATTTTGGCTCGTTTGTGCCAAATGTAACAATTATAAATAAATACATTCCACAACGAGAATCTGTATCATGAATCACAAGAACAAATTACATAAAGAATACACCGGGATTGATCTCCCTAAACTTTCTCGAATATTCTTATATAACTTGGAATATAGAGATGATTTTTAATTGCTTAAACTTTTAAAAATATAATAGAATGTCATAGAAAAAAAAGAATTGCGCACCAAGCAAACGCCAAAACAAAATGTGCATAATAAAAGTAATTTATAAATTTACATGCATTTTTTGAGAAATCGGAAGTAGCGTAAATTACTACTTCCGCTCAACGGAAATTATTCAAAATTTAACAGAAGGTTGAAAATTAGATCTTTTATTTACATGTGAAATTTCATTTATCTATCTGAAATAGTACTCAAGTTATAAGCTTTTAAAAAAATTCAAAGTAGAAAAAGTACCACTTTCGTTTATTTGAAATCGCTCAAAAGTTGATCAGGATCTACGATTTTGATATAATACTTATATATGAAATTTCATCAACGTAGCTGTAACGGTACTCAAGTTATCGTGTTTACATACAGACAGAAAGACACACACACACAGACAGTCACACAGACATACGGACTAGATTGCAAAATTATGTTTTTTCCGTATCAGTGAGGTGTAAAAATCTCGATTTTTTTGTCGCACGAGAAAGTAAAAAAACTGACGAGTATACACACGATTTTGACGCCACACCACATTGCTTCACACACTGTTTCGTTCAAACACTTTGTCTCGCTAGCATACCACTTTCTCTGTGCCTACACATTTTTGTTATAGACAATCCATGTCACATGAACTACAGAAAACATCCCAGTTAATAATCTAACCTTGGTTAATTTATCTGATTTTTCCAAAAAAATAAAACATTACATGACCCTTTGCGGCCCTTGTGAACCTTTGGGAGCCGAAACTGAAATTATAGTTCGCAGCCGAATCATACCCTACCAGAGCGCTATTGACACGGCTGATTTAATTTATTGAGTGACTGTAACACACCTTCTTATCTATTGTCTTTCGCACTGTTTAGAACAAACTCAGGCGCCATTGCGCTAACGGGAAAGCCCAGGGCTCCAAATAGAACCCTTCAGGGGCGCCGGGCGACGCGCCTTGTTCGATATAGTCAATGATTATTGTTGCCCATCGTGTCTTTAGCGTATAACATCTTTTTAAACGAACTTAGGCGCATACTGCTAGCAGGGGAGTCCGGGGCGCTACGGGTCGTGGAAGCTACGGGGCGCCGGCTTTTGTGCTTGTTGACGTTTAAACACTGAATATAGTAGCATCCCTTACCCGCTATTCAGGGCGCACGATTAACGGATGCCAAGTGCAACACCTTTATTTAGACTCCCGATAAGTAGGCTCTCGACATTTATTTTCTCGACAAAACGGTTCCTGTCATTACAACTTCCGACAACTAGGCTCTTGTCAAATTGGCTCCCGACAAAAGGACCCCCGACAATACGGTATCCGAGCGAAACGATCTCATTGAATATGCCACCTGCCAGTGGGACCCGTTTATCAATATTCTTTAAGGTTAGCTTATCCAACACTCATAAGTAATACATCGTATGCAAGTCTTGTTCGGCAGGCGTTATTTTTTTAATAGTTTATCTATTATAAAGAATACCATGTTTTAATTTAAGGGTCATCTATCTATGACTTGCATAAATGAGTCGGTTATCGGTTATTCAAACTCAGTGTTTGGGGAGAAGGGTCCACGCTGTACATTTCTACCTGCATTATGCTTGTAGGTTATCAAAAAAACAAAATACCGTTATCATGTAAACATCATGTATATCATACATTTACACTTCTGTGCTCGCTTTCAAGCAACAGATCTTCACCGTTGTAAATTAAACATTATCAAAATGTTAGAATTGGTGGAATTTAAGGGCTCGATTTGTTTGTAAATTAATGTTGGTTCATAAAAAAAAATTTAAAAGAGGTTATAGTGGTATCGGAGGTAGGCCAAACTGGTTACTTTTATGCGATTCATTTGTCTTGAGCCAAGTTGTCGAGTCTTTTTGTCGGAATTCAATATATCAGGACCCCATTTGTCGGGAGCTAATGTATCGGGAGCTCATTTGTCGGTAGCCAATATGTCCTGAGCCTATTTGTCGGGTGCCAATTTGTCGGGAGCTAATATATGGGGAGCCTATTTGTCGGTAGTCAATATGTCCTGAGCCTATTTGTCCTTAGCCTATTTGTCGGGAGCCATTATGTCGAGAGTCAATATGACGGGAGCCCATTTGACGGGAGCAATTAAGACGAGGCACTTTAAACTGGGCTATTTTGACTGGGTCGTTTTGTCGGGGTTGATTTGACGGTGCACCGGGTCACCTATATAAACAAATGTAAAGCATTGTGGAGTCTCAGATAAACAAATCTCAGTTATCCAACAACTGTATAGCACATTATTAGCACATTATATTAGAGATGTTTATTTTGCAAAAGCTAAAGGTTGTATATGGTTTATGCTCTCTGTATTGTACCTTGTTAGATACAATTTATAAAGTTAGCCTTTTAAATGGAATGCAGAGAAGCACCACATAGGAACGGAATAAAGAAAGTGTGTTGAACAGAATGTATTGAATATTTAGGCTTATTAATATTAAAATACCTCTGATCTCGTACTTTCCATAAAAGCCTCTAAAGTTTATAGAGTTAGTACTGTAGAACACAATGTGTAAGTAGTTACTGGTTGAAACAATCAGCCGAGGTGACATCAAGCAGGAATCCAAACATGACGAATTAGCTGTAGGTCCATCGTATATATTAAGGGAGTTATAGAAACAACCCAAGACGTCTAAGTTGGAATCAATTAAACTGTAACAAAAAACAATTTGTATTTAAATTGCGCAGATTTCAAAATTGACTCCTACTCCAGCTTTCGCCCATTTGTGCAATTTCGAATCATTTCATTCATTCATACAAACTTACACTCATTCACTCTTATACTCATATACTCATACACTCATAAAGTCATGTACTGATAAACTTAAACATTAAGAAGACGTAGCTTGAGGTCCATCGAGTGCTTTAAGGTTTGTATAGTGACAGCCAAAGTTGTATAGTTTAGTATCAGTTTTCTGTCAGGACATTTTTGTCTAATTACTTACATACATATATGTGGGTTTTTTTTTATCCCTAATACAATTCTTATTAAAAATCATACTCCTATTCATATTTCCATTCCAACTGCAATTCATATAATCATATATACATAGTTAATATGTAATTGCAAGATATAAGCAGAAAACTTACTTAAGAATGATGAACGTATCAGGCTTGCCTTGTATAGTCCAGGTGTAAAACTTGTTCTTTAGGAAACCCAGTGGATAACCAGGGCTAGAGATGAAACCCTGAGGCTCGGTTAGCGTGATGTTTGTATCTGCATGTTTTGTTAAATTGATTAATGTTTATTTTGACATTAAACAATAAAATGAATTGTCTATATACACTGATCGAGTTTTTGAAAAGCATACTTTACTTTAGTTTTCGATTTCAGACTTTCGTTTACATTCTACTTTAAACGTTTGTGTTTTGTGCAATGTTTTGCTATATTATTTATATGAGCATTGTACATAAATAGGAATAACCAATATGTTGTATAGAGCTAGGTTATTGTTATGACGCGTTCAGGGTAAATGGTTAAAACAGGCTATAGCTAATTAGGTTAGAGAGATCAATGAAAATACAAGAGCTGACCTGTCACGTGGGACGGTCAGCTGACCACTGATGCGTGGGTCAGTAGTTAGATCAGCGGCAGTTAGTGATACGTAGGCAAGGAGAACGGACAGAGAAATGTAGAGTTAGGTAGAGAGTTAGAATGTAGTGTGTTAGGATTGGTCATGGGAGTGCGTAGTTTGTAGAGCAAATAGTATATAGTTTAGGTTAGTTAGATAAAGTAGGAAGTTGATTGTTTAAATTGTAATCAAGGACATTATATTTCATCTTAACCACCCCCACACTCACATTTAGTGGTACTGCTTTTCCCCACCCTGAAAACTGACGGTAGATCCTCTAATCAACCCCACCCTAACAGTTATGTTTGTTGTTACTTTACTCATGTAAGTATCGTTATTATTATTCTGTTATATTTATTTTATTATTAACATATTAACAATCGCAATATGTACCCAATTTTCTAGATGTAGGTACACATCACGATCAAGACATCTCTAATGTGTTGATTCCTAGCTTTCATGATTCGTAGTGTTATGTATAAAAACTAAATAATTTCCTACGAAAAAAAAATTAAATTACAACGCATATTTAAGTTTAAGAAAAAATCATTGTATCCGACAAAAAGCTCCAGGGAAGGAGTGTGCATCTGTTTTAAATGTTTTGCATCACTAATCTAATTTATTTATTAGGCGTATAGAATAAAGCTTTTGATTGTGTTAAGCCAATATTAACAGTATACACATCTATTACACATTACGAGTTACGAAATGCAAAAAAAAATATTTTTAAATAAGGGTGTATGTATCCTTCTTTTATTGGCTATCCGACAAATGCTAATATTAGTTTACTACTTACAACGCTTTTTAAAAATCTATTAGTCTAAATATATTTTTATTTTTCGAATCGAAAAGCTATTTACTTTCATTTTTTTGAGAACAATAATAACAGTGAAAATAAAAATAAAATAATTCTTAGATTAAGTACATCCCTTTTAAATATAAAAAAGCAGAGATATTTTCAGCATCTAGATCTAGATATTACTATTTCTAACAATTTGATAATTCCTTTAAAGTACCTGAAACATGGTTTACCATAATTTTACGAGTAGCGATCCCTTTTATAAATAGTTAGTGATCAGCGACCCCCTTAGTATTAAATGTCGAAATTAGTAAATAAATTAATATACAATAAAATAAGATTCACTGTTTTAATGCGATGGGTAAGATTGATTGTGACGCTAAATCTTTTACTTTTTTTCTGAAAGCCTGATTTTGACCCAAACATTGACAGCGTATCATCAATACACACCCCACAGCAGTTTTCCCATTGTACTTCTCAAGTTAAAAAAAAACTATTTGTTTTCTCCATGATATCTTCACTTTTTGCAATAGTTTCAAGTGCACTACAAAATAAAAACTCTTCTTTATTCACTAATGCTGTATTTCCGTGGTGAAAACTTTCTTTTTGATCGTCTCTGACGTTTGCAACTAGCTTCATGCCGACGAAAGAACTCCATATTTTTTGGTGTGTACGAACGACTCGTCTTAAAATGACTAAGAACAATCTAAAAACTTCAATACTCTGTTCATCAACCAAGAAAACCAACCCCCTCAGAGATCTCGAGATTAAAGCAGTAAAAAGCTAAAACGGAATAAGTAATAAAATAAAAAAATTAGAAAAGTATAAGGAAGTATTGGAGGAATCGCTCTCTCTTTCGTCATTTAATATGAAATTAATCAAACTTCTGCATGTGCTAATGCCTACGCTTATTTTTACGCGTATGTTTATGCTTTGTTAGGCAAATTGATGCGCATGAATGCTGTTGCAGGACTATATTGAACGAGTAAAAGTGTGACGCGGTACGCAAGATTGTGACGTTTTAGTGGATGATCGTTGTTGCCGGTAATGAAGCTGAAAGTAGTCTTGTTATTGTAGTTTTGGGTGAGGCCGTAAATGTATTCAAGTTATAATATCGCTTGTACAGGTCGTTATATGTACTATATGTGTAATAAACAGCAGAGTCAACTAAATTCATCCTATCAAGGGATTTGTATGCATTTATGTCGTCGTGCTTTAGGATGAACTACTGAATGGCTAGAAAGAATATAATGGTAGTGTAAGCGCTCTCACTGCATAGCTTCGGCACACATAATCCCCAGTTATAACATTTACGCTTATGCTTAAATATACATGATATATATTTTTTAGACAATTAATGTGCATTTTCACTTTACTATGTATTTTTTTTATATTACATGAGTCACTAATCTTAACATACATAGTCATATGCTTTTTCTTTCTAAAACCACTTCCATTTTCTACACACCAAAAATCACAACGCATATTTAATTTGAAAAAAAAACAGTGTCCGACGAACCTATTTGGGAAACAGCTTGCCTTTCTGACTTTAATAGGCATATAGGGTATAAAAAAACATTTACCGTGTTAACAATATATAATATATATACATACATATATATATATATATATATATATATATATATATATATATATATATATATATATATATATATATATATATATATATATATATATATATATATATATATATATATATATATATATATATATACATATCAGAATACACGTTATGATGCGCTTATAAACTAACTTTTCAGTAAATGTGTACGTACTAATTTTATTGGCTGTCAAACAAGTGTTATTATTAGTCCGTTATTTATTTTTAAAGAAACTGAATGCTTTTTAGTCTAAAGTTTAGTACATTTTTGTTATTGAAATGTCATTTACATTCATTTGTCAATAAAAAAAAAACAGGGCAATAAAAAGTTTTAATTCCCGGTTTAAAAACAACCCTCTCGAATATTAAATAAAGAAGTCATGCGGATCATGTTTTAGCCCTCGATATTACAAATCTAACAATCTCATTTTTTTATATTCCTACTAAATTCTATAGAAAATATCATGATAGTGGAATGTCGGTAGGTAGTCAATTTAGTATTTCTAAAATTGCTATTTATTACGTACGTGTCAGTCTAGGTGACATATTGATAAATGTAAATGCTACTGGTGGGGTAGCTATAGATTATTTACAAAGGAGAGAGAAATCAAAGCATGTTACCGTGAAGCTTATCTGCAAGTAACTGATTTAATTTACATGTGATTAACAAAACAACAGTTGTTCTTCCTCAAATTTGCATTTATATGGTAGATATTTAAGTTCATACACAAAATAAATTATCAAACTATTATGTATTCAAAGATTTTAAAAATTAAATACTTACCTAAAATTTTATAGGTAGCTAGAAATGTCGCATTTCCTGATGTCTTAAATTCCACATGCATGAAGTTTGTTGTTGACAATGTCAGTATTTGCCGGGCTGTACACATTTTCCCAAATGACCTAAAAAGTGTCGACGGTCCATCAAATATCTCAATGAAATCAGCTGCACAGATTTCATTTGTACCCATATCCATGTATGTTAGGCTAAAAAGATTAAGTATTATAAATTAAAACATCTATACATTTATATCTATAATAATAGTTTCGCTATTCTGTCACTCTGTCACTCTGTTGGGAACAATATAAAGAAAACACAAGCAATATTAAAACGTTCAAAGTCAAAACAAGGAAAAGAACACATAAAAATTTTTCTGGGAAAGGAGGGGGGGGGGGGGTGGCGGACATCGGTAAAAATACATTTTCTATATAAATCCTTTTTAGTTATAGGGGACGGTAGACGCTTCGAGGATGAGGGGCTCTGTCTCAAAATCCCCCTCCCCCCTGTTGATTCGCCTGAAAGAAACTCTAAATGCAACTTTTGTGATGTTTAAACTTGGGTGTAGGGTTTAAGAGTATGACTACGTCTATATTTAGTATCAATGTGCAGTAACTTCGTCTAGATCAAACTTAAATCCAATTAACGTGGCGCTTCTGGATAAAAATCCGTTTTCAATGACATTTTTCGTTTCCGGTTAAGTTTGCAGTTGAGATGTTTATTTCGGTTTTGGTTTCGGTTTAAAGAAAAAAGACAACACTATCAACCTAGCGCCCTTTGTATTTCTCCCTCAACGGGCAATTTTTCTCGTACTAAAATATGTAGGATACTAAACTAGATATTTCTAGTCTGAGCGACTGGGTTCTGTAACTATTATATTATTAGCTTTACGGGTATTTTAATTTAAAGGCAAAAGAAATTTTACATTCCAGTGTAGAAAGCTTTTGTTATAAAGCAATATTATTGAGACGATATTTTTATCAATTTGTATATTTAATGCAATGTTTTATTCGTGAGGGTTTATATATTTCTATTAAAAATGTTAGGCTTTTTTCTTTTACGAGTAATCGATTTAAGAGCCTTATTTTTTGGTATCCGAAATATGTAAGTATGTGCGATTCAGTTACAAACTGGAAGTTTAGGCTTTTCTTTATCATAGTTCAAAGCGAACAGGATGTATCTGATGGTGAAACGATAATTACTTTTTAAAATCTTTTTAAATTCTTGAATATTATTATTCGTTAGTTAATTGTTATATGTATTTTCCGGTTATTAAAGATTAATACTTTAGGACCACGTTTATGTTTTCCAGGATAATTTGATGAAAGAACTATAAAGTTTTAACTTAATTATGTCCCTCGCATTGAGATTATTTAATATCCCTTTTCTTGGTGATAACATACATTTTCACTATTATTGTTAATTCGCTGATATTTTCCTCATATTTAATTTTAATATGACTTAACAAATAGCTTAAGGACGTAAAGTCATTATCCACCTTTTCAGTGTTAAATGAAATAATGTTTACTTATAATGTTTTCGTTCCGCTTCTACCAGTTTCGCCTGTGTGTGTCTATTTTATCTTACATTGCCCACGGTTATGTGGAGTGTTGGTTTCAACTTTTTTACTTTCTCGTATATACGAAGTATAGAGAAAGTCTTGTAAGTCTTGCAAAAAAAAAATCGACGATTTTTACAAATCTCGACGTTTTACATCTCACTGATACGGAAAAACATAATTTTGCAATCTTGTCCGTATGTCTGTGTGTCTGTCTGTGTGTCTGTGTGTGTGTCTGTCTGTCTGTGTGTGTGTGTGTAAACACGATAACTTGAGTACCGTTACAGCTAGGTTGATGAAATTTAATACATAAGTATTTTATAAAAATCGTAGATCTGTATCGACCTCTGAGCGATTTCCGATAACCGGAAGTGGTACTTTTTCTACTTTGAAATTTTCAAAAGCCTATAACTTGAGTACTATTTCAGATAGATAAACGAAATTTCACATGTAAGTAAAAGATCTAATTCTCTACCTTCTGTCAAATTTTGAGTCGTTTCAATTGACCGGAAGTAGTAATTTACGCTACTTCCGATTTCTCAAAAAACGAATGTAAATTTTTAAAGTACTAATAATATTGCATTTTTTTATTTAGCGTTCACTTGGTGTGCAATTCTATTGTCTACGAGATTTTATTCTATTTTTAAAACTTTAAGTATTTAAAATGGATTAAAAATCATGTCTATAGCCCGAGTTCCCATCCCCTGTTATTTTATATAAAAATATTCGAGAATATTTGGGGAGATCACTCCCGGTTTATTTTCTATGGAATAAAATGTAAGATTAGTTGTTTTTTTAAATCTATGTTAAGGTTTTAAGGTAAACACACTGGATAAGCACTAACACGAGGTAGTGTTTTGTCCCTATTCACTTAACAAGGGTTACTTCCTTTCCCCCTTATGTCTCCCTTAAGTAAACAGCAAGTATCTGACCATTTGGAAATTCGTTTTTCATCTAAAATGTTTTTTGCTACATGTGTTATTGGGCTGATGTCGATTTATTATATACTATGTATCAAGATCTGCCATTTAACGTTATTACGGGGGGAAGGGGCGTTATAGTGGCAGCAACGGATGACATAGTAAAGAGAGTGGATGCACCAAGGTTAAACGTTGCAGAATATACGAGAAAAATTAAACATGTTTTTTTAACAACCTTATACACATTTAGAGTTAAATACACTTGTAAGAACTACATGTTACATCCTGTAAATTGTTGATGGGGGCGTGACAACTAGAAGGTAAAGCAAATACAGAAAGACAAGGCACATCTATTTGAATTTTACCCTTAACAACTGACAAGTCTATCGCACTTTTAAATTGTCGTATTTTTCTTCCATCATAGTAGCATAGATATGTAACTCGGATTATGGTCGGATAGGAGTAAGTTTGATTGCTATTTCCGAGAAACTCAACTCGAACCGTTCGGCAGATGATGTTCGTTAGCTGGGTACATCAACTCATCTCGTTGAGGAAAGTCCCAATCCAAACAACCAAAAATTATACAGATATTTCGTCAATACTGTGAAGAACGAAAACAATAAATCGGGATGATCTCCCCTAAAACTTTCTTGAATATCCATATATAACCCTACGGGGGATGGCAACTTGGGATATAGACAATATTTTAAATCCAATACTTAAACTTAATTGCTTAAACTTTTAAAAATAGAATAGAATCTCGAAGAAAAAGAATTGCACACCAAATGAACACCAAATAAAATGTGTAGAATATTGCGGAACATTATTAATACTTTATAAATTCGCATCGGAAACAGCCTAAATTACTATTTTCGGTCAACAAAGTTACTCAAAGTTTTATAGAAGGCAGAGATTTTATTATTATATATGAAATTTCATTTATCTGTCTGAAATAGTACTCAAGTTATAGGTTTTTGAAAAATTGAAGGTAGAAAAAGTTTCACTTCCGTTTTTTGGAAATCGCTCAAAACTTGATACGGGTCTACAAATTTGATATAATTCTTATATATGAAATTACATAAACCTAGCTGTAACGGTATTCAAGTTATCGTGTTTACAGAAACACATACATACACATACACAAACAAACACAAACATACGGACAAGATTAAAAAATTATGTTTTTCCGACTCAGGGAGGTGTAAACGTCGAGATTTGCAAAAATCTCGATTTTGTTTTTGCACAATTACAATACTTTCACTTTACTCTGTAAGCGAGAAAGTAAAAAGATAAACTGTGTATTTACATAGGGTTGGCAATGCTAGAACAGCCTACAAAACATATTTTGGGTTGCCGATATTTAATAGAAACATAATCATCTCGAACTCAATAGTAAACTTCTTTTACCCCTTGGAGTTAAGTCATAGAGTATAAATGATAAAATTAAATACAGTCCTTGATAAATGAATATCTTAGAAATATCTATTGAATCCGCTGGGCATAAGGTCTTCAATAAAATTGTGATTATGGCAGCGGATGAAACAACTGCCAGCTGACGAAAAGACCCTCCAAAGAAAACAGAAATTGATAGGCCCCACTCCCATCTAACATGAATCCAGAAGTAAAAAACATAAACGAGGTCTACCATGTAAGACTGGAAGACGACAAAATGGAAGCGTGCAAACATCATGGAAAATACCTATAGCTCACTTATTCAATCACTGTATGGGCACATTTATAGAATCATTTAGAAAGCAAACAGGAAAGACTTTTTTCTATCTATATTGATATTTTTACTTTAACTTAAAAATAAAATCTATATTTACATTTTTTTTCAAAAGAACTGAGAAATTATAAAGGAGAAAAGGAGGGAATGGATCTCTCTTATCAACAGGGACTTTTACTTCTTGAGAAAGAACCAGGAATTCAGCTGGCTGAGATGAAGGACAGAAGACAGTACATTGAAATAGATGCTAACTCAAACCTATTGTGTTTTTTAATTCTGCTATTCAGTGGATATTGTGACATACATTATGTCAATTTACCAATAACTATGTAAACCTACACAAATAACCCATCCGTCTTAGGGATGGTTTGATTTCACACCTCATTACATTTTACAGGTTTTAAGGACTTATAATACATGCTGGGATCATAAACACATTTATTTTGACAGATTTGAAGCAAGAGGTTACACTATGCTCCACAATGGACTGAGGCGCAAGCTTAACTATCACGCTACAGCTTTAAAGCTGTCATGCTTATTTAAAAATGTCTCGTTAAGATAATGAACATCCAGAAGACATATTATATAAAGAATGCTCACAATAAAATGCATTAAACTGTTTCTGTGTTATCTAATATTTCCATAGATAAGAGAATGGTTAGGAATATGTTCAATAGTATATATTTGTCTTGACAATACATTATGATTGTGGATAAGCCAATAGTAGGGTATGCAATTGTGAGTTTTGGCTGATCATTGACAGGTTACACATATGGTTTGATTTGTATATTTTAGGATGCAGGTCAGTTGGCCACATTATGTGGTGGATAAAGGGGATCAGGTAATAAAAATGTTCTTCTGTAAACAATTTCGTAGCTTACTAGAAAACTACATTTTTTCACGTTTCAGATATAGCTAAAGTTCAATTATATAATTCACAGCTCACCAGACTTTTAAGGTGATCTAGTCGATCTAGTTGCTTACATTATGTTATTGAATATAGTAATATATGGTGTGATTTAATTTTGGTAGCGCACTTATTTTCGAATCCGTTTGATCAATTTTTAATGACTGATTAAACATCTACTTAAATTAAAAAAATAGATAATTTTTGTATTGTCATCAAAGGGGGACGTATTTGGAAAGTTTGAAAGAAGTCGCTGTATTAAAAGTAAGTCTAAATTGAGTTGCAAGATTTAACACAAACCCACAAACAAACAAACAAACAGACGTTTCGAACTAAATACAAGCTCGTAAAAAACGGAAAGCACGGGCAATAATACATTTAGAATGGGATTTCTTGGATGATCTCTGCATCTCTACATTCTCAGAAAATCAGCAGCTAATGAAGAAGCAGTTAAATCTGTCTAATAACTGTTTTAGCTAACACGTCGATTAAGTTAGAAAAATTTAGGATTATATGCTTTTAAAGTACTAAAACTGTGTGGAAACCAAATGTCACAGAATACAAATCATTCCCATCAATGTGAATTCTATTTTGCTTTATGGCTCATGGACATGGAGGGAAATACTTAAAACAAGAAACACGCTTCAGGGCTAAATAGAAAGAAACATAGGCAAATAATAATCTTACGTTGAAGACGATATATCTGATCTTCACCTTCGGGAGAATAGCAAGAATGCACCAAAAAATAAGAGCGAAATAAAAGAAAGGAAGTGAGGTGTACAACGGATGATATCACAACCTGAGAGACGCTGGTATAGAAGCTATAAAGACAACGCCTATAAAAGATGTGGTGAGATTAACAACACAAAAGAGATAATATTAATAGAAGCAGTAGACCAGGGGTCTCCAAACTTTTCAGACCGAGGGCCGCTTTAGCTATCAAATATCAGTTTGGGGGCCAGAGTTTCTTCAAGGCATATCTTCGGTGTTATGGAGCACCACTAACCCCTCCAAAAAACGTCTACACCCCCCCCCCCTCCAAAATATAATTTATACAGAAATATATACAAATTTCAAGTGCCGCATACACCCCCCCCCCCCAGAGAAAAAAAATCTGAAAGAAACACAGTCGAAGGGCGACAACACACTCGAGGTCCAAGTTTGCTCTCAAATTATTCTTCACATATTCTATATCTATGGTTGAGCCCATGTGACCTATTAAATTCGCCACTTCATTACAGGATTCAGTATACTGCCAATGTCCATATATTTTGCACTCAAACCTTGCTGATGAATAATAGAGTGCAGAAGCATTGGTTGTGGAATATTTTTCTCATTCGCTTGTCCAACCAAGCCTTTCTTTATGCAACTAATGTACTTTTCCCCATTAACAGTCAGGCAACTGAGGTTAGTCCAGTCCAAGTTATAATCAGCTAATGTTTTCTTTAACTCATTGAATATATCCTCTCCGGTAACAGTGGCATACATATTATGTAGGGTAGCCAGCTCTTGTGTTATGTTCATGTCTTCATCCACACCCCTAATGAACACAAGCAGTTGAGAGGTGGAACAGCTTTCCAGCGACTCATCCATTGCAATTAAAAAATAGTTATACGTGCTTGCATTTTCGCGATTTTAGTCAAGATGTTTTCACCAATGTCTGCAACACGGTGGGCAAAGGTATTTGCAGCCATAGCTACATTTTCAAATTGTTTTGAATTTTCTGGGCAAAGTTCCTCAGCCACCTCTAACAGAATTTTTTTTCCGTGGACAAAAAGATCTCCGCGGGCCGGATGAGAGGACCTCGCGGGCCGCATATGGCCCGCGGGCCGTAGTTTGAAGACCCCTGCAGTAGACGACGACCCTCTTGTAACGTGATCAGAAGCTTAACACCGTTTATTAGTACTACGTCAGTCCAGTAGAGGGACATTCATTTATAAGCTCCTACACCCATTCATGTCGTTTGAGTTTAGGCAGTCATATCGCATATTGACGTGGTCGAGTCGGTAAAGCTCATGGCTGCTAAACCGAAAAGTCTCGAGTTCGAACCCTAGGGCAGATGAGGCTCGTTAGCTGGGGACAGCCACTCCTCCGGGAGAGACAACTAAAAAAAAAAACAACTGCTGCCTTGTAGTTTGTTCTTGGTTGGACAAAGGCTATGGATGCAAATTAAAAAAGAAACGCAGGCTGAAATCGGAGTCAATGGCCTCAATGGCGCATAACCAGTTGACACGTAATCCCTAATTGTGATGGAAGCATGGTCGAGTCTGCAAAGCTCATGGTTGATAAATTCGAAAAAAGTCTCGAGTCTCTGTCAGATTAGGCTCGATCCCTCCCAACACTAAAATTAAGAACGAAGAAGAAGAAGATACTGCATATTAAACAGAGTTACATACCTTTTTATCTTTTATATTTTTGGCTTAAATATCAATAGTTAAGGAAAAGAAAATATAGAAGAATAAATGCTACTAGATGTGACGTTACGGTATTTGTTAATGACAGGTCTTTGTGACGTTTATGACTGTTTTGTTTCGTCTGTTCGATACACGGACCTCACTAAATCTTCTGTTGTCTGATCTAGCTCCCAGGCTGACCGATAGTAATATATATTTTATCAGCTTCTTAACATTTAAATGATATGGAATATTCGTCCCTACATAACCAATGTTACAGATTTGTTATCGTCTTTTTACTACACAACTTTAAGCTGACACACCCACAATAACAAAGTTATTAAATTTCCTTACAATCAACACATAGTTTCAGATATTTTCAATACAAAAATAGTTAATATCGTTTATCAGTAAAGTTACCAAAAAAAAGCGTACATTTTCAAGTATCTTCACATGAAGCCTCACAACCCTCAATACACGGAGCAAAAGCGTTAAACAAAAACCGATTTTTTTAGAAACAATATTAAATTAGAACTGTCTGTAAATGCTATTTAAATACTAATGTCTTAAAATTATAAGATAAACATTACTTGAAAGCTATAATGGTTCCTCTGCGTCCTCGAATAGTCCATGTATTGTTGGTTGCAGGAGAACTCGAAGTATTTCCTACGTTGGTTATCTTTCCAGTTGTGGCATTTAAGGTCTCATTTAAATCTATAAAACAAATGTTTACATTTCAAAGATATATTTACGAAATCTCAAAACATGAATTTTCCTAATAGGATCATGTGTAAATAAAACGCAATTACGGAATTATTACATAACATAGGGCAATGTAAGCTTGAGAAAAATATCGAATCGGGCTTAAATATAAATTTATTTTAGCTTTATAAGAATAAAAAATAATTGGTTACCAAAAAAACGACCATTAATTCAACAAAAAACTCGACATTCTTTCGAAAACCGTTTGGCTTATGTAAGCGCATTAACATCTGATCTCGTAATTTTCATACAATCCTGATTTATTGTCGTAGTAAGCTTTTGTTAATACAAGGTGCATAGATAATTTTAGAGTGTATAGTCAAGTCTAGACTCTTTAGGTAGTCGAAAAAGTTGCTAGGCATAAAACTGATTACACTATTCTTTCTATTAAAAGTATATGTTTATGAACAGACAACATAGGCACAAAATACGGAAAAACGATTATTCGGTTTAGATTGCAACAGATCTGAATGTTGCTTTTTTTTTACTACAAAGCAATACTGCTAATGGAAATATGTGTGTCATTTGTATTGGTCTGTTTAAGAGTGAATTACATAAGTGTGTTTCTTTATTGTACATTTTGCTTACATTTTCCGCTGGTTAAACCTTTTGTACTTTACAAAGTCAAACTTTACTGATAATGCGAAAACATTAACAAAACCTGAAAAATCCTTTGATTTTTTTCTAATTTGCCTTAAAATGCATATAAGACTTTTAGATCATTGGTTCCCAAACTTTTTTCAAGTGACGACCCCATTTTATAAAACGTAAGTGAACCGCGACCCCCATAGAATTTAAAGTCGAAATTAGAAATGAAATTAATAAGCACTAAAATAAGATTTTCTTGAGTCTTTGAATATGAACTATTCTTGCTAACTGTTTTAATACGATGAGTAAAATGTCATGTTATTAACTAGCCTCAACATTCGCGGTTAAGTTTTTGTTAACGCCAACCTTATGTCATTCTCAAAATTAAATTTCTTTCTCCATTTTAATTTTTAGTTGGAGAAGTGTTAGAAACTAAAACTCGAAAGGATTTCACGGTCGGAATCCACTGCATGATTCACGGGTATGTCCTCGCCAGCAAGGCTCTTCCAACCCCATAGCTAATAAAAGTCGTAAATTATATCAAATGTGGAGCTCTAAACATCCGTCTGTTTAAAGAACTGTGCAAAAACATGCATACAGATCACTTTTAATTCTATGTGGGTCGCGGTTCACTTACTTTTTATAAAAGGGGTTCCACCGCTTGAAAAGGTTTGGGAACCACTGAACTAGAATGATAATGTGAAAAATTATTTTGTCTTTTTAGTTTTAATTTGGAACATATGTTGACCAATGTTTATGTTTGGCTGAATATTTACCTCTACATTAAAATGCAGTATTGTGTTATCTGTTATCCTTCATGTAGAATAGATTATTCAGTTCACATAACCATAACGTGTTATAAGAGGATTAAGTCTTACATGAATTCGAGGTTACATTTGTTTAACGAGTAAGGATTTAAAGACCATTTTTTGACACAATATTAGGCAGTAGCGTAGCTAGGATAGTTTCATTGCAGTGGCGGAACTAGAAAAAAGGGGCCACCCTTTTGGCCCTCCCCCACTCTCACTCTCTCTCTCTCTCTCTCTTTATATATATATATATATATATATATATATATATATATATATATATATATATATATATATATATATATATATATGTAACCCTCACTCAGTGGGAATGCTTTAACCCCTTGAGGTGTTTTGGTTAAGATGGGCTGACCCTGAGATGTAGGACACACTGACACCGACAGTTGTTGTCAAGTACTGGCTTTATTCACTGCATCGAGCCATGACGGCGATGCAGAACACAGTAGTACGACGATTACAGATGAATACCAAAATAGGAAAAAGGAAGTAAAAAACTGAAGAAAGAGAGAGAGACTGTAGCCTTCATTGGATCTACATCTTGGTACCGTCACCGTGTCCACAGACAGCTGCCTTGCGTGTGACTGACTACCCATAGTAACAGGTAACATCGCACACAAGAGTATGCAACACAACTACGTCAACAGGGCTACGGCCCCACAGGGGCCGCAACTCAATGAATTAAAACTTTATTTGTTATCCGCCCTTGGCTGGTAACCATATGTGTTACACAGCCCCCCTCACAAATAAATGTACAATGGAAGTTACATTTACATTTACAACTCAAAAATAATTGTACTTAAAAAATTCAGTACAGTAGTACACAGACATTAAGTCCTAACAAATCAAATATATTATTCCCGGCAAACCGGTAGAGGCTCCAGTGCTGGTACTGGTCACCACTTGATGCGCCAGGTTGAGTCGCTCGACGGGTCGTCGTTGCCGGGTTGACCTCCGCAGCTCCGCTGGTGGTTCTGGGTTGATCAAAGAGTCATCCTCGTCCGATGCCTCGTCCCTCGCATTCACCTCGTCCATATGTGGGGCTGGCCTGACCATCACCTATTCTTGCCCGTCCCGGGCGACCACCTCTGGCCCGAAAGGCGTTGCGCCTGCCGAAGTCTGGTTGGGATCACCTTGTTTGCCAGTTCATCACCGTCATCTGTCTTCCTGGTTGGGATGATCTCTTTCCGTCGCTCCCCCTCAACTACTGTCGTTTCTGAACTCGACATTGTATAGTCGGGTCGCTGCCAACCACGGCGGCGTCTACCGCGTCGCCGGCCTCTCCACCTCTGCTTGTGTCATGTCTGTCTCCCAAGCGACGATCTTGCTCGCGCTGAGACTAACATTCATGGTGTGGCTGTCTACCCTCCTCACTCGCACCGTCCGGCTGCAACCCTCCTCCACGGCGGAACACCGACAGCCGTACCTACTGCCACTAGGCGAGGCAACCTGAGCTGTGGTTGCTCGACACTGTGATGATCTCGGTGGCGTAAACTTGGGCTGGGAGCTTGGCAGACCACGCATCAGCATCCGCTTCCCGACGCTGATGGACTGTCGTTTCCCTGCTGCTGACCCCGTTGCCTAGCTGCTTTCCTCGGACAGTCGCGGACATAGTGCTCTCTGGATCCGCACCCGTAACAAGCTCCTCTGGAGGGCCGCTGTTTCCGGGCTAGGATGTCTGCTACCTTCTCCGCCAGACGGTCGAGTTGTTCCTCCGTGAGCATCAGCGGCGTCGTCTCTTGGCGAACAGCTGCCGTTACTGCGTCGACCTGGATAGTCTTGTTAGCTGATGCCGTGGCTACGACTGGGGACTCAGTTGTTCCATCCAGCCTTTTAACAGCTTTCAGGACGTCCTCCACCTTCGGACTGGCTTCCCCTGCGAACACAAATGTGCCGCAAAGTTCGAGCGCCAGAAGAGCTGAAACCTCCTTGCAGAAGGCGTGATACACCTTCTTCTGGGCGTCGGCCGCAGTAAAAACACGCTGCTGGTTCAGCCTCGTAATCTCTGACCACAGTCGGCAGAGAAATTCCGACGTGACTCTCTTGGTTGTGGAGTGAGTCGGCTGAACTGCAGATACCTGTCATCGGCACATCGGGTGTCGCCAATAGCGCTTTGTAGTAGGCTTAGCACTTCCTCTGGACTTGCAGCCTGCTTTACCTGCTCATAGGCAATCCCTCTCAGGCTGCCTAAGATGCGTGGCAACGGGTTCGGAACGCTGGTGTTTTCGCAGCAAACATTGCACTTGGGTTTCCCAGTTCGGGAAACTCACCTCCCCTCTTCCAGTATATATATATATATATATATACACACACACACAAATATTTTTTTATATATATATATATATATATATATATATATATATATATATATATATATATATATATATATATATATATACGCGATATAATACAATAATCATCTTCATTGCTAACAATGTGATGGAATATTAACTATTACTTAAGAAAATACAGCCTCTAGTCAGCTTTGACAAATTTAACCCCTTAATGCCTGAATTATGTTCCAAGCGTGTAAAAAATTATTTGTGCTGATTTTCTCTCATCATATTGACACTGAATTTGAGGTATATAGTTGTTTTTGAATTTTGACTTATTTTTGATGATAATTACGGTATGTCGCGAAAACGCGACATCAGGCACTTATGGACCAAACAGTAATTTAACTTTTTTTAGTCCGGGTCATTTTACTATTTTTGCTGTCACATGTTTCTCTAAATATCCATGCACAAACAATAAAATATCACAAACTAAACATACGGACATGCAAGGAGATGTAGAATCACTTACAAAACTCATGAAAACTATATTTTATTAGCTCAGGCATAGAGTTACATAACTCTGCTGCACCTGCTCACTGACTAACTCTTATGAATAGGTATTTTGATGTCTTGCTGTCGTAATTCTACTACACTACAGTAACACACTACATATGAAAGGACTTCCTTAATGTGTAGAGCCTTAGTTGTCCCCGGTTACGTAATTTTCGTGAACTCTTATTCAAGGTCAACTAATAAAGACGCATATTTCTCATTAGACCTATATTTGCTATACACACAAATCACGTGAACAAATAATGTCCTAAATGACAGTGTTCAGCCATTGTATATTCGTCCATGCTCAATGCAGCTGCTGTGGGTACTTAGTGTTACTGCTGTGGGTACTCAGTGCCACCGGTGTGGGTACTCACTGCTATTGTTGATGGTACCCTATGTTTCCAATTCGTGCTACGGCTATTGTTCTCAACTGATTCTGATATTGATTACCAAACACAGTGCTGTAGCTACATATTGCCACTGCTATGGGTACTCAGTGCTGAAACAGTGGGTACTGAGTGTTGAAGCCATGTGTATTTAGTGCTGAAGCTGTGGGTACTCACTCTTGAAGCTGTGGGTACTCAGTGTTACTGCAGTCGGTTCTTGGTGTCACTGCTGTGGGTACTCAGCGCTGGAGCTGCTGGTTATCGATAACGTTGATGTAGGTACTCATCCTTAGCAATGGGTACTCAGTAGCACTGCTGTGAGTGCTTATTGCTCAAACTGTGGTTGCTCAGTGTCACTGATGTTGGTACTCAGTGCTGAAGATGTGGGTACTCAATAACACTGCTGTAGGTACTAAATGCCAGTATAATGCCACTAATGTGGTTATTCAATAGCACTGCAAAGGGTATGCGTGTCAGCACTCAACCTTACTGTATTTATTACGAGGTGTAGGTCTATGCTCAATGTAATTATTGTCAAGGTCACCGTGAAGACCTTTATTTCGTGGTATCCAGGATAGTGGTCCACCACCTCACTTCCTGTTGTCTATTTTGTTTTTTATGTTCTCCTAATATTATACAACACTATTTCAAAGCTAAATTCGTTATATTGTACCCAGCAACATGATCACATTATTCAAGCATCACTCTCTCTCCATATGCTAATATCAATGAAACAGGTGAACTCTACTTCACCTACCACATGGTCCGTAACGTTCTAAAGTGCAGTTTTATATATAGGCGAAGACCATATTGTAAATACTTTACTTATTTATAATCATACTTGAATGAATGACAGCTTGGCGATGCATCGTATTTCGTTATATCTGCTTGGCACCCAAGTTCCATTTTATGTCTAAATGCCGGATGTCGCGAAAACGCGACAAACCGTAATTAGCAGATAACTTCCAAAATTATTCTCATATGTGATTTATATTGTTTATATACATAAAAGAATGAATAATAAAGCTATTAGTATTTTTTGTAGCAGAAGCGGATCACCTATTTAGTAATAATAATCAATGTAAGTAGGCTGAATTCACGAAGTCAAAAAAATTACGATGCGCGTGAGTCAAGAGAGTGTGACGTCATAAATTTCAACGTGACCGCTGGTACCAATACAACCGTCTGGATGTACCCAATACACAACGACCGACAGCAGTAGGATAAATGTACATATGCGCAAATGCTATGCGCTAAATCGGTATGTTGCGAAAACGCGACTGTCGGCGTTAAGGGGTTAAAGGATTTTCCTGAACTTTATTTTTTTCGGGATCATTATTTGTTTGGTCTACAATCTAAGGAAGTTTTCAAACTAGGTTTTCAAACTAGTTTTATCGACTAAGTGAAGTGTAAAACGTAAAGATTGTTGAAAATATTGATTTCGATTCTTTGCACGATTCTAACACGTCCTCTTACTTCATATACGAGAAAGTACTAAGATCAACCAAATTACGAATAAAAACATTCATTGCCTATAAAGTTAAATACTATTAAGAGTAGTTTTGGACTTTTAAGTTAAAATGTTACCTCTGATCTCGTAATTTCCATAAAAGCCTTTATATCTCATGTAGCCATCAGTTTTGAACTCAATGAACATATAGTTGCTGGTTGAAGCCATCAGCCCAGGGGAATCTGACCAACAGAAGGTACCAAATAACGAAGCCGCATTTGTAGGACCATCGTATATTTTAAGGTAGTCATTGCTGCAGTGGCCCGCCAATAGAAAATCAGTAATTCTGTGGTTAATAAACAAACAATAAATTATTTGATATATATTAGATAACCACAACCATTTGCATAACATATATAATCGTATGACAAAAATCACTTGTGTATCCGTCGTATATTTTAAGGATATATCCCACAGATGAAAAAAAAATTGTATTTAACATGTATATTAATAGCTGTTAACCTATAGACAAAAATATTATATAGCCGCCAATAGCATTTCTGGTTGCCATGGAAACCACGAAAAGGTGTGAAAACTAGCACCTTTTTAAACCTCTATAACGTTGTTACCACAATGTATTTTAAAAATCAGATAAAAGATTAAGATTTCTCAAGCAATTGTATACATTTCTGCGTTTTGTCATTGTGATAGCTTGTATTCAATTTTTAATATAGCTGTGCACATACAAATATGAACAAAAATTATGGGGTGGTGCTAAATAAGTATCAATGTTTCCTAGAGTATTGGAGTAAACTTTATGTACAAAACTATTATTGAAAATGGTATAATGCTATGCCAAACGGTTCCAGAGCCTTAGCAATTTTAATTTTGAATTTTACGTTCAATTGCAAAGTTGAGAAAAATTGAAAAGAAGACTGAAAATGGCACTGTACGATTCCTCTTAAAGGAAACAATAAACGACGACCTTTTTATGTGAAAGGTCCATTTGACTAATAAATACATACTGATTTTAGTTATAAGTTTCAGATAGTTTTTATATAAGCAGAAATAATGTATGCATGAGAGACAATAATATATTCACTTCTTATTCACCTAGTACTACTCTAAGAACAATTATTAACTAACCGGTTTAAATTCTGTTTGTTGGCCAGGTTTCTCACTTCAATATAATGCCTAAAACAATTAAATTTAACTTACACAAGTCTACTAACTCTTGATAAAAGTCAACCACCAAATCTTTTGTTCAGCGCTTGAGGATAGACACACGCCGACAGCCCGACACGCCCCACCCCCGCATGATTTCTAATGATGACGAGTTAGGGTCCGATGAGAAATATATTACAAATGTTCAT
Source organism: Physella acuta (assembly GCF_028476545.2). Taxonomy (NCBI): domain Eukaryota; kingdom Metazoa; phylum Mollusca; class Gastropoda; family Physidae; genus Physella; species Physella acuta. The sequence goes on along the minus strand of NW_026731931.1, from coordinate 790,907 downwards.
TCAACCTTGAGTAACACATCAGTGTGGTTAGGGTTGCATTGTTGCAGTGTGCATTGATGCATGTATGCAATGATCCATTGATGCGTGGATGCATGGATGCATTTATGAATTGATGCATTAAAGCACTGAAGTATTATGAATTGTTTAAATGAGGCATTTTTTTGCTTTTCCATTCAGTCGTTCATCCGTTAATCAGTTCATTCGGAATTGAATTTTGATTTTTTTTCTGTAAAATATTAATTACGGACGGCTTTTGGTTCCCCTAAATAAATTTTATTATGCTGGCCGAGAAAACTGTATACATTTTTATGCGTAAGTTTTGATATGCAGATGTATACATTCAAATCAAATGTGAATAAAATGGTTAATTTCTTTTAATTTCTAAAATTGGAAGATGTTTTAAGTGAATCTTGTTTAAGATAACGTCATTAGTATTGTATATCACTTTCGACATTCGATTTTTGATTCTTCTTTTTATCATAAAATTTACGCCATTAGTGTTGTGTACTTTCCGTGGTTATTTTTTTTTTAAATTAACATTGTTTGATAAAAATATTTTTCTATTTATTTCGTGTGACGTCTCTCTTTTTGCCAGTGTGCTACTCTAGACCCTTCACAACTATAGACACTTCTCGAGTTGCATATTATCGATTTGTTTCAACATTCGACTATTATGCATTTCTTTTTTGTGTTTTTTTTTCCAGTCGTTAAATAAAATTGTGTTTATACATTTGATACATCAAAAATTTAAATTTTAACAATTGTTTCTGAAGATATTGATCGCGTAGCCTATATACATATGTTGCAGCCAGACAGAGGAAGAGATAGAGGAAGAGAACGAGAAATAGAAAATTGCGCTCATGGGCTTTTACATATTAGGATAATATATTTATCAATTTGTATATTCATAATTGGTATATTCTTGAATTTATATACTCACAGATTAGTTTTATATGTATATTCATATTTTCAAAAAATACTTAAAATTGCCAACCTACTTACATAACTATATCTTGTTCCTATTTCTATTCCTTATCCTAATCCTACTCCTAAATATATTCCTATTTCAATTCTTGTAGTAATTTTAAGCTATTTTTTCATAGGAGTACACATTACCCAATTTCCTCTTACTTGCATTCATTCAATCATTCAAACATGCACACATTGGTTGCATTGATATATTTCTATGTCATGTTTTTATAAATTGATATATTTTTGCATTCGTATCATAATATGTTTATATATGCATGTTTCTGTGTCTACGTAGGATATTACTCAATTGGTATATCAATATTTTAAAATATTCGTTTTATCTGTATATTTATATTTTCATACATTCGTTGTTTTATTTTTATTTTCCCATTTTCACAGGTTTCTATGAACACTTTAACGTTAACATGTAATTGAGAAATGTAATAAGCAAACTTACTTAAGAGTGATGAACGTATCAGGATTGCCCCATATAGTCCAGGTGTAAAACATGTTGTCGAGGTAACCCAGTGGATATCCAGGACTAGAAATGAAACCTTGAGGCTCGGTCAGTGTGATCTTTGTATCTGTATGTTACATTACATTTATTAATTTTCATTTTGAAACGCAATGATACAATACTCTATACATACTGATATGTTACCAACAGATAAACTAATATTTAATAGTTACTGAAAAGTTTTCTTTTTTTCTTTTTTTTTTTAGTTTGTAGACGTTCAATGAAATAATTATTATTGTTCCTCTATTTTATGCATATTTTACTTTCAAAATCCGTACGCAAAGTTTTTAGATATGGGTATACAATACAATTTAGACAACTCTTTGTTTTCATTCCAGGCCTTACACAAGTTTTTAATCTTTACATACATCTTGGTTTTCTTTTAAAAATTACGTACATTTATTACGCTAAAAAACGCACTGTACAATAAGGGAGTATGTTTATCTTTTTATTGGCCATGAAACAAGTGTTATTATTAGATTTCTATTTATTTTCATATTATTTTGAAAACTTAAATTTTTTAATTCTGGCATAAGTACATCCCTTTTAAATATAAAATAAAGCATTGAAGCAGGTCCATTTTCAACCTCTGGATATTACATATTCTAACAACCTGATATTTCTTTATATGCCTACGACATTCTAAGTACTTAGAAAATATCAAGATAGTGGCATGTAGGGAGTTTATTAAAGACGGGTGAGTCTAGATCACACTTTGTCACTCTAAATGCTACTGGTGGGGTGGCTAAAGATTTTATTCATGAGAGAGAGAGCAATTAAAGCATGTTGTAACGAATAAAAAAAAAGCTTATTAAGCGTATTTGCAAGTAACTGAGTTAATTTAAATGTGGTTAACAGAACAACAGCTAGGCGTCCACCAATTTGCATCTATATGGTAGATACATAAGTTCATACACAGAAAAAGATTGATAGACTATTCAGTATTCGTAGATACTTTTTGTTTTAATGTATACCTAGAATTTTATAGGTAGCGAGAAATTTCCCGTTTCTCAATGTTCTAATCGCCACATGCATGAAGTTTGTTGTCGACAATGTCAGTATTTGCGGGGCTGTACACATTTTTCCAAATGACCTGCTGAGTGTCCATGGTCCATCAAATATCTCAATGTAATCAGCGGCACAACTTTTGTTTGTCCCCATATCCATGTATGTTATACTAAAAAATATTAAGTATTACAAATTAAAATTTATCAAGCTATAGTTTAACAAGCACATACATTACATCATTTTGAAAAGTTATTATTTTTTTAAATGTTATTGCTCAAAATAGTTAAACCTCTATACATCTATATCTATAATAATAGGGGGTGGGCACTGGTAAAATTGTATTTTCTATATACATTATATTTCGTAATAGCAGGCTGTAGGTGTGTTTCACACCCCTTGTATATTCGCATGAAAGAAACTCTAAATGCAACTTTTGTCATGTTTAAGCTTAGGTGTAAGGTTTAGGAATGGCTACGACTATATTAGTATCAATGTGCAGTTACTACGTCTAGATTAAACTTAAATTCGATTAAAGCACCGATTCTGGATAAAAATCCGTTTTCAAACGACATTTTTCGTTTACGGTTAAATTTTAAGTTCAACTGGTGATTTTGGTTTGTTTTAGGTTTAGAGAAAAAGCAACACTATCAACCTAGCGCCCGTTGCATTTCTCCCTCAACGGGCCATTTATCTCGCACAAAACTATGTAGGCTACTAAACGCCGGAACTATTTCCCTAAACTGAAATACTAGATATTTCTATTAGATATTTTCAGTCTGAGCGACTCGGTAATTTAATTATTATATGATTAGCTTTTAGCAGTATTTTAAAAGCAAAGGTAACTTTTAGTTTCCATTGTGGATAGCTATTGTTATAAAATAATATTATTGAGACAACATTTTTATATTTTTAAGGCAAAGGTTTATTCGTGCGTATTTATATATTTCTATTAAAAGTGTTAAGCTTTTAATTTTATTCTTTTACGATATTAGGGCCTTATTTTTTGTATCCGAAATATGTAATTATGTGTGATTCAGTTACAAACTGGAAGTTTAGGCTTTTTTTATTTTAGTTCAAAGCGAACAGGATTTGTTACTCGGACAGCGTAGTTAAATTTTTAAATTCTTGAAAAGTAGTACTCATTAGTTAATTGTTATACGTATTTTCTGGTTATTAAAGATTTATATTTTAGGACCACGCTTAGGTTTTCCTTGATAATTTGATCAAAGAACTAAAAAGTTTTAACATAATCATGTACATCGCATAGAGATTATGTAGTATTCCTTTTTTGGTTATAACTTACCTTTTCACTGTTATTGACAATGGGCTGATAGTCTACATATATTGAATATCAATGTGACTTAACAAATAGCTTAAGAATGCAAAGTCACTACACACATTTTCAGTGTTAAATGTAATAATTTTTAGTTATAATTGTATTCGTATCGCTTCTACCAGTTTTGCCGGGGTGTGTCCATTTCATCTCGCCGTGCCCACAATTATGTGGAGTGTATGTTTCAACTATTTTTCTATGTAATAAAATGTAAGATTAGTTTGTTTCTTTTTTTAACTTTAGATTAAGGTTATAAGGTAAACACACTGGATAAACACTAACACTGTAGTTTATTATCCCTTTTCACTTTACATGGTTACCTCCTTTCTTCCTTATGTCTCCTTTAAGTAAACACCAAATATCTGACGATTTGCTAATTCGTTTTTCATCTAAAAAGTTTTTTTGCTATATGTTTTATTGGGTTGATGTCGATTTATTATATACTATGAGTAGTATATTAGGTCCCTTTTGGAGCGAATTTGGGTGGCGCAGTCCGCAGGAACAATGACATATAGTAAAATACTCGCAGGGTGAAGGGTGAGGCGCAGGGTGAAGAGGGTGGCGCAGGGTGGCGCAGGCCACAGGTACAATGAGATATAGTAAAATACTCGCAGGGTGAAGGGTGAGGCGCAGGGTGAAGAGGGTGGCGCAGGGTGAAGAGGGTGGCGCAGAATGAAGAGGGTGGCGCAGTTCGCAGGAACAATGACATATAGTAAAATACTCGCAGGGTGAAGGGTGAGGCGCGGGGTGAAGAGGGTGGCGCAGGGTGGCGCAGGCCACAGGTACAATGAGATATAGTAAAATACTCGCAGGGTGAAGGGTGAGGCGCAGGGTGAAGGGTGAGGCGCAGGGTGAAGAGGGTGGCGCAGAATGAAGAGGGTGGCGCAGTCCGCAGGAACAATGACATATAGTAAAATACTCGCAGGGTGAAGGGTGAGGCGCAGGGTGAAGAGGGTGGCGCAGGGTGGCGCAGGCCACAGGTACAATGAGATATAGTAAAATACTCGCAGGGTGAAGGGTGAGGCGCAGGGTGAAGGGTGAGGCGCAGGGTGAAGTTGTGACGTAATTAGTAACATTATGACGTAATCATTGACCTAGTTACGTAATCATTGACCTAGTTACGTAATTTTAACGAGTTTTTTAATTAGTTTAATGAGTTTTTAAAATTTTAATTAATTTTTGACCTAGTTACGTAATTTTAATGTGTTTTTTAATTAGTTTTAATGAGTTTTAAAAATTTTAATTAATTTTTTATTAACGAGTTACGTAATTTGATTATTTGTTTGAGTTTTTAAATTTTTAATTAATTTTTTATTATCGAGTTACGTAATTTAATTACTTTGATTGTATTTTTATTTTGTTTAATTTGTTTGTTTACTTGTTGTTTAATTTAATTACTTTGTTTATATTGTGTAATTTTTATTAACGAGTTACGTAATTTGATTATTTGTTTACTTTTTAATTATTTTTATTTTGTTTATTTTTAATTTAATTTAATTTTATAATTAGTTAAATTATTATTAACTAGTTACGTAATTTGATTTTAATTACTTTTGTTTATTTATTTATTTGATATATTTCGTTTCTTTGTTGTTTAATGTTGTTTATTTGTTTGAATGTATGTATGTTTTTAAATTCTCCCCTACAACGAGCGTGTACTAGAACAGTCTTTGTATACCAGCCTTTAACCAGACATGTAACACCTGTTACATATCGATCCGCAATCCTTTGTTTTTGTCAAACACTGGACAACGGGCGCGTTAATATTGATTCCACCCACGGGCAATCACAGCATGATGTCCCACCTAATTAAATTTTGTTATGCTTCATCGAGTTTCCCCGCTCGGTTTGATAGGTCATGATGATTTATGTGGGTTCGCGAAGCGATCCCACCTGGGGGTATGGTAATTAACGCAAAGCCAGCGTTAAGTGTGGGAACACCTGTTACCACGTTAATCGATTTTTCCCCGCTCGGTTACTAGAGTGGGAAGCCATCACGTAACAGCTGGTGCTGTAATTACCCTGAGTAAGGACATTGGTTGTAACTATTCGCTTATAGCGAGGGTCAGCGAAAACAAAATATATTTAAGGGTTGGAATTTTCTTTCAACCACCGTTAAGTCAGGTTTGAGACGAAACAAAGTCTCGGTAGGTTCGTGTTTTTTAATTGGCGACAGGGCGACTTGGTGCGTTGGTACGTGAGGTATGCGGGGTAGACATGTTTTTTACAAGTCTGGAAAAGTAATTAAGTTTTTGTATGACCGTTCCGATTTTCTTTTGATCTGACCACCATTTGACCACACTGAGCCAGATAAATTTAACAAATGTTCAATACATAGTCGCTTATAGTAACATGGGTGAGGGGTGTAATCAGGCGGGTGGTGGTAAGGTGGTGGTGGTAAGGTGGTAGTGGTAAGGTGGTGGTAAGGTGGTGGTAAGGTGGTGGTAAGGTGGTGGTAAGGTGGTGGTGGTAAGGTGGTGGTAAGGTGGTGGTAAGGTGGTGGTAAGGTGGTGGTAAGGTGGTGGTAAGGTGGTGGTGGTAAGGTGGTGGTAAGGTGGTGGTGGTAAGGTGGTGGTAAGGTGGTGGTAAGGTGGTGGTAAGGTGGTGGTAAGGTGGTGGTAAGGTGGTGGTAAGGTGGTGGTGGTGGTAAGGTGGTGGTAAGGTGGTGGTAAGGTGGTGGTAAGGTGGTGGTAAGGTGGTGCTAAATTTGTTTGGAGTAAAGGATATATAGTAAAAGATTCCACCACCTAAGTGAGGTGGATTTTAATTTTAATTTTTTATTTTATTTTTTCATCATCTGTTAACTTTAAGGTTCTATAACTCTATATATTTAAATACATTTTTTTTTATTCAAACGAGTTTACTTTTCCTAATGTAAGTACATGTAAAGAAGGATTTCCTATAGATCTGTAATGAAGTAGGCCTTCTTGACTATGACTTGTTGCCCAGGTGTTGACATGATACACTTTTTTGAGACACACACACACACACACACACACACACACACACACACACACACGCGCGCGCGCGCGCGAAATTCATACTAGGTCGATAAAGGCGGAGAGAACTTATAGGTATACATTATCATGGCGACAACAAAAGCGACCCTTATTTTATTTACATGAAAGCGTGTTTTCCAAAAAGTGTCGCCAGGCCGTTGCCATTTTCGCAGCGGGGTTTATTTTAAGTGCACCTTGTGCACGTTTGTTTACATTTTAAAAGACGTGTCGCGTGTCATCCCCACATGTCTTCCCTAATAGAGAAACGAGAGGAAAGACAACTGTTCTAAAATTAGAACAGCCTTGTTTACAGCCACGAGTATCGTCCCTTGTGAAAAAAATTGCGCGTCAGAATCCTTAACTAAACAGTCAATTTCTTTAACAAGTTAAAAATAATTTAGGAAGACAAGGGTTAACAACATTAGACGCCACCATTTTTGTTTCCTGTGACGACAAGGCACAATACACTTTTGTAGTTTATGTCTCAAGTAGAGGGGTGGGATATTTTTTCTTTGTAAGAGTCTTGTAAACAATGGGTAGAGGAGGTGATTACTAAGTAAGAGGGGAGAGAACGTGACTTGCATCACGATATTTGAAAACATGGCGATGTTTAACCTCAAGCGGATTACCTTCCCATGTTCGCTTTAGTATTACAGTTTTCATCAAACTTCTTTTTGACTTGAACTTCTTTAATTTTTAAGAAAGTTTACTTATACATAAGACGTTATGTCTAATTACAATTTTTTATTTTCACCACTCAATGTATTTTCTTTTTCTATATCTTACATTGTCATCTTAATTTTTGATCACCTTAGTAAAAATTTGCTTAAGATTATAAACTTTGAGTTTTAAAAAACAACAACGTTATAGTACGTCGTGTCAAATGACACACCGTTTAAAATGTCTACATTTAAAGTTCACCAATATAATGACGTAAAACTAAATATGATATGACGTTAGCATACATATCATACAATCTAATCACTCTAAAGTACAAATCAATAATTTTTATTGATTAAGGGGCTGGGTGAGGTATTTTTATTCGGGTGCCCAGGGAAGGTTTGGAGTTGGCTAGGGGCACCGTTCAACTAGAGTCTGTGACGTTTTCACCGAGGCAGGGTTCGAAGCTAGACCATACATGTTTTGGAATTGTTAGGGGTCGAGCCTATAGTAGGGTCGGGGGAGTTTTGTTAACACAGAGGGATGTTTCGAAGTTAGTACATCCATGTTTTAGAATTGTTAGGTAGAGAGTTTATACGAGAGTCGTGGGAGTTTTCACCGAGGTTGGTTTTGAACTCGGACCATGGATGTTTAGGAGTTGGATGCGGCAGAGTTTACACTAGGGACGGAGGTGTTTTGGTTACACCGAGGGTGGTTTCGAAGGTCGTACATGCATCCTTGGAATTGTTAGGGGCCGTCTTCATACTAGGGTCGGGGGAGTTTTGTTAACACAGAGGGATGTTTCGAAGTTAGTACATCCATGTTTTAGAATTGTTGGTAGCCGAGTTCATACTAGGGTCGGTGAAGGTTGGTTTTGAACTCGGAACATACATGTTTTGGAATCGGTAGGTGTAGAGTCCATACTAGGGTCGGTGAAGTTTTCACCGAGGCAGGTTACAAAGTTGGGACATGCATGTTTAGGAATTGTTGGCAGGCGAGTTCATACTAGGGTCGGGAGTTTTGTTAACACTGAGGCAGGTTGCAAAGTTGGTACATGCATGTTTGGGAATTGTTGGGCGGCAGACATAGGTGGCTAGGGTGCAAGAGATATTCAACGAGGAGTAGTGTCTACAAGTTACATAGACCAGTCTGTTGGAGTAGTGTCTAGGGGTTGTGATATTAGTTGAGTGTAGATAAATGTAAGATTGTCATACATCCTTTGTCTCTTAAATGGAATAGGTATAGTGTGGGTAGTGGTACGGTCTGTGTATCTATCGGTTGGTATTGAGGTTAGGGATGGGAGAAGGAGAAAGGGGTTGCGGACAAAGGGAAGGGGAAAGGCGAATAGTGATAAAAATACCTCGCCCCCGTCCCTAAACACCCGCTAGATAAACAGACCGTACCTCTACCCACACTATTACTTGGACAGACAAAGGACAAAGTAACAGACAGACTTGTATCTGTATTCGTTTACTGTTACAAGTGACAACGTTCCCATCCAACTCTGAAACACCCATGGCCGAATTTCGAAACCAGCCTCGTTGAAAACTCCCCTGACCCTAGTTTAACTTTGCCTCACCGATTCCAAAACAGTCCTGTACCAAACACCCATGCACCAACTTTGAAACCTGTCTTGTTGAAAACAAAGACCGTCCCACTCTAGTGTAAACTCTACCCCGACCAACTCCGAAACATGGATTTGAAACACGCCTCGGTGAAACCCAAACTCCCCCGACGCTAGTTTAAACTCTTCCCTCATCACTTCAAAAACATCCCTGTACCAACTTTGAAACACGCCTCGGTGAAACCATATCACTCTAGTTTAAACTCTACACCAATCGATTCCAAAACATGCCTGTAACAACTTTGAAACCGGCCTCGGTGAAAACAAAAACCATCCCACCGTAGTATAGACTCGGCCCCTAACACTTCCAAAACATGCATGTACTAACTTTGAAACCACCCTCGGTGAAAACTTCACCGACCCTAGTATGGACTCTACACCTACCGATTCCAAAACACGCATGTTCCGAGTTCAAAACCAACCTTCACCGACACTAGTATGAACTCGACTACCAACAATTCCTAAACATGCATGTTCCGAGTTCAAAACCAACCTTCACCGACCCTAGTATGAACTCGGCTACCAACAATTCTAAAACATGGATGTACTAACTTCGAAACATCACTCTGTGTTAACAAAACTCCCCCGACCCTAGTATGAAGACGGCCCCTAACAATTCCAAGGATGCATGTACGACCTTCGAAACCACCCTCGGTGTAACCAAAACACCTCCGTCCCTAGTGTAAACTCTGCCGCATCCAACTCCTAAACATCCATGGTCCGCGTTCAAAACCAACCTCGGTGAAAACTCCCACGACTCTCGTATAAACTCTCTACCTAACAATTCTAAAACATGGATGTACTAACTTCGAAACATCCCTCTGTGTTAACAAAACTCCCCCGACCCTACTATAGGCTCGACCCCTAACAATTCCAAAACATGTAGGTCTAGCTTCGAACCCTGCCTCGGTGAAAACGTCACAGACTCTAGTTGAACGGTGCCCCTAGCCAACTCCAAACCTTCCCTGGGCACCCGAATAAAAATACCTCACCCAGCCCCTTAATCAATAAAAATTATTGATTTGTACTTTAGAGTGATTAGATTGTATGATATGTATGCTAACGTCATATCATATTTAGTTTTACGTCATTATATTGGTGAACTTTAAATGTAGACATTTTAAACGGTGTGTCATTTGACACGACGTACTATAACGTTGTTGTTTTTTAAAACTCAAAGTTTATAATCTTAAGCAAATTTTTACTAAGGTGATCAAAAATTAAGATGACAATGTAAGATATAGAAAAAGAAAATACATTGAGTGGTGAAAATAAAAAATTGTAATTAGACATAACGTCTTATGTATAAGTAAACTTTCTTAAAAATTAAAGAAGTTCAAGTCAAAAAGAAGTTTGATGAAAACTGTAATACTAAAGCGAACATGGGAAGGTAATCCGCTTGAGGTTAAACATCGCCATGTTTTCAAATATCGTGATGCAAGTCACGTTCTCTCCCCTCTTACTTAGTAATCACCTCCTCTACCCATTGTTTACAAGACTCTTACAAAGAAAAAATATCCCACCCCTCTACTTGAGACATAAACTACAAAAGTGTATTGTGCCTTGTCGTCACAGGAAACAAAAATGGTGGCGTCTAATGTTGTTAACCCTTGTCTTCCTAAATTATTTTTAACTTGTTAAAGAAATTGACTGTTTAGTTAAGGATTCTGACGCGCAATTTTTTTCACAAGGGACGATACTCGTGGCTGTAAACAAGGCTGTTCTAATTTTAGAACAGTTGTCTTTCCTCTCGTTTCTCTATTAGGGAAGACATGTGGGGATGACACGCGACACGTCTTTTAAAATGTAAACAAACGTGCACAAGGTGCACTTAAAATAAACCCCGCTGCGAAAATGGCAACGGCCTGGCGACACTTTTTGGAAAACACGCTTTCATGTAAATAAAATAAGGGTCGCTTTTGTTGTCGCCATGATAATGTATACCTATAAGTTCTCTCCGCCTTTATCGACCTAGTATGAATTTCGCGCGCGCGCGCGCGCGTGTGTGTGTGTGTGTGTGTGTGTGTGTGTGTGTGTGTGTCTCAAAAAAGTGTATCATGTCAACACCTGGGCAACAAGTCATAGTCAAGAAGGCCTACTTCATTACAGATCTATAGGAAATCCTTCTTTACATGTACTTACATTAGGAAAAGTAAACTCGTTTGAATAAAAAAAAATGTATTTAAATATATAGAGTTATAGAACCTTAAAGTTAACAGATGATGAAAAAATAAAATAAAAAATTAAAATTAAAATCCACCTCACTTAGGTGGTGGAATCTTTTACTATATATCCTTTACTCCAAACAAATTTAGCACCACCTTACCACCACCTTACCACCACCTTACCACCACCTTACCACCACCTTACCACCACCACCTTACCACCACCTTACCACCACCACCTTACCACCACCTTACCACCACCTTACCACCACCTTACCACCACCTTACCACCACCACCTTACCACCACCTTACCACCACCTTACCACCACCTTACCACCACCTTACCACTACCACCTTACCACCACCACCTTACCACCACCCGCCTGCTTACACCCCTCACCCATGTTACTATAAGCGACTATGTATTGAACATTTGTTAAATTTATCTGGCTCAGTGTGGTCAAATGGTGGTCAGATCAAAAGAAAATCGGAACGGTCAATACAAAAACTTAATTACTTTTCCAGACTTGTAAAAAACATGTCTACCCCGCATACCTCACGTACCAACGCACCAAGTCGCCCTGTCGCCAATTAAAAAACACGAACCTACCGAGACTTTGTTTCGTCTCAAACCTGACTTAACGGTGGTTGAAAGAAAATTCCAACCCTTAAATATATTTTGTTTTCGCTGACCCTCGCTATAAGCGAATAGTTACAACCAATGTCCTTACTCAGGGTAATTACAGCACCAGCTGTTACGTGATGGCTTCCCACTCTAGTAACCGAGCGGGGAAAAATCGATTAACGTGGTAACAGGTGTTCCCACACTTAACGCTGGCTTTGCGTTAATTACCATACCCCCCGGTGGGATCGCTTCGCGAACCCACATAAATCATCATGACCTATCAAACCGAGCGGGGAAACTCGGTGAAGCATAACAAAATTTAATTAGGTGGGACATCATGCTGTGATGGCCCGTGGGTGGAATCAATATTAACGCGCCCGTTGTCCAGTGTTTGACAAAAACAAAGGATTGCGGATCGATATGTAACAGGTGTTACATGTCTGGTTAAAGGCTGGTATACAAAGACTGTTCTAGTACACGCTCGTTGTAGGGGAGAATTTAAAAACATACATACATTCAAACAAATAAACAACATTAAACAACAAAGAAACGAAATATATCAAATAAATAAATAAACAAAAGTAATTAAAATCAAATTACGTAACTAGTTAATAATAATTTAACTAATTATAAAATTAAATTAAATTAAAAATAAACAAAATAAAAATAATTAAAAAGTAAACAAATAATCAAATTACGTAACTCGTTAATAAAAATTACACAATATAAACAAAGTAATTAAATTAAACAACAAGTAAACAAACAAATTAAACAAAATAAAAATACAATCAAAGTAATTAAATTACGTAACTCGATAATAAAAAATTAATTAAAAATTTAAAAACTCAAACAAATAATCAAATTACGTAACTCGTTAATAAAAAATTAATTAAAATTTTTAAAACTCATTAAAACTAATTAAAAAACACATTAAAATTACGTAACTAGGTCAAAAATTAATTAAAATTTTAAAAACTCATTAAACTAATTAAAAAACTCGTTAAAATTACGTAACTAGGTCAATGATTACGTAACTAGGTCAATGATTACGTCATAATGTTACTAATTACGTCACAACTTCACCCTGCGCCTCACCCTTCACCCTGCGCCTCACCCTTCACCCTGCGAGTATTTTACTATATCTCATTGTACCTGTGGCCTGCGCCACCCTGCGCCACCCTCTTCACCCTGCGCCTCACCCTTCACCCTGCGAGTATTTTACTATATGTCATTGTTCCTGCGGACTGCGCCACCCTCTTCATTCTGCGCCACCCTCTTCACCCTGCGCCTCACCCTTCACCCTGCGCCTCACCCTTCACCCTGCGAGTATTTTACTATATCTCATTGTACCTGTGGCCTGCGCCACCCTGCGCCACCCTCTTCACCCTGCGCCTCACCCTTCACCCTGCGAGTATTTTACTATATGTCATTGTTCCTGCGAACTGCGCCACCCTCTTCATTCTGCGCCACCCTCTTCACCCTGCGCCACCCTCTTCACCCTGCGCCTCACCCTTCACCCTGCGAGTATTTTACTATATCTCATTGTACCTGTGGCCTGCGCCACCCTCTTCACCCTGCGCCTCACCCTTCACCCTGCGAGTATTTTACTATATGTCATTGTTCCTGCGGACTGCGCCACCCAAATTCGCTCCAAAAGGGACCTAATATACTACTACTATGTTTAAAATCTGCCATTTAACGTTATTAAGGGGGGAAGAGGCGTTCAAGTGTCAGCAACGGATGACATAGCATAGATAGTGGATGCACCAAGGCAAAACGGTGCAGAATATACGAAGAAAATTAAACATGTTTTTATCAAAATTATACACATTTAGAGCTGAATACACTTGTAAGGAGTACATGGTACATCCCGAAAATGGTGGATTGGGAAGTGACTTCAAGACGGAAAAAAATACCAAAAGACAACGCACATCCATTTGAATTTTATCCTTAGCAACTGACAAGTCTGTCGCACTTTTAAATTGTCGATTTTTTCTTCCATCATAGTAACATAAATATGTAACTCAGATTATGGTCAGATAGGAGTAAGTAAGATTGCTATTTCCAAGCGGGGAACATCAACTCATCTAGTTGATGAAACTCCAAAACCAAACAACCAAAATTATACAGATTGCCTTCTTGTGAAATCATATATGCAAGTAAATACAGAATGAAGAGTTGGATGAAGTCAGTAAATGGGCAATAAGTCACATGACATGTTGACAAGTAATTCCTAATTGCACGTTAAGGAATGTCATCAAAACTACTGTGAGGAACGAAAAAAAAGATGAACTGTGTCTTTACTTAGGGTTGGCAATGCAAGAACTGCTTACAAAACATGTGTTAGGTTGCCGATATTTAATAGAAACATAATAACATTCAACTCAGTAGTAAAACTTCTTTTACCCCTTGGAGTTGAGTCATGGAGTATTAATGATAAAACTAAATACAATATTTGATAAATGTATGCCTAAGAAATATCTTTTTAATCCGCTGGCATAAGATCTTCAATAAAATGGTGACTATGGCAGCGGATAAAGCAACTGCCAGCTGACGAAAGACCCTCCAAGGAAAACAGAAATTGATTCGCCCCACTCCCATCTTAATATGAATCCAGAAGTCAAAAAATAAATAAATGAGGTCTATCATGTAAGACTGGAAGACGACACAATGGTGTGTAAAACATCACGAAATCTACCTATGGCTCACTTATTCAATCGCTGTATGAGCACATTTATAGAATCATTTAGAAAGCAAACAGGAAAGATTACTTCTATCAATATATATTTTTACTGAAACTTAGTTTTATTTTCTTATTTTCAGTGTATTTAAAAGCTAGTTGCTATACATGTTTTTTAAATGTGTTTTATTATTTACTTTTTAGTGATTCATAATTTATGAAGTCTGCTGTTAAAAAAGGCAGCAATAAAACTAATTTTGTTAGGAACAGGAATACTTTCACTAGCTTTTATGTTGTTAAACTCTATTATTCAGTGGATATTGTGACGTACATTATGTCAATTTAAACATTACCATGTAAACCTACACAAACAACCTACCTGTCTTCGGGATGGTTTGATTTGACACCTGATTAATTCTTACAGGTTATACGGACTTATAATACATGCTTGGATCATCAAAACACTCAGTTTCACAGATTTGAAGTACAAATGTACTCTATGCTCTACAATAGACTGCGGCACAATCTTTAATATTGCGCTACAGCTTTAAAGCTGTCATGTTTCTTTTTTACCTGTCTTATCAAGATAATGAACACCCAGAAGACATATTATATAAAGAATGCTCACACATGAATGTTTCATGCTTATCTAATATTTCCATAGATAAGAGAATGATTAGGAATAAGTTCGATAGGATATATTTTTCTTATCAGTACAGTATGATTATGGATAAGCCAACAATAGGGTATGCAATTATGAGTTTTGATTACCGGCAGGTTACACATATGGTTTGATTCAAATTTCAGTATGCAGGTGAGTTGGCCACATTATGTGGTGGATAAAATTTTTAGGTAATAAAAATGCAATGTCCGTCGATAAACAATTAAGTACTAAAAACTAAATTGTTCACCTTTGAGATATATATATATATATATATATATATATATATATATATATATATATATATATATATATATATATATATATATATATATAGATAAATAGATATATGTGTATATATATATATATATATATATATATATATATATATATATATATATATATATATATATATATATATATATATATATATATATATATATATATATATATATATATATATATATTGGACGATAATAAAAAGCATCCATTTTAATTTAATATGAAACACTGCAGATATTTCTATTTGATCATTACATCTACTTATTTGTGTGTTTATTTCATGTCTATATATGTTTGCCACTTTTAGTATAAAAAGTGTTTACCAAATGTCCAAATATTGTAAAAATATCATAATATATTTTTAATTTTGAAAAATCATTTCTTGACACAGTTTATTCAAAATTGTCAATGTATATATATATATATATATATATATATATATATATATATATATATATATATATATATATATATATATATATATATAAATATATATATATATATATATATATATATATATATATATATATATATATATATATATGTTTTTAGTACAGAAAAAATACAAATGAACTCTTATTATTGTTTTTGTTCTTAGGAATTGTTGAAGTTATTTTTTTTTAAAATTTATTTTTTTAAATTCAACCATCAAATATTAGGCTACTAAACTAAAACTAACTGTTAACACCTAAAACACCTCTGTACGTAAAGAAAAATTAAATACCTACACAATGATATATATCAAATGTGTGTGCTGATGTTTTAACTTTATGGATGGTCAAAAGAAACAAGCATACTACCGGCCACGTGAAATATCTCTAACATTCCTCAGCCCGTTGAGAGTTATATCTGAAAAACGGTTATCAGCCGAATGAAAGCAGTCGTCCGTGACCATATTTTACAGACGGCAGCAAATTTCAATCGGCCCTAATAGCCTTCGAAAACTCGACCTACGATTGTAAACGTTCTCTTGAACCACAGCTCACCAGACTATTTAGGTGATCGCGTCTATCTAGTTGCTTACATTCTATTATTGAATATAGTAATTGTAACAGTAAAATGTATGATGAATGTATGTTTCGAGTGGAAGTGTAAAAAGGCGATATAAATGTAAAAAATATTGTGATGCGGTTTGTATTTGCCTTTACCATGTGCCATGAAGTTGGCTGTACAAACAGGGTGTGACATTTTTGGTGTCAGAAGTGAGCGGTGATCCGCATTGTAAAGGACCAATAGATTTTTAAATATTGTTGACATGTTGGTAATTGAGTAATTTTCTGGGACCATTAATATGGAGGACTATGCCAAAATGATTGAGTTGGCTGACTCTTTAGGATATACTGGGGTAGAAAAGGCCGAATGGGTTGAAAATAAAATATCAGATGCTGGAAAGAAGATCTGATGCAGCTGAAAGATGAGATAGAGCTTCAGAGAGGGAACTTGCTAAAGCTAAAATAGAGGCCGATAGGGAAATAGCTAAAACAGAGGCTGATAGGGAAATAGCTAAAATAGAGGCTGATTAGGAACTAGCAAAAGCTACAATAGAGGCTGAAGACAGAGAAAAACAGAGACAACATGAGCTAGAATTAGCCAAAATCAAAAGTAACAAATCTCAAGAAAGCAATGTTAACAAAACAGACAATTGGAAGCCTAAATTTAGAGCGTTTAAACCAAAGGAAGAGAGTGTGAAAACTTACTTAATACTCTTTGAGCAAACATGTAAGAGTTTTAACTATTCATCTGCTGGTAAAGCACAGGCTTTATTGACTAATTTGACAGGAGAGACTATTGCCATAATAGCAAGTATGTCTGAGGCTGAAAAAGAAGACTATGACCTAGTAAAAGAAAGATTGATGAAACATTTTGGAAAGACAGAAGACTATTACAGAAAGACTATACGAGACGTTAGAATTAACAACATTGGTGACATAAACCAAATCAATTTTGAAATTCGCAAATACATGAATAAAAGGATAGAAATGTCAGAAATAGATTTAAAGAATCCTGAGACAATTATTGAACTTAACTTAATAGATCATGTTTTAAATGATGCAACAGATAGTTTATTCACTTTTTTGAGTGAAAGAAAAGTTAGGACAGAGAAACAATTAATAGAGCAACTTAATATCTATAAGGATGCACATCCAGGGGCTATTTTGGACAAAAGAGAGCATGGAGACATATCAGCAGCAGTCTACAGTAGAAACTTTGGCAGTGATCAAAGAAGGTATGGCAACAACAATAGAGATAGAAATAATAGTGTACCTACCAGATGGAAACCAGACAGATATAAATATAGCAGAAGCATGGAAAACAGGCCATGTTAAATCTGAGTGTTTCAGCTTACAAAATAGAGATACATATCTCAGCAATAATAACAGAGGAGGTTACGCACCTAATAATACTTATAGAAATCAAAGAAGTTATTACAGACAAGGACAGTATGGTGGACAAAGTAGAAATGAATTCAATAATCAAGTAGACAGCAAAGAATCGGACCAGAAAACAAGGGAGAAAAAAAAATATTAGAAATAACAATCAAGAGACATCAGCAGGGGTAGAAGGGTCAGAGACGGTGGCATCTGATAGACAAAGGAATACAACACTGAAGATATTCTCAGCTATAGTAAACAACATCAGAGTAATGTGTCTGAGAGATTCAGGTTGCACATGCATTATTATTAAGAAAAGTCTTGTAAGACCAGAATAGTACAATCCTGGCATAATAAAGTTGACATATGCCAACAAGAAATTTAAGGATGAGTGTGAGATAGCAGTAGTTGATATAGATTCTGCTTGGTTTAAAGGTAAATATAAAGTGGCGGTCATAGAAGAACCAAAAGCAGATATGATTATTGGGAATGGAAAGGAGGTGAAAGAAAGTAATAAGGAAGATATAGATAGATGGGCAAGTCAAATTGGAGCAGCGGTTGAGGCAAGAGCACAGAAACGAGCAAATCAGGGAAGTGTTCCTGATTCGCTTGTTGACAATGAGGAAAGCAACACAGAATTAAAAGAAGATATAAATGAATGGATAAAACTTCAGGAAGAAGATAATACTCTCAAAAATATACTAAAAACATCAATACAAGTAACATGAATTTCAGGGGATCTAAGTACACTAAAGAAAATAATGTTTTAGTCAGGAAATATATTGATAACAAGAATAATGAAAAGACTCAGATAGCAGTGCCACAAACTATGAGAACAAAGATTTTACAACAAGCACATGACAGTCCATTGGGGGCACACATGGCAGAAAAAAGTACATTTGAGAGAATAACTGAAGATTACTACTGGCCTTTAATGAAGGAAGACATAAAGAAACTCATACAAAAATGCACCAAATGCATAAAATTCAATCCTGTTGATGGGAAACATAATGCACCTCTGCAACAGACAGATAGAGTTACAAGGCCATTCCAGAAGATAGCAGTGGATATAGTTGAACCTATGGAACACCCTACTTCCCAGTGCCACAAGTTCATATTAACTATAGTGGATTGGGCAACCAGATGGCCAGAGGCAATAACACTTAGAGAGATTACAGCTGTAGCTATATGTGATGCTTTGATGAGTGTATGTACAAAATTCGGTTTCCTGATACGACATTATCAGACAATGGAACACAGTTTAAAGCCAAATTAACAAAGGCGTTCACAAGCTTCTTGAACATTGCACAAGTACATAATACCATATACCATGCACAAGCGAATGGTATGAATGAGAGATGGAATAAAACAATGAAGATTATGTTAAAAAATGTAACAGAAGATCCCCCAGGTGAATGGCACAAATATTTACCGCAGGTGCTATTTGCATACAGCGAGACTAAACATGAGTCAACAGGTTTTTCTCCTTTTTAACTGATATATGGGGTAAAGCCAAGAGGCCCATTAACTTTATTGAAACACAAATTATTAAATAAAAATGAAGAGGAATTTGATCCTCATGAACAAGTAAACCATACTAGTTTATGGTGTCCAGACAGCCCAAGACAATGCACAGTTAGCCAGTGAAAGGCACAGAAATATAAAAAACAAACATAGATATTTAAGAACTTTTGAATGAGGAGATTTAGTTTTAGTCAAACTGCCAGACCGAAAACACATAGAAGGATTTCAAGGAACTTTTGAAGTGATAAAGAAACTATCTGATGTAAATTATGAAATAAACATAAAGGGAAATAACACGCCTATACACATAGACAGAATAAAGAAATTATATGTAGAGCCAGAGAAACTGATAGAAGAGGAACAAATAGCCTGTACTATAATAAGTGAAAGCTGTAATACAAAGGAAATTAAGACTAATCATATCCCAGTGGATGAGAAAAACATAATAGACAAAATAGTAAATGAGTACAAGGATGTGATTACAACAGAAATGGGTTTTACTGAAACGATTCAACACAAAATAGAATTGACTGATTATAGTGCTATAAAAGGGAAGCATTACCAAGTACCCGTTGCCTACAGAGAAGCTGTTGAAGCAGAACTGGATTTGCTCCTTGAGCCTGGGCAAATAGAAAGAACAGAATCAGCATACTCATCACCCATGGTGATAGTAAGAAAAAAGAACAACAAAGTAAGGATATGTTGTAACTATCGAGAGTTGAATAAAAGGACTAAGATAAATGCTGAACCCATGAATGATCCGAAAGACATTTTGGAAACTATTAGTAAATCCTCAATTTTTACCACTTGTGATTTGAACAGAGGCTTCTGGCAAATAGGCATGGAAAAGGATTCAAGACAATACACCGCCTTTACATCAAGCAAAGGTCTATGTCAATGGAAGGTGATGCCGTTTGGACTTGTGAACAGTATCGCCACGTTCCAAAATTCATGAGTAAAATGACAGAGGGAATGAAAACCTGGTCTTCTTTGTTGATGATATATGCATACATAATAACACATGGTCAGAACACATAGAAACACTAAAAGAACTACTAGAAAGACTTAGGAAACACTGTGTTACAGTAGCAACAGAGAAACTGCATGTGGGGGTAGATACATTAGAATTCTTAGGATTTAAAGTTGGAAGTAAAGAAATTAGACCTACTGAAGGAAATAGGGACAAAATATTAAATATTAAAACTCCTAGTACAAAGAAAGAGGTGAAACAAACATAGAACTGAATAAAGAAAATAATGACCTGAGACATCAGCCAATCCTTATTAGGGAATTTTGAATAATGAAGTGTGTGATATTTACTACCAGAGAAAATTAATATTTTAAAAGTGTGAGCAAGATAGGAATAAGTTATAAGTACATAACTTGTATAAATATGTTTTTACAACTATTTAAATTTAGAAATGCAAATAAACATATGTTTTGTTGTATTTCTGTGGTTTGTATGTATACTGTAGGCCTATATCTTGTTAAGTAATGAACATGACTATGGCAGTATGAGTTGACAGATGTGGTAATTTGCATATGTTATGATGAGGAGTTGACCTCAGCCATTGAAGTAAGGAAATCAAGGATATGATTTGCCCATGGGAGCTATTGCATAGCTATGATTATGTTCTACTAAGAGGGAGATTTCCTTAGTTAGATTTATTTTGAGATACACTAAGAGGTAATATTCCTTAGTGAGGTTAAATGAATTTTTGTTATACTAAGAAGAGATGTTCCTAAGTTAGAGTCATTTGTTATTATTTGGTTTAATACAATTGGTTTAAGGTTGTTCCACTAAGTGGGGGTATACCTTAGTGAGGTTTTGTTATTATTAAACTAAGAAGGTTTACCTGAGTTACAATTTGGCGTTACTTATAAGATAAGTGAAGTTTTGCATTTTGCCATGTATTTTATGAATATCATTGCTCAATTTGGTAAGTGTTACATATAAAATAATTTAGGATGTTAATTAGCCAGTTTCTTTTTCAATATGAATTTTTTTAACTGTTACATGTATAATGAAGATTTTATAGTAAATGTGATGTATATAAAAAAAAAAATAATGTATTAATTTTTTAAAGGGGAGACAGGGCATATGTAACAGTCAAATGTAGGATGAATGTATGTTTCTAGTGGAGGTGTAAAAAGGCGATATAAATCTAAAAAATGTGGTGGTCAGGCGCATGCGCAAAAGAAAGTGGAAGTGAAAGAAAGATTAAGAAAGGAGGTTTTTGTTTGGCAGCGTAGCTGCTGTATCTGTGATATCAATAAAATTGTAAAATTACCAGGATAAAGGTTGTTTGGTGTTATCTATCAGGCCTTAAAATATAATAAAACAACAGTGATGCGGTTTGTATTTGCCTTTACCATGTGCCATAAAGTTGGCTGTACAAACAGGGTGTGACTGTAATCATTTGTGTGATTTAATTTTATTATCTCACTTAATTTCGAAAGCGTTTGATCAATTTTTAGTTAAACATCTACTTAAATTTTAAAAAATGATAATTTTTGTATTGTCATCAAAGTGGGACGTATCTGGAAAGTTTGAAAGAAATCGTTGTATTAAAAGTAAGTCGAAGTTGAGTTACAAGATTTGATACAAACCCACAAACAAACAAATAAACAGACAGACAGACGTTTCGAACTAATTAAAAGCTTAAAAAACCGGAAAGCACCGGAAATAATTCATTTAGAATAGAATTTCTTTGATGATCTCTGCATCTCTGCATTCTCAGAAAATCAGCAGCTAATGAAGTAGCAGTTAAATCGGTCTAATAACTGTCATATCAAACACGTCGATTAAGTTAGAAAATTATAGGATTATATGCTTTTAAAGTACTAAAACTGTGTGGAAACTAAATGTCACAGAAAACGAATCTTTCTCATCCATGTCAATTCTGTTTTGCTGTGTGGCTCACGGGCAACGTTTAGCTGACAAACCCACAATATCAAAGCTATCAAATTTCCTTACAATCAACACATAATTCCAAATATTTTCAGTGATAAAATAGTTAATATCCTTTAACAGTACAGTTACCAAAAAAAGCGTTTTTTTTTCAAGTACCTCCACATGAAGCCTCACAACCCTCGATACGCAGAGCCAAGGCGTTAAGGATAGGCACCACGGATAAATTTTTTTTTTATTTAACACATTTCTGGTTGTTTAATAAGTTCATATAATTATAGTTGTTAAACTATAGACAAAAATAATATATAGCCGTCAATAGCAGTACTGGTTGCCATGGAAACCGCGAAAAGGTGTGAAAACTAACACCTTTTCAAATCGCTAAGGCTTTGTTCCCATAAGAGATTTTAAAAAGCGGATGAAAGATTTAGATTTCTTACACCAAACTATACATTTCTACGTTTGCTCATTGCGATAGCTTGTTCTCAATTTTTAATACAAATTTTTACGTAAATTTATGTGCAAAAATTAGGGGGTGGTGTTACATAAATATCAATATTTCCTAAAGTATTGTAGTAAACTTAATGTACAAGCGCAGTTTTGTAGATGGTATTATGCTGAATGCACGTGGAATGTTTTATTATTGTGTGACAAAGGGTTCCAAAGCCTTAGCGATTTGAATGTTGAATTTTGAGTAAAAATGCAAAGTTGAGAAAACGTGAAAAGAAGAGCGGGGAAAACAGAAAAAACGTCTTGTTATATGTGGAAGAACCATTTGTCTAATAAATTACGCTTTGATTTATGTTGTAAGTTTTAGACAGATTTTTTCTATGTAAGCAGAAAATATGTATACAACAGGTAATGAATGTATGACTATTAAGTATTACACATCCTATCAATCGAGCGGTATTCTCATAACAGCTATCATCCAACCAGATCAAGTTTTGTTTGTTAGCCGGTCTTCTCACTTCAATACAATGTCTTTCTCCACTCAAATTGTAGCTTACACAAGTTTATTGCCTTATGATAATAGCCTACAACACAATACTGGGTACAACGCTTGAGGCTAGACACGCCCCTCCACCCCACCCCACCCCACCGCTGGATAGTGCGTGAGGAACCGATGAGCCATAGATTACCAATGTTCATTCAACCGCGAATAACACATCTGTATAGATTGGGTCAAGTACAGGATTGTAGGTAAAAAAGTCACAGGAAAAAAAACACAGGAATAAAAAACACAGAAAAAAAGTCACAGGAAAAAAAGTCACAGGAAAAAAAGTCACAGGAAAAAAAGTCACAAATATATATTTCCATGATACTTGTTAATACTTTTATGTATATTAAATATTTAGAGAGTGCAAATTAACTTAGGATTAATTAAATTTAATGTAATGTGTGTAGGCTGTATACGCATAGTAATTTTTATAATTCATCTAAAAATATTTAGTATGAAGATTATAATTAGATTGTAATTATGTTAAACCTAAGATTAGTAGCGTTTAATAGAATGCTCCAAAGTCCACGGTTTTAATCCTGTTTTTTTTTAAATACCAACATTAAATTACCGTGAAATGGTAAGTTAATCTGACTTGCTGCCCTCAACTCATGGCAACAATAGTTATGTTTAGATGTTTAGTTCAACCACCTTTACTGCCCACATTTATCACGCTCATTACATAACAAAACTTAGGATCAAAACAGAAAGCCGACAAGGTTGAAAGGCTGTCATTGACGCATGACAACAACAACACAAAATATGTTCGGACAATGCCTATTGAGGAAAGGCCGACCAGAGAATAGCCTACGGCAAAATTTGCCTAAATTTAACTAAATGCGTAACAAAAGTTGAGATTGTTGTGTTAATTATCTTAGAGTATTTTTACTTACAATTGTTATAAACCATAATGCTTTTAACGTCTATAAATAATTTATGCTATAAAAAATACAACCCACAACAATAAACATACAAAATGTTACAATTCTAAACAAATAAATAAAAATATTTCTAAAAATATTTTTGTGACTTTTTTTCTGTGACTATATTTCTGTGACTTTTTTTCCGTTTACCAAGTACAGGCCCTAAGTGAATGCTTCTCAGCTATCCTATCTACTATCTGGTATTTACATTCGTTGCAAGCAAACCCTATACGGTGAGATGGGCATACACATCAACACATGTGTCGTATACAGTCCGGTGTAAAGTCTGATGAACGCGTTCAAGCCTATCACAGCATGCCGTAACAATATTATAAACCGGCCGTTGGTTGAATGGCGAGAAGGGAATGAGGGGGGTAAAGGGGATGGACAGCGCATTCTTCACCAACTGATAGTCATGTCCATGACGCATTGTTTCAGCTTAGTATAAAGCGTACGAAACAGTGTTTGATATTGTTCCAGTGATAATCAACAGTACATTTCTAGGCAAAGTTTCAATTATTAAACTTAATGTTGTTGTATAACTTTAAAACAACAAATAGAAGAGTATATGCAAATAAAGTAAACCAACTAAGACAGGCGATTGTTTTGTTTATCTAGAAACAAGATGGCTGCCTAGCACACGTGGTTAGTTGCAACCAATCGTGAATTATTTTTATTTTAAGTACTATAATATTATTGGTCAAGCGTATCAATGTAATCTCTTCCCATTCATAATTTTTACGCGCATGCCCTTATATGGGGTTTGATATAAAATTTTACTTTTTAGAAAACAACGTCTATCCCACTTATTTTTAGAACAAAAGAAAAGGTCACTACACCAGCGGGTACACGAGTGCTTGGCCCTTAGATTACTGTAAAGTTTATGGTGCCTCGCGGGCAATAAATGATGTAAACCCCGCTCGAAGATAGCCGCTGTCCGCATAGTAGTGTGAAAACTTGCCGGGGGGTACCATGTTTCACATCGCAATAAACGGATAACCGTAAGCAGTAGAAGTCCGAAATGTTCGGGTTAGATAGATCAAAGGTATTAGTACCGAATTAAGAAATAAAAATTTTGGGGAGCAAAATTAAAATTTTATCGAAAACATGGTTATCTTGTTCCCTTAAATAACAACCATTTTGTTTTAGAAAAAACACTACATTAGAATTGTATGTAAAGCTATTTAAATACCAATTTCTTAAAATTATAAGATAAACATTACTTGAAAGCTATAATGGTTCCAGTGGGTCCTCGAATAGTCCATGTATTGTTGGTTGCAGAAGAACTCGAAGTATTTCCTGTGTTGGTTATCGTTCCAGTTGTGGCAGTTACGACTTCATTTAAATCTATAAAACAAAATTTGTTTAACATTGCAAGGATATATTTGCGAGATATTAACTTATTATTTATCTTTATATAATCTTGTGTAATTAAAAGACAATTACGGAGTTATTACATAACCTAGAGCAATATAAGAGTGAAAAAAATATCGAATCTGGTTTACATTTAAAGTTATTTTATCTTTATAAGAATAAATAATAATTGGCTGCCAGAAACGTAAAAATAAAACTGATCATCAATTCAACAAAAAATTCAACGAATGTTACACATTTTTACAATATGCCTAGTAAATTTTTCGACGACGTAACGAATCTAGAATGGACTATAGACTCTAAAATTATCTCTGCACCTTGTGTTAACAAATGGTTATTACGGCACAAACTCCGGATTGTGTGTAAACTCATATACCTTTGATCTCGTAATTTACACACAATCCGGAGTTTGTGCCGTAATAACCATTTGTTAACACAAGGTGCAGAGATAATTTTAGAGTCTATAGTCCAATCTAGATTCGTTAGGTCGTCGACAAATTTACTAGGCATATTGTAAATATGTGCAACATTCGTGTTGGTCTGTATAACAGTGATGCACATAAGTGTGGTGCTTTATTGCACATTTTGTTTACATTTTCCACTGCTTAAACCTTCTGTACTGTACGAAGTCAAACTTTACTCATGTAACCACCAAAACGTATGAATCTCGATTGCGTGAAGCATTCGATTGTACATGTAATCGGGTCTTATTTTTCTTTTGCTAAGCAGGCAATATATAAATGTTGGTGGCTTTACAGTTAAATGCAGTTGAATCAGAGGAACCAGTAGTATTCTTTTCCGGTTAGTTGAAGACATTGTAAAATTGACCAAAATAGATACGAAGAGTTTCACCAATGCATTACCAATCCAATATTTTAAGAAGCGTGACCTTGTACACTACTGCATGAAAACCTTGAGTGTACGTTAATGAGGTAGAACACACTTCGGTGATGCACATCTGTTAGGGACGTAGAGGGGCGCTCTCGGGAGCCCCCGATTACACTACCGCAGAGACAACACGAAAGACCCCTGGCTCTTTAACACTAACATAAGCGCCATAGTGTTCACAGGGGATAACCCAGAGCGCAAAATAACTTCCTGAAACAATGATGATGATTGCGTCATTTGTAAAAGTGACACAAACGAACATGATTTTTTCTTTAACATAGTAGAAAAAATATTTGACGTGTTATAACACACCAGTGTTACTGATGCAATTTGTAAGCGTTTCCAAAGGTGTATTATTAGAGTTTCGATTTCAATATCTAGAAGCGAGAATTTTTTTTAGATTTGAGTTGCCCTCCGAAAATTTTGTACTGAAAAATTTTCATTATTTCGAGAACTGTAGGCTTTGGATTTGTTTGGATTTTTTTATGGACAGTTACACTTGGTTTCTTATTTATTTTGGCTCGTTTGTGCCAAATGTAACAATTATAAATAAATACATTCCACAACGAGAATCTGTATCATGAATCACAAGAACAAATTACATAAAGTATACACCGGGATTGATCTCCCTAAACTTTCTCGAATATTCTTATATAACTTGGAATATAGAGATGATTTTTAATTGCTTAAACATTTAAAAATATAATAGAATGTCATAGAAAAAAAAGAATTGCGCACCAAGCAAACACCAAAACAAAATGTGCATAATAAAAGTAATTTATAAATTTACATGCATTTGTTGAGAAATCGGAAGTAGCGTAAATTACTACTTCCGCTCAACGGAAATTATTCAAAATTTAACAGAAGGTTGAAAATTAGATCTTTTATTTACATGTGAAATTTCATTTATCTATCTGAAATAGCACTCAAGTTATAGGCTTTTAAAAAATTCAAAGTTGAAAAAGTACCACTTTCGTTTATTGGAAATCGCTCAAAAGTTGATCAGGATCTACGATTTTGATATAATACTTATATATGAAATTTGATCAACGTAACTGTAACGGTACTCAAGTTATCGTGTTTACATACAGACAGAAAGACACACACACACAGACAGACACACAGACATACGGACTAGATTGCAAAATTATGTTTTTTCCGTATCAGTGAGGTGTAAAAATCTCGATTTTTTTGTCGCACGAGAAAGTAAAAAAACTGACGAGTATACACACGATTTTGACGCCACACCACATTGCTTCACACACTGTTTCGTTCAAACACTTTGTCTCGCTAGCATACCACTTTCTCCGTGCCTACACATTTTTGTTATAGACAATCCATGTCACATGAACTACAGAAAACATCCCAGTTAATAATCTAACCTTGGTTAATTTATCTGATTTTTCCAAAAAAATACAACATTACATGACCCTTTGCGGCCCTTGTGAACCTTTGGGAGCCCAAACTGAAATTATAGTTCGCAGCCGAATCATACCCTACCAGAGCGCTATTGACTCGGCTGATTTAATTTATTGAGTGATTGTAACACACCTTCTTATCTATTGTCTTTCGCACTGTTTAGAACAAACTCAGGCGCCATTGTGCTAACGGGAAAGCCCAGGGCTCCAAATAGAACCCTTCAGGGGCGCCGGGCGACGCGCCTTGTTCGATATAGTCAATGATTATTGTTGCCCATCGTGTCATTAGCGTATAACATCTTTTTAAATGAACTTAGGCGCATACTGCTAGCAGGGGAGTCCGGGGCGCTTCGGGTCGTGGAAGCTACAGGGCGCCGGCTTTTGTGCTTGTTGACGTTTAAACACTGAATATAGTAGCATCCCTTACCCGCTATTCAGGACGCACGATTAACGGATGCCAAGTGCAACACCTTCATTTAGACTCCCGATAAGTAGGCTCTCGACATTTATTTTCTCGACAAAACGGTTCCTGTCATTACAACTTCCGACAACTAGGCTCTTGTCAAATTGGCTCCTGACAAAATGACCCCGACAATACGGTATCCGAGCGAAACGATATCATTGAATATGACACCTGCCAGAGGGACCCGTTTATCAATATTCTTTAAGGTTAGCTTATCCAACACTCATAAGTAATACATCGTATGCAAGTCTTGTTCGGCAGGCGTTATTTTTTTAATAGTTTATCTATTATAAAGAATACCATGTTTTAATTTAAGGGTCATCTATCTATGACTTGCATAAATGAGTCGGTATAGGTTATTCAAACTCAGTGTTTGGGGAGAAGGGTCCACGCTGTACATTTCTAACTGCATTATGCTTGTAGGTTATCAAAAAAACAAAATGTCGTTATCATGTAAGTATCATGTATATCATACATTTACACTTCTGTGCTCGCTTTCAAGCAACAGATCTTCACCGTTGTAAACTAAACATTATCAAAATGTTAGAATTGGTGGAATTTAAGGGCTCGATTTGTTTGTAAATTAATGTTGGTTCATGAAAAACAATTAAAAAGAGGATATAGTGGTATTGGAGGTAGGCCAAACTGGTTACTTTTATGCCTATAGTGGTCATGCGATTCATTTGTCTTGAGCCAATTTGTCGAGTCTTTTTGTCGGAATTCAATATATCGGGACCCCATTTGTCGGGTGCTAATGTATCGGGAGCTCATTTGTCGGTAGCCAATATGTCCTGAGCCTATTTGTCGGGTGCCAATTTGTCGGGAGCTAATATATGGGGAGCCTATTTGTCGGTAGTCAATATGTCCTGAGCCTATTTTTCGGGAACCAATATGTCGGGAGTCAATATGACGGGAGCCCATTTGACGGGAGCAATTAAGACGAGGCACTTTAAACTGGGCTATTTTGACTGGGTCGTTTTTTCGGGGTTGATTTGACGGTGCACCGGGTCACCTATATAAACAAATGTAAAGCATTGTGGAGTCTCAGATAAACAAATCTCAGTTATCCAACAACTATATAGCAAATTATTAGCACATTATATTAGAGATGTTTATTTTGCAAAAGCTAAAGGTTGTATATGGTTTATGCTCTGTGTATTGCACCTTGTTAGATACAATTTATAAAGTTAGCCTTTTAAATGGAATGCAGAGAAGCACCACAGAGGAACGGAATAAAGAAAGTGTGTTGAACAGAATGTATTGAATATCTTAACAGTAAGGTCCTACGCCAGTGATCGAGTTTAGGCTTATTAATATTAAAATACCTCTGATCTCGTACTTTCCATAAAAGCCTCTAAAGTTCATAGAGTTAGTACTGTAGAACACAATGTGTAAGTAGTTACTGGTTGAAACAATCAGCCGAGTTGACATCAAGCAGGAATCCAAACATGACGAATTAGCTGTAGGTCCATCGTATATATTAAGGGAGTTATAGAAACAACTCAAGACGTCTAAGTTGGAATCAATTAAACTGTAACAAAAAACAATTTGTATTTAAATTGCGCAGATTTCAAAATTGACCCCTACTCCAGCTTTCGCCCATTTGTGCAATTTCGAATCATTTCATTCATTCATACAAACTTACACTCATTCACTCTTATACTCATATACTCATACACTCATAAAGTCATGTACTGATAAACTCAAACATTAAGAAGACGTAGCTTGAGGTCCATCGAGTACTTTAAGGTTTGTATAGTGACAGCCAAAGTTGTATAGTTTAGTATCAGTTATTCTGTCAGGACATTTTTGTCTAATTACTTACATACATATATGTGGTTGTTTTTTTTATCCCTAATCCAATTCTTATTAATAATCATACTCCTATTCATATTTCCATTCCAACTGCAATTCATAGAATCATATAAACATAGTTAATATGTAATTGCAAGATATAAGCAGAAAACTTACTTAAGAATGATGAACGTATCAGGCTTGCCTTGTATAGTCCAGGTGTAAAACTTGTTCTTTAGGAAACCCAGTGGATAACCAGGGCTAGAGATGAAACCCTGAGGCTCGATTAGCGTGATGTTTGTATCTGCATGTTTTGTTAAATTGATTAATGTTTATTTTGACATTGAACAATAAAATGAATTGTCTATATACACTGATCGAGTTATTGAAAAGCATACTTTACTTTAGTTTTTGATTTCAGACTTTCGTTTACATTCTACTTTAAACGTTTGTGTTTTGTGCAATGTTTTGCTATATTATTTATATGAGCATTGTACATAAATAGTAATAACCAATATGTTGTATAGAGCTAGGTTATTGTTATGACGCGTTCAGGGTAAATGGTTAAAACAGGCTATAGCTAATTAGGTTAGAGAGACCAATGAAAATACAAGAGCTGACCTGTCACGTGGGACGGTCAGCTGACCACTGATGCGTGGGTCAGTAGTTAGATCAGCGGCTTTTAGTGATACGTAGGCAAGGAGAATGGACAGAGAAATGTAGAGTTAGGTAGGTAGAGAGTTAGAATGTAGTGTGTTTAGATTGGTTATGGGAGTGCGTAGTTTGTAGAGCAAATAGTATATAGTTTAGGTTAGTTAGATAAAGTAGGAAGTTGATTGTTTAAATTGTAGTAAAGGACATTATATTTCATCTTAACCACCCCCACACTCACATTTAGTGGTACTGCTTTTCCCCACCCTCAAAACTGGCGGTAGATCCTCTAATCAACCCCACCCTAACAGTTATGTTTGTTGTTACTTTACTCATGTAAGTATCGTTATTATTATTCTGTTATATTTATTTTATTATTAACATATTAACAATCGCAATCTGTACCCAATTTTCTAGATGTAGGTACACATCACGATCAAGACATCTCTAATGTGTTGATTCCTAGCTTTCATGATTCGTAGTGTTATGTATAAAAACTAAATAATTTCCTAAATTAAAAAAATTACAACGCATATTTAAGTTTAAGAAAAAATCATTGTATCCGACAAAAAGCTCCAGGGAAGGAGTGTGCATTTGTTTTAAATGTTTTGCATCAATAATCTAATGTATTTATTAGGCGTATAGAATAAAGCTTTTTATTGTGTTAAGCCAATATTAACAGTATACACATCTATTACACATTACGAGTTACGAAATGCAAAAAAAAATATTTTTAAATTAGGGTGTATGTATCCTTCTTTTATTGGCTATCCGACAAATGCTAATATTAGTCTACTACTTACAACGCTTTTTGAAAATCTATTAGTCTAAATATATTTTTATTTTTCGAATCGAAAAGCTATTTACTTTCATTTTTTTTGAGAACAATAATAACAATGAAAATAAAAATAAAATAATTCTTACATTAAGTACATCCCTTTTAAATATAAAAAAGCAGATCCATTTTCAGCATCTAGATCTAGATATTACTTTTTCTAACAATTTGATATTTCCTTTAAAGTACCTGAAACATGGTTTACCAAAATTTTATGAGTAGCAATCCCTTTTATAAATAGTTAGTGATCAGCGACCCCCTTAGTATTAAATGTCGAAATTAGTAAATAAATTAATATACAATAAAATAAGATTCACTGTTTTAATGCGATGGGTAAGATTGATTGTGACGCTAAATCTTTTACTTTTTTTCTGAAAGCCTGATTTTGACCCAAACATAGACAGCGTATCATCAATACACACCCCACAGCAGTTTTCCCATTGTACTTCTCAAGTTAAAAAAAAACTATTTGTTTACTCCATGATATCTTCACTTTTTGCAGTAGTTTCAAGTGCACTACAAAATAAAAACTCTTCTTTATTCATTAACTTGAAAAGCAAACAATGGTGCAAGCTTGATTTCATTAAAAATGTATTATTTAACATCTACGGACATGTGTGCCATACGCCGCTGAATAATGTTATTAGACAGATATATTTGCTGCATCTTTACTGCACGGGGATCCCCAAGAACTAATTTCATCATCTTTAACTTGCAAGGTTTGATGATTTGATGATATTTTCTCCAATTGCGTGAGGGTTTTTTTTTTTGCTTGGCAATATCTAATGCGATTTCATATGATGCCTGCACTAATGCTGTATTTCCGTGGTGAAAACTTTCTTTTTGATCGTCTCTGACGTTTGCAACTAGCTTCATGCCGACGAAAGAACTCCATATTTTTTTGGTGTTTACGAACGACTCGTCTTAAAATGACTAAGAACAATCTAAAAACTTCAATACTCTGTTAATCAACCAAGAAAACAAACCCCCTCAGAGATCTCGAGATTAAACCAGTAAAAGCTAAAACGGGATAAGTAATAAAATAAAAAAATTAGAAAAGTATAAGGAAGTGTTGGAGGAATCGCTCTCTCTCTTTCGTCATTTAATATGAAATTAATCAAACTTCTGCATATGCTAATGCCTACGCTTATTTTTACTCGTATGTTTATGCTTTGTTAGGCAAATTGATGCGGATGAATGCTGTTGCAGGACTATCTTGAACGAGTGAAAGTGTGACGCGGTACGCAAGATTGTGACGTTTTAGTGGATGATCATTGTTGCCGGTAATGAAGCTGAAAGTAGTCTTGTTATTGTAGTTTTGGGTGAGGCGTAAATGTATTCAAGTTATAATATCGCTTGTACAGGTCGTTATATGTACTATATGTGTAATAAACAGCAGAGTCAACTAAATTCATCCTATCAAGGGATTTGTATGCATTTATGTCGTCGTGCTTTAGGATGAACTACTGAATGGCTAGAAAGAATATAATGGTAGTGTAAGCCCTCTCACTGCATAGCTTCGGCACACATAATCCCCAGTTATAACATTTATGCTTATGCTTAAATATACATGATATATATTTTTTAGACAATTAATGTTCATTTTCACTTTACTATGTATTTTTTTTTATATGACATGAGTCACTAATCTAAACATACATAGTCATATGCTTTTTCTTTCTAAAACCACTTCCATTTTCTACACACCAAAAATCACAACGCATATTTAATTTGAAAAAAAAAACAGTGTCCGACGAACCTATTTGGGAAACAGCTTGCCTTTCTGACTTTAATAGGCATATAGGGTATAAAAAAACTAACTTTTCAGTAAATGTGTACGTACTAATTTTATTGGCTGTCAAACAAGTGTTATTATTAGTCCGTTATTTATTTTTAAAGAAACTGAATGCTTTTTAGTCTAAAGAACTCCATATTTTTTTGTTTTAGTGGATGATCGTTGTTGCCGGTAATGAAGCTGAAAGTAGTCTTGTTATTGTAGTTTTGGGTGAGGCCGTAAATGTATTCAAGTTATAATATCGCTTGTACAGGTCGTTATATGTACTATATGTGTAATAAACAGCAGAGTAAACTAAATTCATCCTATCAAGGGATTTGTATGCATTTATGTCGTCGTGCTTTAGGATGAACTACTGAATGGCTAGAAAGAATATAATGGTAGTGTAAGCCCTCTCACTGCACGGCACACATAATCCCCAGTTATAACAATTACGCTTATGCTTAAATATACATGATATATATTTTTAGACAATTAATGTGCATTTTCATTTTACTATGTATTTTTTTTATATTACATGAGTCACTAATCTTAACATACATAGTCATATGCTTTTTCTTTCTAAAACCACTTCCATTT
This sequence comes from Physella acuta, assembly GCF_028476545.2. Taxonomy (NCBI): domain Eukaryota; kingdom Metazoa; phylum Mollusca; class Gastropoda; family Physidae; genus Physella; species Physella acuta. The sequence goes on along the minus strand of NW_026731931.1, from coordinate 756,856 downwards.
TCTACACACCGAAAATCACAACGCATATTTAATTTGAAAAAAAAACAGTGTCCGACGAACCTATTTGGGAAACAGCTTGCCTTTCTGACTTTAATAGGCATATAGGGTATAAAAAACATTTACCGTGTTAACAATATATATATATATATATATATATATATATATATATATATATATATATATATATATATATATATATATATATATATATATATATATATATACATATAAGAATACACGTTATGATGCGCTTATAAACTAACTTTTCAGTAAATGTGTACGTACTAATTTTATTGGCTGTCAAACAAGTGTTATTATTAGTCCGTTATTTATTTTTAAAGAAACTGAATGCTTTTTAGTCTAATTTTTAGTACATTATTGTTATTGAAATGTCATTTACATTCATTTGTCAATAAAAAAAATAACAGGGCAATTAAAAGTTTTAATTCCCGGTTTAAAAACAACCCTCTCGAATATTAAATAAAGAAGTCAAGCGGATCATGTTTTAGCCCTCGATATTACAAATCTAACAATCTCATTTTTTTATATTCCTACTAAATTCTATAGAAAATATCATGATAGTGGAATGTCGGTAGGTAGTCAATTTAGTATTTCTAAAATTGCTGTTTATTACGTACGTGTCAGTCTAGGTGACATATTGATAAATGTAAATGCTACTGGTGGGGTAGCTATAGATTATTTACAAGGGAGAGAGAAATCAAAGCATGTTACCGTGAAGCTTATCTGCAAGTAACTGATTTAAATACTTACCTAAAATTTTATAGGTAGCTAGAAATGTCGCATTTCCTGATGTCTTAAATTCCACATGCATGAAGTTTGTTGTTGACATGGTCAGTATTTGCCGGGCTGTACACATTTTCCCAAATGACCTAAAAAGTGTCGACGGTCCATCAAATATCTCAATGTAATCAGCTGCACAGATTTCATTTGTACCCATATCCATGTATGTTAGGCTAAAAAGATTAAGTATTATAAATTAAAACATCTATACATTTATATCTATTATAATAGTTTCGCTATTCTGTCACTCTGTCACTCTGTTGGGAACAATATAAAGAAAACACAAGCAATATTAAAACGTTCAAAGTCAAAACAAGGAAAAGTACACATACAATTTTTTCTGGGAAAGGAGGGGGGGGGGGGGGGGCGGACATCGGTAAAAATACATTTTCTATATAAATCCTTTTTAGTTATAGGGGACGGTAGACGCTTCGAGGATGAGGGGCTCTGTCTCAAAATCCCCCTCCCCCCTGTTGATTCGCCTGAAAGAAACTCTAAATGCGACTTTTGTCATGTTTAAACTTGGGTGTAGGGTTTAAGAGTATGACTACGTCTTTATTTAGTATCAATGTGCAGTAACTTCGTCTAGATCAAACTTAAATCCATTTAAAGTGGCGATTCTGGATAAAAATCCGTTTTCAATGACATTTGTCGTTTCCGGTTAAGTTTGCATTTGAGATGTTTATTTCGGTTTTGGTTTCGGTTTAAAGAAAAAACACAACACTATCAACCTAGAGCCCTTTGTATTTCTCCCTCAACGGGCAATTTTTCTCGTACTAAAATATGTAGGATACTAAACTAGATATTTCTAGTCTGAGCGACTGGGTTCTGTAACTATTATATTATTAGCTTTACGGGGTATTTTAATTTAAAGGCAAAAGAAATTTTAGATTCCAGTGTAGAAAGCTTTTGTTATAAAGCAATATTATTGAGACGATATTTTTATCAATTTGTATATTTAATGCAATGTTTTATTCGTGAGGGTTTATATATTTCTATTAAAAATGTTAGGCTTTTTTTCTTTTACGAGTAATCGATTTAAGAGCCTTATTTTTTGGTATCCGAAATATGTAAGTATGTGCGATTCAGTTACAAACTGGAAGTTTAGGCTTTTCTTTATTATAGTTCAAAGCGAACAGGATGTATCTGATGGTGAAACGATAATTACTTTTTAAAATCTTTTTAAATTCTTGAATATTATTATTCGTTAGTTAATTGTTATATGTATTTTCCGGTTATTAAAGATTAATACTTTAGGACCACGTTTATGTTTTCCAGGATAATTTGATGAAAGAACTATAAAGTTTTAACTTAATTATGTCCCTCGCATTGACATTATTTAATATCCCTTTTCTTGGTGATAACATACATTTTCACTATTATTGTTAATGGGCTGATATTTTCCTCATATTTAATTTTAATATGACTTAACAAATAGCTTAAGGACGTAAAGTCATTATCCACCTTTTCAGTGTTAAATGAAATAGTGTTTACTTATAATGTTTTCGTTCCGCTTCTACCAGTTTCGCCTGTGTGTGTCTATTTTATCTTACATTGCCCACGGTTATGTGGAGTGTTGGTTTCGACTTTTTTACTTTCTCGTATATACGAAGTATAGAGAAAGTCTTGTAAGTCTTGCAAAAAAAAATCTACGATTTTTACAAATCTCGACGTTTTACATCTCACTGATACGGAAAAACATAATTTTGCAATCTTGTCCGTATGTCTGTGTGTCTGTCTGTGTGTCTGTCTGTCTGTGTGTGTGTGTGTAAACACGATAACTTGAGTACCGTTACAGCTAGGTTGATGAAATTTTATACATAAGTATTTTATAAAAATCGTAGATCCGTTTCGACTTCTGAGCGATTTCCGATAACCGGAAGTGGTACTTTTTCTACTTTGAAATTTTCAAAAGCCTATAAATTCTACTATTTCAGATAGATAAATGAAATTTCACATGTAAGTAAAAGATCTAATTCTCTACCTTCTGTCAAATTTTGAGTCGTTTCCGTTGACCGGAAGTAGTTATTTACGCTACTTCCGATTTCTCAAAAAACTAATGTAAATTTTTAAAGTACTAATAATATTGCATTTTTTATTAAGCGTTCACTTGGTGTGCAATTCTATTGTATACGAGATTTTATTTTATTTTTAAAACTTTAAGTATTTAAAATGGATTAAAAATCATGTCTATAGCCCGACTTCCCATCCCCTGTTATTTTATATAAAAATATTCGAGAATATTTGGGGAGATCACTCCCGGTTTATTTTCTATGGAATAAAATGTAATATTAGTTGTATTTTTTAAAATCTATGTTAAGGTTTTAAGGTAAACACACTGGATAAGCACTAACACGAGGTAGTATTTTGTCCCTATTCACTTAACAAGGGTTACTTCCTTTCCCCCTTATGTCTCCCTTAAGTAAACAGCAAGTATCTGACCATTTGGAAATTCGTTTTTCATCTAAAATGTTTTTTGCTACATGTGTTATTGGGCTGATGTCGATTTATTATATACTATGTATCAAGATCTGCCATTTAACGTTATTACGGGGGGAAGGGGCGTTATAGTGGCAGCAACGGATGACATAGTAAAGAGAGTGGATGCATTAAGGTTAAACGTTGCAGAATATACGAGAAAAATTAAACATGTTTTTTTAACACATTTAGAGTTAAATACACTTGTAAGAACTACATGTTACATCCTGTAAATTGTTGATGGGGGGCGTGACAACTAGAAGGTAAAGCAAATACAGAAAGACAAGGCACATCTATTTGAATTTTACCCTTAACAACTGACAAGTCTATCGCACTTTTAAATTGTCGTATTTTTCTTCCATCATAGTAACATAGATATGTAACTCGGCTTATGGTCGGATAGGAGTAAGTTTGATTGCTATTTCCGAGAAACTCAACTCGAACCGTTCGGCAGATGATGTTCGTTAGCTGGGTACATCAACTCATCTCGTTGAGGAAAGTCCAAATCCAAACAACCAAAAGTTATACAGATATTTCGTCAATACGTTGAAGAACGAAAACAATAAATCGGGATGATCTCCCCTAAAACTTTCTTGAATATCCATATATAACCCTACGGGGGATGGCAACTTGGGATATAGACAATATTTTAAATCCAATACTTAAACTTAATTGCTTAAACTTTTAAAAATAGAATAGAATCTCGAAGAAAAAGAATTGCACACCAAATGAACGCCAAATAAAATGTGTAGAATATTGCTGAATATTATTAATACTTTATAAATTCGCATCGGAAACAGCCTAAATTACTATTTTCGGTCAACAAAGTTACTCAAAGTTTTATAGAAGGCAGAGATTTTATTCTTATATATGAAATTTCATTTATCTGTCTGAAATAGTACTCAAGTTATAGGTTTTTGAAAAATTGAAGATAGAAAAAGTTTCACTTCCGTTTTTTGGAAATCGCTCAAAACTTGATACGGGTCTAAAAATTTGATATAATTCTTATATATGAAATTACATAAACCTAGCTGTAACGGTATTCAAGTTATCGTCTTTACAGAAACACATACATACACATACAAACACAAACATACGGTCAAGATTAAAAAATTATGTTTTTCCCGACTCAGGGAGGTGTAAACGTCGAGATTTGCAAAAATCTCGATTTTGTTTTTGCACAATTACAATACTTTCACTTTACTCTGTAAGCGAGAAAGTAAAAAGATAAACTGTGTCTTTACACAGTGTTGGCAATGCTAGAACAGCCTACAAAACATATTTTGGGTTGCCGATATTTAATAGAAACATAATCATCTCGAACTCAATAGTAAACTTCTTTTACCCCTTGGAGTTAAGTCATAGAGTATAAATGATAAAATTAAATACAGTCCTTGATAAATGAATGTCTTAGAAATATCTATTGAATCCGCTGGGCATAAGATCTTCAATAAAATTGTGATTATGGCAGCGGATGAAACAACTGCCAGCTGACGAAAAGACCCTCCAAAGAAAACAGAAATTGATTGGCCCCACTCCCATCTAACATGAATCCAGAAGTAAAAAAAATAAACGAGGTCTACCATGTAAGACTGGAAGACGACAAAATGGAAGCGTGCAAACATCATGGAAACTACCTATAGCTCACTTATTCAATCACTGTATGGGCACATTTATAAAATCATTTAGAAAGCAAACAGGAAAGACTTTTTTCTATCTATATTGATATTTTTACTTTAACTTAGTTTTATTTTCTTATTTTCAGTGTATTTAAAAGCTAGTTGCTATACACGTTTTAAAATTTGTTTTATTTTCTACTTTTTAGTGATCCATAAGTTATGGAGTCAGATGATCAGAAAGGCAGCAATAAAACTCATTTTTTTTTACAAACAGTAATGAATTGCACTAACGTTTATTATGAATCACCTTACTTTTACAATGAAATTAATATATTTGAAAATATTAAATAAAATCTATATTTACATTTTTTTCAAAAGAACTGAAAAATTATAAAGTAGAAAAGGAGGGAATGGATCTCTCTTATCAACAGGGACTTTTACTTCTTGAGAAAGAACCAGGAATTCAGCTGGCTGAGATGAAGGACAGGAGACAGTACATTGAAATAGATGCTAACTCAAACCTATTGTGTTTTTAAATTCTGCTATTCAGTGGATATTGTGACATACATTATGTCAATTTACCAATAACTATGTAAACCTACACAAATAACCCATCCGTCTTAGGGATGGTTTGATTTCACACCTCATTACATTTTACAGGTTTTAAGGACTTATAATACATGCTGGGATCATAAACACATTTATTTTGACAGATTTGAAGCAAGAGGTTACACTATGCTCCACAATGGACTGAGGCGCAAGCTTTACTATCACGCTACAGCTTTAAAGCTGTTATGCTTATTTAAAAATGTCTTATTAAGATAATGAACATCCAGAAGACATATTATATAAAGAATGCTCACAATAAAATGCATTAAACTGTTTCTGTGTTATCTAATATTTCCATAGATAAGAGAATGGTTAGGAATATGTTCAATAGTATATATTTGTCTTGACAATACATTATGATTGTGGATAAGCCAATAGTAGGGTATGCAATTGTGAGTTTTGGCTGATCATTGACAGGTTACACATATGGTTTGATTTGTAAATTTCAGTATGCAGGTTAGTTGGCCACATTATGTGGTGGATAAAGGTGATCAGGTAATAAAAATGCAATGTTCTTCTGTAAACAATTTCGTAGCTTCTAGAAAACTACATTTTTTCACGTTTCAGATATAGCTAAAGTTCAATTATATAATTCACAGCTCACCAGACTATTAAGGTGATCTAGTCGATCTAGTTGCTTACATTATGTTATTGAATATAGTAATATATGGTGTGATTTAATTTTGGTAGCGCACTTATTTTCGAATCCGTTTGATCAATTTTTAATGACTGATTAAACATCTACTTAAATTTAAAAAAATAGATAATTTTTGTATTGCCATCAAAGGGGGACGTATTTGGAAAGTTTGAAAGAAGTCGCTGTATTAAAAGTAAGTCTAAATTGAGTTGCAAGATTTAACACAAACCCACAAAGAAACAAACAAACAAACAAACAGACGTTTCGAACTAAATACAAGCTTGTAAAAAACGGAAAGCACGGGCAATAATACATTTAGAATGGGATTTCTTGGATGATCTCTGCATCTCTACATTCTCAGAAAATCAGCAGCTAATGAAGAAGCAGTTAAATCTGTCTAATAACTGTTTCATATAACACGTCGATTAAGTTAGAAAAATTTAGGATTATATGCTTTTAAAGTACTAAAACTGTGTGGAAACCAAATGTCACAGAATACAAATTATTTTCATCAATATGAATTCTATTTTGCTTTATGGCTCATGGACATGGAGGGAAATACTTAAAACAAGAAACACGCTTCAGGGCTAAATAGAAAGAAACATAGGCAAATAATAATCTTACGTTGAAGACGAAATATCTGATCTTCACCTTCGGGAGAATAGCAAGAATGCACCAAAAAATAAGAACGAAATAAAAGAAAGGAAGTGAGGTGTAGAATGTCTACTCAACGGATTATATCACAACCTGAGAGACGCTGGTACAGAAGCTATAAAGAAAGAGAAAGTGAGATAAGGCCCTGGTTATTATAGAAGACAACGCCTATAAAAGATGTGGTGAGATTAACAAGACAAAAGAGATAATATTAATAGAAGCAGTAGACCAGGGGTCTCCAAACTTTTCAGACCGAGGGCCGCTTTAGCTATCAAATATCAGTTTGGGGGCCAGAGTTTCTTCAAGGCATATCTTCGGTGTTATGGAGCACCACTCACCCCTTCGAAAAACGTCCACCCCCCCCCCATCAACAATATAATTTATACAGAAATATATGCAAATTTCAAGTGCCGCATACACCCCCCCCCCAGAGAAAAAAAATCTGAATGAAACACAGTCGAAGGCCGACAACACACTCGAGGTCCAAGTTTGCTCTCAAATTATTCTTCACGTATTCTATATCTATGGTTGAGCCCATGTGACCTATTAAATTCGCCACTTCATTACAGGATTCAGTATACTGCCAATGTCCATATATTTTGCACTCAAACCTTGCTGATGAATAATAGAGTGCAGAAGCATTGGTTGTGGAATATTTTTCTCATTCGCTTGTCCAACCAAGCCTTTCTTTATGCAACTAATGTACTTTTCCCCATTAACAGTCAGGCAACTGAGGTTAGTCCAGACCAAGTTATAATCAGCTAATGTTTTCTTTAACTCATTGAATATATCCTCTCCGGTAACAGTGTCATACATATTATGTAGGGTAGCCAGCTCTTGTGTTATGTTCATGTCTTCATCCACACCCCTAATGAACACAAGCAGTTGAGAGGTGGAACAGCTTTCCAGCGACTCATCCATTGCAAGTAAAAAATACTTAAACGTGCTTGCATTTTCGCGATTTTAGTCAAGATGTTTTCACCAATGTCTGCAACACGGTGGGCAAAGGTATTTGCAGCCATAGCTACATTTTCAAATTGTTTTGAATTTTCTGGGCAAAGTTCCTCAGCCACCTCTAACAGAATTTTTTTCCGTGGACAAAAAGATCTCCGCGGGCCGGATGAGAGGACCTCGCGGGCCGCATCTGGCCCGCGGGCCGTAGTTTGAAGACCCCTGCAGTAGACGACGACCCTCTTGTAACGTGATCAGAAGCTTAACACCGTTTATTAGTACTACGTCAGTCCAGTAGAGGGACATTCATTTATAAGCTCCTACACCCATTCATGTCGTTTAAGTTTAGGCAGTCATATCGCATATTGGCGTGGTCGAGTCGGTAAAGCTCATGGTTGCTGAACCGAAAAGTCTCGAGTTCGAACCCTCGGGCAGATGAGGCTCGTTAGCTGGGGACAGCCACTCCTCCGGGAGAGACAACTCCAAAAAAAACAACTGCTGCCTTGTAGTTTGTTCTTGGTTGGACAAGGCCTATGGATGCAAATTAAAAATGAAACGCAGGAGGAAATCGGAGTCAATGGCCTCAATGGCGCATAACCAGTTGACACGTAATCCCTAATTGAGATGGAAGCATGGTCGAGTCGGCAAAGCTCATGATTGATAAGTTCGAAAAAAGTCTCGAGTCTCTGGCAGATAAGGCTCGATCCCTCCCAACACTAAAATTAAGAACGAAGAAGAAGATACTGTATATTAAACAGGGTTACATACCTTTTTTATCTTTTATATTTTTGGCTTAAATATCAATAGTTAAGGAAAAGAAAATATAGAAGAATAAATGCTACTAGATGTGACGTTACGGTATTTGTTAATGACAGGTCTTTGTGACGTTTATGACTGTTTTGTTTCGTCTGTTCGACACACGGACCTCACTAAATCTTCTGTTGTCTGATCTAGCTCCCAGGCTGACCGATAGTAATATATATTTTATCAGCTTCTTAACATTTAAATGATATGAAATATTCGTCTCTACATAACCAATGTTACAGATTTGTTATCGTTCTTTTACTACACAACTTTAAGCTGACACACCCACAATAACAAAGTTATTAAATTTCCTTACAATCAACACATAGTTTCAGATATTTTCAATACTAAAATAGTTAATATCATTTATCAGTAAAGTTACCAAAAGAAAAAGCGTACATTTTCAAGTATCTTCGTATGAAGCCTCACAACCCTCAATACACGGAGCTAAAGCGTTAAACAAAAACCGATTTTTTAGAAACAATATTAAATTAGAACTGTCTGTCAATGCTATTTAAATACTAATGTCTTAAAATTATAAGATAAACATTACTTGAAAGCTATAATGGATCCTCTGGATCCTCGAATAGTCCATGTATTGTTGGTTGCAGGAGAACTCGAAGTATTTCCTACGTTGGTTATCTTTCCAGTTGTGGCATTTAAGACCTCATTTAAATCTATAAAACAAACGTTTAAATTTCAAAGATATATTTACAAGATCTCAAAACATGAATTTTCCTAATAGGATCATGTGTAAATAAAACGCAATTACAGAGTTATTACATAACATAGAGCAATGTAAGCTTGAGAAAAATATCGAATCGGGTTTAAATATAACTTTATTTTAGCTTTATAAGAATAAAAAATAATTGGTTACCAAAAAACGTAAAAAAAAAACGACCATTAATTCAACAAAAAACTCGACATTCTTTCGAAAACCGTTGGGCTTATGTAAGCGCATTAACATCTGATCTCGTAATTTTCATACAATCCTGATTTATTGTCGTAGTAAGCTTTTGTTAATACAAGGTGCATAGATAATTTTAGAGTGTATAGTCAAGTCTAGACTCTTTAGGTAGTCGAAAAAGTTGCTACGCATAAAACTGATTACACTATCCTTTCTATTAAAAGTATATGTTTATGAACAGACAACATACGCACAACATATGGAAAAGCGATTATCCGGTTTAGATTGCAACAGATCTGAATGTTGCTTTTTTTTTCCTACAAAGCAATACTGCTAATGGAAATATGTGCTACATTCGTGTTGGTCTGTTTAAGAGTGATGTACATAAGTGTGTTGCTTTATTGTACATTTCGTTTACATTTTCCACTGGTTAAACCTTTTGTACTGTACGAAGTCAAACTTTACTGATGATGCGAAAACATTCACACAACCTGGAAAATCCTTTGATCTTTTCTAATTTGCCTTAAAATGCAAATAAGTTTTTTAGATCATTGGTTCCCAAACTTTTTTCAAGTGGCGACCCTTTTTTATAAAACGTAAGTGAACCGCGACCCCCATAGAATTAAAAGTCGAAATGAGTAAGAAATATATATAAGCACTAAAATAAGATTTTCTAGAAACCTTTGAATATGAATTATTTTTGCTAACTGTTTTAATACGATGAGTAAAATGTCATGTTATTAACTAGCCTCAACATTGGCGGTTAATTTTTTGTTAACACTAACATTATGTTATTCTCAAAATTAAATTTCTTTCTCTGTTTTAATTTTTAGTTGGAGAAGTGTTTGATGTGTACACATAAAAGAAACTAAAACTCGAAAGGTAATCAATTTCACGGTCGGGTATGAATGGTGCATACCACACCAAATTTATGTGAGCATGTTTTCAAGTAAGACAGTATGTGTCGCGGAATCATTCCGCGAATTTAAGAATTCATTTTGTATTTCTTTGGGAATACTGGCAACATCAAGGGAAGCTGAGAATTGACTACGTGTCAATGCATTTTCTTCTTTCTTCTCAAGGAAATAACTCCATAGTTCGTTTTCAAGTGATTCATTTATGTATCTCACAATCAGTCGCATCTATCACACTGCAGAGTTTCTCAAACATGCCAATATTTCCAATATTTTTTTTTCTTCGCCAATTTTACACCTTTGATAAAAATGCCCCGAGAACACCATAAAAAGAGATAGCATTCGTTCATTTTCCCAGAAGCTTCAGGTAAAGCTTATGTTTATGCTCAAATATATCTGCTAAGTATGCTACTCTTGTAGGTCTTGTTTCCCTTGAACTTCCAAGAAAAACTTGATTTCATCTTTCAATTAAAAAAACACGATTCACCACATTTCCCTTGACAACCAGCGTACTTCAGTGTAGAAAAACAGAACCGTGTATTTTCTCCATGATATCTTCACAAAATGGCAAATAAATACGTTTGAAACTGGATGATTAAAATGGGAATACGGCTGTGGGGTTTGTACTGATGGTACGCCATCTATGTATGGGTCAAAATCGGGCTTTTGAAAAACAGTAAAAGATTTAGCTCCCTAGCAAAAAGGAATCCACTGCATGATTCACGGGTATGTCCTCGCCAGCAAGACTCTTCCAACTCCATTGCTAAAAAAAGACGTAGATTATATCAAATATGGAGCTCTAAACATCCTTCTGTTTAAAGAAGTGTGCAAACACATGCATAAATATTTACCTCAACATTAAAATACGGTATATTATGTTATCTGTTATCCTTCATGTAGAATAAATTATTCAATTCACATAACCAAAACGTGTTACAAGAGGATTAAATCACACATGAATTCAAGGTTATGTTTGTTTAACCAGTAAGGATTTAAATCACATTTTCTGACACAATATAAGGCAGTAGCGTAGCTAGGATCGTATCATTGCAGTGGCGGAACTAGAAAAAAAGGGGCCACCCGGCAAACATAAATGTTTTGGCCCTCCCCCCCTCTCTCTCTCCTCTCTCTCTCCTCTCTTTCTCTCTCTGTCTTTATCTCTCTCTCTATCTCTCTTTCTCTCTCTTAATATATATATATATATATATATATATGTATATATATTTATATATGTATATATATATATATATATATATATATATATATATATATATATATATATATATATATATATATATATATATATATATATACTAAGCATGCTGCCTAGCTTCGCTTAGGTTTTCAAAAACATTTGATAATTTGAATACTAATTATTTGGTGATGGATGAGATGTGGAGTGCTTGAATTTAAACATTAATGCTAATTTTAGAGATGTTGTATGTTGTTTAACATTCGCTTTCAGAGATAACATTTGAAAGTACGCAATTCGTAACTAAAATGGAATTAGAACTACAGAGGTTCCATGAACAATATATCTAATAATTTATATTAAATTGACTTTTAAAATTAATTTTTTATTTAGTTATGATACGTAGCTTAATTAACAACTTATTTTTTTTTTAAAACAAATGCTATACTTTGTCGTTTTCTGTTTCTGTTTAAACGAGTATACAATTATTTGAAAAATAATTATTTAAAATGGTTACCTCCCATGAAAATGAACCGACGTATGTCTTTTGTTTACTTTTTGTTTACGATATATAAACATATTTAACGAATAAAGTATTTTTGTTACCCTCCAGGGTAGGTCTACGACCTCAAATAATATTAAGGGGATCGTTCGTCAATTTATTTATATATATCTCATATAAGGATAATTTCACTCGCGGTCATCTTTTAGCCCTGGTCGAGAGCTTTGAGTCTGACCAACAGTTTTTTTCAAACGGCCTAGTCATCTATATAAGTGTATGCAAAACATAAGCATGATGTAAAGAGGTTAAATAAACTAAAAATTGTGTTGAAATTACCCTGTTTTTCCCATAAAATACAAATATTATATAGGGAAATACGACTGGTCAGTTTTGACCCATTTCCAGATGTTTCTATCTGGACTGCCATAAATCAATTAATTTGAAGAAAAAAAACGCATATGCGATACAGCTGGACATTGCCAGATATCTGCTGATGACTTAAACAATCATTTTATATCATCTGTAGCGCTCAACATGGATGCTGATTACACAATCAGTGAGGAGCTTAAACACTTTTGTAATTCTGCTCACCGTGGTAGGGCAGAGCTGATATTTGCGCTGCTCACTGTTCATGAAGTTTATGTTAGCCTAAGATCCCTTAAACCGTCTACAACAGCTTCGTTTAATGACATCTCTAATAAAGTATTGAAGATTTCAGCTCCAATAATCTCTGAAGTTTTAACCCAATATTACCCTAAACATTTTAAGCATGCTAAGGTTATACCTCTTCACAAACATCCAAGATGCTAATAACTTCAGGCCAATTTCTAGATGCTAATAACTACAGGCCAATTTCTATACTTTCTTCTCTCTCCACGCCACTAGAATTACATATAAACAAATGCATATCAAACTACCTAGAAAGGCATAAGCTTTTCCATAGTAATCAGTATGGATTTAGAAAGTTTCATTCTTGTCATACTGCTTTGATTAAAATGAATGAAAACTGGCTGAAAAATATTAACAAAAACCTACTTTCTTGCACGCTGTTCGTCGATTTCAGAAAAGCCTTTGATTCTATAGATCACAGCATACTTCTTAAAAAACTATTTCCTTACAAATTCCACGAATTTACAGTTAGGTTACTTCACTCTTTTTATCTAAGAGATCTCAACGCGTGTTTCACCTTAATACCATCTCTTCACACAAATATGTTAATATAGGGGTTCCCCAGGTCCTTTACTTTTCTCATGATACATTAATGATCTTGCATTACACATCGACGGAGGTCAGTGCGAGATGTTCGCTGATGATACTTCGTTACATGTCTTTGCAGACAGTGCTGACTCACTTAGTTTCAAACTTCAAACATGTGACAATCAGCTTGCTACCTGCACAAAATTTAACAAAATGAAACTTCACCCCGATAAAACCAAGCCCACATTATTACATCTCATCAGAAGCGCCTTCGTCTACCTTCCACGTCATTACGCATTACTATAGACAATACATTAAACAGGTTAACAGTTACAACGCCTTGGTTCGGTTATAGATCACAATCTCAATTGGTCCGGTAATATACATCTTCTAAAAATGTCCCTATTAAAGACAACTTTTCAACTAGCAAGGATAAAGAACCTTCTGGACTATAGGAGCAGGCTGGTTTTTTTAGGCTTTTATTCAATCTAGGTTGGATTATGCTTCTGTAGTGTGGAGCGGCAGCTTTATAACTAAGCAGCGCCCTCTACTATCACAACAAAAAAGGGCTATAAAACTGGTTACTGGCTTGTCTAGTAGCCTTTATTCTTTTATTTCAACTAATATATTTCCATTAAATAAAAAGATTATATATACTAAAGCAATTTTTTTATTTAAAATTTTCCACGAAACAGCCCCCTCTTACTTATCAGACCTATTTTCTTTTAACACAAAATTAAATCGTCGTCTTAATTTACCGATCCCATATACAACGTTTTTCCAAAAACATAGCTTCGCCTACTCTGGTTCGAATTTGTGTAACATTCTTCCTCCGTGCCTACAATTGTTACCGTAATTGAACAAATTAAATAAATTGAATATATATATATATATATATATATATATATATATATATATATATATATATATATACATATATATATATATATATATATATACATATATATATATATATATATATATATATATATATATATATATAAATAAACATAATTCTGTATTGTTGCAAAAGATAAAATTTAGTTATTTTTTGTCGGATTTTGAGCCCCCTAAACTTTTTGTCACCACCCACCCCCCCCCCCCCCCTCCTACTGCATTTCGGTGTCTGCCGGCATTACCAGAGGCGGAACTAAAATGCAAAGGCCAGCCCGCGAAAAAAAAAAGGTTTTGGGTCCCGATATATATACATACACATACGGTGCCCTGTCAAAACGGCCCGGGACAAATCGGCCCCGTCAAAACGGCCCCGTTAATACGACCCCGTCAAATCGACTCCCGACAAAACGACCCCGTCAAAATAGCCCCGTCAAAAGGGCCCCGACTTATTGGCTCCCGTCAAATGGGCTCCCGTCATATTGACTTGCGACATATAGGCTCCCGACAAATGGGCTCCCGACATTTAGGCTCCCGACAAATCGACTCCCGACATATTAACCCCTGACAAATAGGCTCAGGACATATTGGCTCCCGACAAAGCGGCTCCCGACATATTGGCTCCCGACATAAGGGCTCAAGACAAATGGGCTCCCGGCAAATGGGCTCACGACATTTTGGTTCCGACAAATGGGCTCCCGACATATTGGCTCCCGGCAATTGGGCTCCCGACATATTGGCTTTTGACAAAATGACTCCCGACATATTGGCTCCAGAAAAATGAATGATATGACCACTATTGGCATAAAAGTGACCATTGTGCCCTACCTCCAATACCACCATAATCTCTTTTTAATGCCCGAATGAAATTATTTTTTCATGAACCAACATTAATTCACAAACAAATCGAGCCCTTAATAGCTAAATTTCACCAATTCTAAAGTTTTGATAATATTTAATTTACAACAGAAAAGATCTGTTGCTTAAAAGCGAGCACAGAAGTGTAAATGTATGATATACATGATAGTAACATGATAACAGCATTTTGTTTTGATAACCTACAAGCACAGTGGCGTAGCGAGGTCGGGTGTCACCCGGTGCGGCACTTAATGGTGTCACCCCCCCCCCCCAGAGGCGTTGCGACCCTTCCCGGGGACAAACTTTCAAGTTTTCAATTTGCACCCCCCCCCAAACTTTCGATTTGCACCCCCACCACCTCAACTTTTTCTCTATATATTTTGCTATTTTTTGCCTTTGTGTCGCCCCCCTCAATGGTGTCACCCGGTGCGGTCCGCACCCCCTGCCCCTCCCCTCGCTACGCCCCTGTACAAGAATATTGCAGTTAGGAAGGTACAGCGTGGACCCTTCTCCCCACACAATGAGTTGGAACAGCCTATAACCGACTCAATTATGGATGTCATAGATAGATGATCCTTAAATTAAAACATACTATATTTTATAATAGATAAACTAATATAAAAATAAGGCCTGCCGAACAAGAGATGCATACGTTGTTTTACATAAGAGTGTTGGATAAGCTAACTCTAAAGAATATTGATGAAGGGGTCCCACTTTCAGATGTCTTATTCAATGAGACCGCTTTGCCGGGAGACTTAGTCTCTACAGAAACGGTATTGTCAGTGCAGTGGCGTAGCTAGGATTTTTGGGCCCCTATGCAAAAATTATCAGTGGGCCCCTTCGTCAGCCGTTAGGCCAGTGGCGTCGCTAGGTCGGGTCTCACCCGGTGCGGCACTTCGTATTGTCACCCCCTCCCAGGAAACAAAGCATATATATATATATATATATATATATATATATATGTGTGTGTGTGTGTGTGTGTCGGCCTAAATAGGCCTAAAATTTATATATATGCCACATACTGGTACACGTACGTGTTTAAGCTTTAATCACTGCTAACTTAATAGTAACGATGTTTATCTACAGTCTGTTTATAATACAGTTGGATGTAGCATTGTTTTCTTTATAGTTTACGTTTACGTCTTGGTGTCACACCCCCCCCCCCCCTTGATATAATTTTCGATTTGTACTTAGAAGACTATTTAACTTTAACTAATGGATCTGGAAAACGGCATTTCATTCTATAAATTTTACAATTTTTTGCCTTTGGTGTCACCCCCCCCCCCCCCCCCCCCCCAAAATGGTGTCACCCGTTGCGGTCCGCGCCCCCCCGCCTCGCCTTCGCCTCTGCGTTAGGCTACAGAGGAGTTAAACGAAGAGATCAACTTCTACTTACGATGGATATTTTTTAATATATAAATATTCTGAAGGCAACATTTTGTATTTTATATGTCCTGATTTTGTATTTATACTATATTATGCTAGCCTACTACTGCTTAAAAGTTTATTTATAGGCTGATTCTCTCAATGTCTTGCACGACAAAGTGATATAGCCTGTAGTGTTATTATAACGATTGGGCTCTGTTTGACCCACAAACACTGAATCCCACTGCCGAAACGGTGGGGGGGGGGGGGCTTTTTGGAACTTTTAACCTTTTTCTTTTTTAAAATTATTTATATGTAACAAATATTAAAATTCCATTGTAAAAGTTTTAATTTTTTATGAGGGTAAAGGGCCCCTATGTGCCTTGGGCCCCCATGCCTTGCTTACGCTAGCTTTACGGTAGCTACGCCACTGTGTCAGTGGTCCTTTTGTCTGGAGCCAAATTGACAGGAGCCTTTTTGTCGGGAGCCAAAATGACGCTAGCCTATTTGTCGGGAGTCGTAATGACGGGGGCCGTTTTGTGTAGAAAGTAAATGGCGGGAGCCTATTTGTCGGAAGTCGAAATGACGGGGGCCGTTTTGTGGAAAAAACTAAATGACGGGAGACTATATGTCGGGAGCCAAAATGACGGGAGCCTATTTGTCAGGAGCCTTATTGACTGGAGCCCTTTTATCGGGAGCCTATATAACGGGAGCCTATTTGTCGGTAGTCTAAATGACGGGAGCCTATTTGTCGGGAGCCTATATGACGGGGTCCATATGTCGCTGGCCCTTTTGACGGGGCCGATTTGACGGGGTCGTTTTGACGGGGTCGTTTTGTCGGGGTCGTTTTGACGGGACCGTTTCGTCATTGGCCGAATTGACGCCGCACGTACACATACATATATAAGAAAAGGAAATGGCTAAATGACTGGCTAAATTACCAGAATATTCAAATTGTTTTAAATTTTCCAATTTTTTGTAGAGGCCAGTTCTTCTTTTACATCGTTCAGTTTTTACAATTAGTTAATTACAGTCACTAGATTTAGGCTTGTATATTTTCATTGCGTCTGTATTAACACATAGACATTTAATTAAAAATCTTTTATATTTCCTAAAACCCGTGCAACGCCGGGTATATGCTGCTAGTATAAAGGTAAAAACGAAATTTAAAAAAAAGACAATTAAAAAAAAGTGCAAGATAAACATATTCCAACACATTGTGAGTAATGAAGATGATTATTGCATTATATTTTTTATAGTCTGAAACAAAAAAAAATTGTGCTGAAATTGTACTAAATACACAAATGCTATTTTTTAATAACACACGTATTGAATGTGTGGGTATCTCGTAAATATCACGAATATATATATATATATATACATATATATATATATATATATATATATATATATATATATATATATATATATATATATATATATATACATATATAAAATGTAATTACATATGATGATAGCAAACCAATGCCTTCATTTCATTTGCCCGAAATAATTGTCGCATCGGTGATAATTTTGTTGAAACGTCAAATCTACTCGCATTTTCTTATATAGCCTAAGCTTAGCACTTAAACTGACTGCGAGCGACTTAGCCCTTAGGTTTTTTGTTAAAAATATCTTTGACAACACTATTTCAAACTTCATTAGATTGTAGACCAAACCTATATTGTTCCCGAGAAAAAGTAAAGTTCAGGAAAATTCTTTAAATTGGTCAAAGCTGACTAGAATTTGTATTTCCTTAAGTAATCATGACACACGTTTCTACAAAAAAAGATAGGCGATAATTAAAAAAAAAACTAACTTACTTCTATGTAATACAGCGGGAATTATTGCTTACATAAACCTCGATGAGCCTACACATATTAAAAATTTAATTGGGAAATTACGAAAAGCCTTTAAATCAAGCAAACGTAACTTCAATTGAACTATTCAAAATGAGGGCAACTTCCAAAATATAAATTTTTAAAATGTTGTTTATTAATTTGAAGAAAAGGATTTCAAACACCCGTCTATCTGTTAGGTTGATAATCATAGTAATTTTTAAAATAAACACTACACCGTAATTAAAAGGACAATTTCGGAAATATGACGTCACTAAAATTAAAAGCAATCGACTGTTCAAATTTTATACTTATTTATGAAATTTCGTACACCTAAATGAAACAGCACTCAAGTTTACTGTAACTACGGAAAGAAAGTAATGTATCACTTCCGTTTACGATAGCATCGTTAAATGCAAAATTTCGCCCATCTAACTTAAACGGTACACAAATTATGGATTGTTAAGAAACCGGAAATAGAATTAGCTCGGCTTGCGGTTACCAAAAATATCTTAAAAGTTGGTTTAGAACTACACTTTCTTATATATGAAATGTCTTCAACATAACTGAAAAGTTACTCAAATTATAGTATTGTCAGAGACAGATAGATACAGAAAGACACACAAACATACAGATACAATCGCAAAACTAGGTTTATCGACTAAGTAAAGTGTCAAACGTGAAGATTGTTGAAAATATTGATTTCGATTATTTGCACGATTCTAACACATCTTCTATCTTTGTATACGAGAAAGTACTAAGAGCAACGAAATTACTACGAACAAAAATATTCATTGCCTGTAATGTTGAACACTCTTAAGAGTAATTTTGAGCTTTTAAAATAAAATGTTACCTCTAATCATGTAATTTCCATTAAAGCCTCTATATGTAGCGCTGCTATCAGTTTTGAACTGAAGGAACATGTAGTTGCTGGTTGAAGCCATCAGCCTAGGGGAATCTGACCAACAGAAGGTACCAAACAACGAAGACGCATTTGTAGGACCA
The DNA here is from genome assembly GCF_028476545.2 of Physella acuta. Lineage (NCBI taxonomy): Eukaryota > Metazoa > Mollusca > Gastropoda > Physidae > Physella > Physella acuta. Next base: position 737,631 of record NW_026731931.1, on the reverse strand, counting down.
TCGTATACTTTAAGGTAGTCATAGCTACAGGGGCCGCCCTCCAATAGAAAATCAGTAATTCTGTGGGTTAAAAAACAAACAATAAATTATTTGATATATATTAGATAACCACAATCATTTGCATAACATATATAATCGTATGACGAAAATCACTTGTGTATCAGTCGTATACTTTAAGGATATTTACGACGGATGAAAAAAAATTGTATTTAGCATGTATATTAATAGCTAGACAAACATATTATATAGCCGCTGATAACATTTCGGGTTGCCATGGAAACCACGAAAAGGTGTGAAAACTAACACCTTTTTAAACCTCTATAGCTTTGTTACCACAAGAGATTTTAAAAATCTGATAATAGATTTAGATTTCTCAAACAATTGTATACATTTCTACGTTTTGTCATTGTGATAGTTTGTATTCAATTTTTAATATAACTGTACGTACAAATATGAACACAAATTAAGGGGTGGTGCTAAATAAGTATAAATTTTTCCTAGTATTGGGGTAAACTTTATGTACAAACCTAGTATTGTAGATGGTATAATGCTATGACAAAGGGTTCCAGAGCATTAGCGATTTTAATCTTGAATTTTACTTACAATTGCAAAGTTGAGAAAACCTGAAAAGAAGACTGAAAATGGCACTGTACGATTCCTCTTAAAGGAAACAATAAACGACGACCTTTTTATGTGGACTAATACATACATGTCGATTTTAGTTTTAAGTTTCAGATAGTTTTTATATAATATTATATTATACATTATATTATACATTACATTATACATAATATATATTATACATTATATAATAATGTATGCATGAGGAAATGCTTTAAAAACAATAATATATTAACTTCTTATTCACCTAGTACTAATCTAAAATAAATTATTAACTAACCAGATTAAGTTCTGTTTGTTAGCAAGTTTTCTCACATCAATATAATGCCTATAAACAATTAAATTCAACTTACACGTCTATTAACTCTTGATAAACGCCAACCACCAAATCTTGTGTTCAGCGCTTGAGGATAAACAAACGCCGACACGCCCCACCCCCGCATTATTTCTAGTGATGACGAGTTAGGGTCCGATGAGAAATATATTACGAATGTTCATTCAAGCGTGAGTAACACATCCGTGTGGTTAGGGTTGCATTGTTGCATTGTGCATTGATGCATGTACGCAATGATCCATTGATGCGTGAATGCTTGGATGCATTTATGAATTGATGCATTAAAGCACTGAAGTATTATGCATTGATTAATTGACGCATTTTTTTTTTGCTTATCCATTCATACGTTTTTTCGTTCATCCGTTAATCAGTCCATTTGAAATTGAATTTTGATTTTTTCTTCAAAATATTAATTACGGGCGGCTTTTTGGTTCCCCTAAATGGCCTGAACCATCATCTTCCTGCCGGATTTCGGGGCCTTTCTTTATTGTAGCTTCGCATCTGATTAGAACCGTTTTGTCACTTTCATAATTACTGATCGTCCCTGTCTATATTTACTCCTCAAAATCATATCTTTTGTTTCGATTTCAATAAAGTTTCTGTAATGTTGAAGTAAACTGCTTCTGTTATGAAGTCATTCATAAACTAATTTTTTTTATGGGGTACGAATAATCAATTTTCTACCTACTTGAATTCATACATATTTTATGCAGGCACTCATTCATTATATGTTTTTATACATTCATATATTTCTACATTCATATAATCATATATTTAAATATTCCTATGTTTATGTTGATATGTATTTATGTTTTTATATACTTATGTATTCATATATGCATATACTTATGTATTTATAAATTTTCCATAGCTAACCGTTACACGTAACTTATAGCTGTACATTTTAATACGTTATACTTGTTTAAGAAATATATTTTAGAAACTGGTTATTGGTCTAAACGCAATTCGCTATAATATATCTTGAAAGAATTTAGCGACAAAGCAATGGAATAACTAAATATTTAAAATCCAACGCATGTAATATAATAAAAGCTAAATTAAAATTAAAAGTAAAATTAAAACCAAATAATGTACTTTATTAGTTGACACAACACAATATTAAATGCCCACACCGATTAAGTGACTTAAATAATACCGTTAAAACCCGACTATTCAATGGTATTTTTATTGTTTTTAAACATAATTTTTATTATGCTGGCCGAGAAATCTGTATACATTTCTATGCGTAAGTTTTGATATGCAGATGTATAATCAGTAGCGTAGCGAGGGGGGGGGGGGGGGGCGGCGGGTGGGGAGGACATATGTCCCCGGGCGCCGACCTTAGGGGGCGCCAAAATGTGTTGGAAAAATAAATTGAAAGTTTGAGGGGGTGCAAATCGAAAGTATGAGAGGGGGTGCAAATCGAAATATTGAGGGGGTGGATGCATATCGTAAGTTGAGGGGGGGGGGGGTGCAAATCGAAATCTTGAGGGCAGGGGGGTGCAAATCGAAAAGTTTGTCCCCGGGCGCCGGGAAGGGTCGCTACGCCTCTGGTATACATTTAAATCAAATGTGAATAAAATTGTTAATTTCTTTTAATTTCTAAAATTGGAAGATGTTTTAAATTAATCTTGTTTAAGATAACGTCATTAGTATTGTATATCACTTTCGACATTCGATTTTTAATTCTCCTTTTTATCCTAAAATTTACGCCATTAGTGTTGCGTACTTTCCGTGGTTTTTTTTTTTTAATTTCTCGTATATACGAAGTACTAGGCATGCTGCCCAGCTTCGCTTAGGCTTACGAAAACATTGAGAATTTGAATGCTTAATTAATTCGCCCGAGGGTCGGTCTACGACCTCAGGAGTTATGAAGAGGTTCCTACGTGGACATTTTTTTTTCGAATTATAGCTCATATAAGGCGCCGGTCAGTCGAGGTCAGTTTTGACCCCCTCATCGTAGACTTTTCGGCCAACCGGCCCCCGTGTTCTGTCGCCTCAAGTCAAGATCCTGCCAAATTTGAAGGGCCTGCGGCGCCGGGAAGTACTCTATCGGGCACCCGACAACTTTGCTTTATATATTATAGAGATTAACAAATTGCATAGATAAACAAAGATTTCAATAAAGTAATTACGGCCTGAAATACTTTAGTATAGAAATGTATTATTTGAATAGATTCTAGATCTAGGTAGGGTCTACATCTTTGTACGTCTAGTTTTTCCGTAGATCTACATCTAGATCTCGATCTAGAATCTCTAGATCTAGATGATCTAGAATCTCTAGATCTAGATGATCTAGAATCTCTAGATCTAGATGATCTAGATCTAGAAACCTAATAGAAGTGTTTTTTTTAAGTTTAGCCAAAGAAAAATCGTATTGTATAAATTTTATAGCGTACGTAGATCAAAATAATATTTGAATGAAATAGTTCATTTATTTTTATTTTAAACACGGCTGATGACGTCTTACGTTAATGTATAAACATTAGTGACGTCACTGTTTTATGCATTCTTTTTCACAACTATAAACGCTTTTGTTGTTGCATAATTAAAACTGTTTTTCTACATTCGAATACGCCTTTATTTTTTATTTTCTTCTTTAAATAAAATTGTGATTATACATTTAAAACATCTATTATATTATTTTCAACATAAGTTCTCCATATATCGCTGAAGATTCTGACGTGATATCCGGCGAAAATATTTTGCGGACAGACAGAGAGACAGAGAGAGAGAGAGAGAGAGAGATAGAGCAGCCGATCAAACACTATTTTCTATGAAAGACTCAATGAAATTATCAATGACAGAGTCAATGATAACTACCGCTCTCCTGTATTTTTCTCTCGAGAAACTCAATGATAAAGCGTTAGTAGTTATAAAGAGAGAGAGAGAGTTTATCAAAACGGAAATAATTCAACTCGTTTAATTAATAAAGCATTAAACGTAATTATTGATTCTTAATTTCTCAGCGATTGATACAATTGTTTAGGGACAGTTAAACTATTTTTTTTAAATATAGATCCTCGATCTTCATTTATAATTTATTAATTAAAATAAGATTTTTAAAAAAATAATTAAAACAGGTCTTTGTACTATATTATTAAAAAAAAAACAGCTAATGAATATAATAAATAATTTTGACTATTTCTCATTCTAAACCTATCGAATATCTTTTTTTTTAAATGCAAGGTAATCTTTTATAGAACCTACATGACTAACTTTTCTTCTAATAATAAAAAACTCTAAATAAAAACTATTATTCCTACAAATATTAGAGTAGTCTCCCTTGACAGTTTCTATTCGAATGTATTTTGTGTTAATTTTCGTTATGACATACAGTTGACTTTTTTTATTAATTATATAAGAAAACATACTATCTCTGTGTATATTTATTTAAAAAAATATTATTACAATAATTAGAATAGGCGTTTCTGGTTAAATAGCAATTATTCTCGTTCTAAATCTTTGGCTATCGAGTTTCATGGGTTTTTAAATTTAAGATTATGAACACATTGGCTTGACGAAAATGATTATATACACTTAAATACATACTAAAATTTAATTTTGTAAATAAACCTACACTATTTTATGCACACATACAAAAAAGAATATTTTAGCGGCAGTGACAACGTCAAAAAAAAAACGAAACTCCTTTATACTTAATAGTTCTACGTAACAACAAAATGTAAAAATACATAGTCCTAGAGCACACTAACACATACATATATACATACGAAGATATGTGTGTGTGTAAGTAGGATGTGAGGTGGGTAGACAGGCGGGATGGAAGGAAAGCAGTTTGGCAGGAATAACGGTAAGTAGGAAAGTAGGTAGGCAGGCAGCAGCGCAGGCAGGTTAGTAGATAGGTAGGTAAGTAGGCAGGGAGTTAGGTATGTAGGTAGGTGGGCCTAGGTAGGAAGGCGCCTCACTCAGTATAGTGAGCGATTATAGTAGCCCATCATATTTATAGCGTTTCGCAATTATTAAAACGAACAAAGATACCATAGTACTCACGGGAAAACCTGGGGAGCTAAATGGAACCCTGCCAGGGCGCCACCAAATCGAATTTTTTTTTTCGCAGAAACCACCACAGGGGTATTAGCATTAACTTCTCAAATTTGAATGACAAACGAATGAAATCTTTGGTAATGCTTAAACAAACAAACCCACATATTCGTTTTTGGGGCGTGGGTTTGTCCACACTGCCGCCTAGACGCACCAAGGCTCACTGTATGAAAGCCTTGAGTGTACGTTAATCAACCTCTGTAATAGTGAGATAGAACACACATTGGCGACCGCCCATGTGTTAGAGACGCCTCCCTTGGCGCTCAAGGGAGCCACTGGTTATACTCCCGCAGGTTCGCCCCTAATTCGGTTTAATTATAAAATGTCGTGTGCCACCGTGTCCCTATTATAGGGTGCTCTTTAAAGAGGCACTCTCTGTAGAGCCCGGGGCGCTCACTGTCGCCAACTGCCAGGGCGCCGGCGGGCGCTCATTATTCTACTTAGTGAACATTTATAGTAGCCCATCGAAACCGTAGTGTCGCCCGAGGTGGGTCTTGGCCGCTCTGGGCCACTCAACCGCCGGGGAGCTGGCGGATGTACCTGGTGTAGTTTTATCACTGAATCTCAAAGTCGTAGCACCATTCCTGGCGCCTGGGGACAAATTTTCAATTTGGCGCCCCCCCCCCTCCCGCCGGAGACAAACTTTCAATTTGGCGTCCCCCCCCCCCCCGTATTTTTTTTAATATTTATAATGCAAAACTGTAGCTAAAATGAGCTTTTAAATTTTTCCCACCCATTTTGGCGCCCCTAGTGTTGGCGCCCGGGGTCATATGTACCCCCGCCCCCCTCGCTACGCCTCTGTTGAATCTAGTATTACCTATGACCGCAATTGATGAGATAGTCCCTCTGGATTCCCCTCTGGATTCTGAGCTCATAATCGTATAATGAGAAAATTCGAACCCTCCCAGGGGGCAACACTTAAGAATTTTTTTCTTTCTCGAAACCCTTTTCACCAACTCCCCAAATTTTTATGACTCTCGTACGAACAGTGTCAAATTGCATCTGGCTTTTATTTTTATGGAGAAAAATTGCATTGCTTCCTGTCAGAGACCCCAGATCGAATGGGGCGCCAAAAGGGGTAGACAATTTTTTTAAAATCCTCATTCTTCAGTAAAATTTAAGAAAACAGATTTATACATGACTGATATCCTCAATTATTTTATATAGGGGAGTGTATGTAGGGATGGGCGCCTTTTTTGCCAGCGTTTGAATAGGGTTGGCACAACAGTGATAGTTCGCCCCGGGCGCCGGAATAGGTTGCTACATCTCTGCTTCCTTCTTGGGCGCAGCCCTGGCGAAATCTTTCCGGGGGGGGGGGGCGTGCGGATACTGTTAAAAGTATATATTTTTTTCTATATAAATTCCGTTTCGTTCGGGGGGGGGGGGTCAATAGACTTTCTTCGGGGGGTGGGGGGGCTCTGCTTCCCCCCCCCCCCCCCTCCGAATAGATTCCTGGAAAATCTCTGTTCACAAAGTTGTATGGCGATCCGATGAAAAAGATGTAGTAATTCATATAGGACAAACAGATAAACAATCTTTCATTTCTATAAATATAAATAGATATATAGGGCCTAACTTTAACTAGTGTCCGCATACCCGCACCCGGAAACTTAGTCACAATTTTTTTGGTTACATTTGAACCCTTTAGGTTAATCAATATTAACAAAATTGAACAAGATGCAACAAATACAGTTAACCAAGAAATCGAACAAGTAAAATTCACGTTATATTTTTATTGTTTTTAGATATAGAGTAGTAACAGACTACCTACAGGTCCTAACTCGCGACGAGGTAGCCAACACATTTGTATTAAAACACACATCTAAGACATTTTCCATTTAGGTGGGTTTTGCAGTACAATGGTTTCTTAAGTCGTGGACAAGTGATTGCGCTTATCTCTGTTGAGTAGCTATGTATTCTATCCTATATTAGACACATTTGTAAATATCTGTCACAAAATGGGCATAGAGATGATATAACGATAGCTTATCTTTGCGGACGACGCTAAACTTCGGCATCGACACCACCGCCTACAAGTTCAAATTCGGTCCTTCAGAAATGTTTGAAGTCTCTAGATTAAAACTACTTTTCTCTTTTATGTGCCTACTGACCACATCACACGCATTTGTTCTGAAAGTCTAAAAACAGAGGCACAAATATATCGTCTAGACTTGTGAGGTCTAGAGATTAGGTATTTTGGCAGTTATCTAAGTCTTTGCCTGTTCTGACTCAAAGCCTTATTCTTTCTCTATCGACGCCTTGCGTAACATGGGATTGGGTTTTTAAGGCGGCATAAAGCTTTATGTTGTTCCTTTTTGAGTACACTAGATTTAAAAATTAACGTTTTCAAATGCCTAAAGATGTTTAAGCACTAATTAATCAGAATAATGGGTCAAGATTTCAATTCTTGGTTTTGGGACACGTTAGTTGCCGGGGTTGAGCTAATGTCGATAGCATAAGGACTGTAACTTGATGCGGGCGTTTTATTTGTTGCCCATCGTAATAATTGAATGGTTGATGGGGCTTCTTCAAGGGTTTGATTTGCCGTAATGTTAATGATATCATGCATGTGGGGCTTTTCTAAAAAGAAAATGCGTTAAAACACTTTTTAGTTATGCTTTTTTAAAAATAGGCCTATATTTTACGACAACATAATTGTAATGAACAATAAAATGAATTTAAACAACTTTAGATTACACCTGTTTCGGCTAACATGAATGTTATTCTTCAAACTAGTAAGGTTAAACGTGTCTTTTTCGCATTTTCGACTTATAAGCAATACAGTAAATTCCGATAACGTCCATATGCGTACAAGCAATGGCGTAGGCGAGGAGGGGTTTAATAGTGATTTAATAATGATACTTTCTTAACCCTCTACTGGACATCATGTTTGGTACTGGGTGGATTTGGATTACACCCAAGTTTTACTTCATAGTAAATGACTTCAGTTTTAATTATTGGAGTTGGTAGCAACATTGACACAGTTTAAGGTATTCAGAACAATGTGGCCAGGAGAAATCACATTAATTAGTATAAAATTTACCATTACTAACAATAGGCCCTACTTAATTGTTTAATGTTGATGGATATTAAGCCTGGGGTTATTTATGTTTATTAATTTGTACAGAAAAAAAAAAGGATTCCCAAACAAAGTTTTATTTTTCAGAAATAAAGAAAATGATACAAATCAATAAAGAACAGTTCTCAAAAGAATTTGTATAAAAGTAATTATTATAAAATAGGAATATAGCATTGCATAGATAAAAATAAAATACTTGACACAAACAATATGAGGAATATTTTTTATCAGAGAAGAGAAAAATATATGATGTAGTTTGAAAATAATAATGTACAGAATGTAGCTTTTGCAGATTAAAATGAAAATTCTCATGCCTATATAATTTATTGAGTAAATGAAGCAAGGCCCAAAACACTAGGCTAAATAATATGCATGGGACAGGCATTGAAAACTACAAATTGCATATAGTGAAGGTTACCCTATTTATTGGCTATATCCACAGTAAAGATTTATGGCTTTATTACCTGCTTGTAAAATTGTTAAGGAAAAAGTGAAGTATTGTTAACGGCACATGTTGTCATTTTTTTGTGTTCTCGGCACATGTTGCCATTTTGTGTGTTCTGGGAACATGTTGCCATTTTGTGTGTTCTGGGCACATAATGACATTTTGTGTGTTCTGGGAACATGTTGCCATTTTGTGAGTTCATGGAACATGTTGACATTATTTGGCTGTGTTCTGGGAACATGTTGCCATTTTGTGTGTTCTGGGAACATGTTGCCATTTTGTGTGTTCTGGGAACATGTTGAAATTATGTGGCTGTGTTCTGGGAACATGTTGACATTATGTGGCTGTGTTCTGGGAACATGTTGACATTATGTGGCTGTGTTCTGGGAACATGTTGACATTATGTGGCTGTGTTCTGGGAACATGTTGACATTATGTGGCTGTGTTCTGGGAACATGTTGACATTATGTGGCTGTGTTCTGGGAACATGTTTGTTTCATTTTTAAATATTATAATAAACATTTTTAGAAATTCTATATTAGGAGTTGTGTATATATATAAATTTATATATTTAATAAGACAATTGGATGAATTATAATAAACAGCAAAAATGATTCAAATAAGTTTAGAAATATTTGGCTTGATGTCATAACAGTGAACTGTATTCCAAGCTTGTTTCCCTAGTGATAACCCATATTTTTTGTGCCACCCTTCCAATCAAATATCCAGCTTTTTCTTGGCATGTATCATAATGCTGGTCATAGACTTGCTTGATTTGTGTATCACAATATGATTTTGAATGTTCTTCTGTAAATGAAATAAAGACAAAATATTTTGATATATTCTTTTGTGGAACTAGCAAGAGAAATACATTACAAATTTATATTACTATCTCTACTATTTCTTTACTATAACTAATTACTTTGAAAAGATAAAGCACTGAACATGATGAATAACAAGAAACAAACATTATCAGCAAAGATTATAGATTTAAAATTGTGTTCATTCATATTGAAGATTAATGAAGTAGACTATCAATATTTACCCTCTTGATAGCTGATACTTTGATTTGATGTCTTTACTTTAAGCTTACACATCAGTCTCTGTGTGGTAAAATATGAAATAATATGCTTCAATAAAACTGTTTCAGTATATTAATTATATTAGATAAGTACATAGTTTTGAGCTCCATAACAATATGTGTTTCAATTATCATTCAAATATAATACCCTCTATGTTGTACAACTCACTGATTTATTAGAATTTAAGAAAAGACAATAATTAATAAAATATTTTGGATTAAAATCCATTATATTTAATATAACATATAATGCTATCTCTTGCTATAATAATTACTTTAAAAAATGGGTTATGCCTATAGTACAGTTACCTGAGGATGAAACTAGGCACAGTGTATAGTCCACAGAGACTGATTAATATCCCTTGTAATTGAACATCAGTTGTAGTTATGAAACCTGGATGGCCAAACACACACTCATAGTTCTGAAAAGCAATTTACACATAGATTAGCAAGAATATCTCAAAAATTATTAAATTAAAGCTAACCCCTATTTAGTGCAATCCATCAAAGTAGTAGCATTTTTGTTAAGTTGTAGACACAATACAAAGTAATGTTTGTCTGTGATTTACATACTTTTATAAAATAGCAATATATATATATATATATATATATATATATATATATATATATATATATATATATATATATTCATTGTAAATTTAATTATGTCTTGCTATTAAATTTATTTACTCGACTGATCTAAACTCACTTTATTTAAACATAATATAGTGGATAAGTATAGTGATTTTATTATTCAGCAATAAATAGCAGGCCTAAAAAAATTTAAATAGTAACGTTTGCGAATGATTACATTAAATTCTATGTATTTCCCTTTGTATGTCTTTCCCAACTTGATGCATATTACTAACCAAGCATTAAACTATAGTCCTAAACCTGACTCTAATTACCATTTATTGGACAACCTAAACCTTTGCGATACCATGTTATAATATATTATTTAAAAAAAGAGCTTACCACTAATTACTAAAACCAATTGTTTTTAGTATTAATTGAGCCGCATCACCAGAAATCCAGTATGTTGGCAAAGTTCCCCGCAACCTCTTTCCTCTCGAGTGCGGAAAACACTGAAATCATTAATCATTATTTCATTATGCCTAATAGTTTAAAAGTAGTATTAAAGTAGTACTAAATAGTACGAGTCTTAGTTACTATAGGTCTAATGATAATTATTATTGTGTATGCTTACATGCTTTAAGTTTTATGCACAATATTGGTATATAATATATAGTCTATAGTATATAGCCTAAGCTATAGAGTATATAGGCCTATAAGCCTAAATATAACAGCAGCTTGAATAATGCTCATTAGCATGCATTCACTATAAACTATAAAGATAAACAAATATTTCAATTTAATTTACTTATAACTAATAATAGTAAATAGTAAATAGGCTTTTTTCTTGTGGTAACAAATTTAAAGTATAGGGCAGTACAGTTATAGTATAGGCCTACTAGATTCTATATTTAAGTATGTGGGCTTTTCATTCCAATGCACCACAATAGATACCACACATGATCAAGCTGGACCTCTGATCTAAAGATTTAATAATTGGGCCTAACAAACAGTGAAACTACAATAAAAATCATGTAAATTACTAATTTAACCTTCTTACCTCCGCTTCTCTAGATGGGTTTTCTTTTTATGCAGCCGTATGATTAGATTCTAGAATCTAGACTATATTCTAATAAACATGAAATAACTACTAACCAGAACACTAGATCTAAATTTCTATATTCTATGCAATATGTATTAAACCTATAGGCCTAATATTTATTTTAAATTCCTATGCGATGTGTCGTGAATTGTAGGTTTCATGTTATTTTTGTAATGGCGGAAATCATTTTAAAATTTCGTTTCCTTCCTTTTGTTATTCTATTTATAGATTCAAAATGCTTAGAGTCGGAGCAATTATCATTGAGTTAGTCGGCTGATCCACACAGGAAGTGCTGGTATATCTATTACTTACTCAGTGATCTGATCATTGACAGAAACAGAGATAGCCATTCGCATGGGGTGGATAGAGAGAGAGAGAGAGAGAGACAGAGAGAGAGAGAGAGAGAGAGAAGTGCGCTTTTGGGCTTTTATATATTAGGATACAGAAAGTCTTGTAAACAAAAAAAATCGAGATTTTTACAAATTTCGACGTTTTACACCTCACTGATACGGAAAAACATAATTTTGCAATCTTGTCCGTATGTCTGTGTGTCTGTCTGTCTGTGTGTCTGTCTGATGTGTGTAAACACGATAACTTGAGTACCGATACAGCTAGGTTGATGAAATTTCATATATAAGTATTTTATCAAAATCCGATTTCTCAAAAAACGCATGTAAATTTATAAAATACTAATAATATTGCGCACTATTATGCACATTTTGTTTTGGCGTTCGCTTGATGCGCAATTCGTTTTTCTATGAGATTCTATTTTATTTTTAAAAGTTTAAGTAATTAAAAATCATGTCTATATTCCAAGTTATATAAGAATATTCGAGAAAGTTTAGGGGAGATCACTCCCGGTTTATTTTTAATTAACATTGTTAGATAAAAATATTATTCTATTTATTTCATGTGACGTCAGTGTGCTACTTTTTGCCAGTGTGCTACTCTAGACCCTACACAACTATAAGCAATTCTCCGGTTGCATATTGAACAATTTGTTTCAACATTCGACTATTATTCCTTTACTTGTTTTTTTTTCAGTCGTTAAATAAAATTTTGTTTATACATTTGATACACCAAACATTTAATTTTCAACAATAGTTCGTATCTTTAAGTTCTTCATATATTTCTGTAGATATTGATCGCGTAGCCTATAGACATATGTTGCAGCCAGACAGAGGAAGAGATAGAGGAAGAGAGCGAGAAATAGAAAATTGCGCCCTTGGGCTTTTACATATTAGGATAATATATTTATCAATTTGTATATTCATAATTGGTATATTCATGAATTTCTACACTCACAGATTAGTTTTATATGTATATTCATATTTTCAAATACTTAAAACTGCCAACCTACTTACATAACTATATCTTGTTCCTATTTCTATTCCTCATCCTAATCCTACTCCTAAATATAATCCTCTTTTATTTCTTGTAGTAATTTGTAAGCTATTTTTTCATAGGAGTACACATTACCCAATTTCGTCTTACTTGCATTCATTCAAGCATTCAAATATGCACACATTCATTTATGTTGCATTGATATATTCCTATTTCATGTTTTTATAAATTGATATATTTTTGCATTCGTATCATAATATGTTTATATATGCATGTTTCTGTGTCTACGAAGGATATTACTCAATTGGTATTTCAATAATTTAAAATATTCGTTTTATCTGTATATTTATATTTTCATACATTTTTTTTTATTTTCACATTTTCACAGGTTTCTATTTTCCTTTGCTAGAATGAACACTTTAACGTTAACATGTAATTGAGAAATGTAATAAGCAAACTTACTTAAGAGTGATGAACGTATCAGGACTGCCCCGTATGGTCCAGGTGTAAAACATGTTATTCAGGTAACTCAGTGGATATCCAGGACTAGAGATGAAACCTTGAGGCTCGGTCAGTGTGATGTTTGTATCTGTATGTTACATTACATTTATTAATTTTCATTTTGAAACTCAATAATACAATACTCTATACATACTGATCTGTTACCAAAAGGTAAACTAATATTTAATAGTTACTGAAAAGTATACTTTTTCTTTCTTTTTTTTAGTTTGTAGACGTTCAATGTAAGAATTATTATTGTTTATCTATTTTATGCATATTTTACTATCAAAATCCGTACGCAAAGTATTTAGGTATGGGTATACAATACAATTTAGACAACTCTATGTTTTCATTCCAGGCCTTACACGAGTTTTTAATCTTTACATACATCTTGGTTTTCTTTTAAAAATTACGTACATTTTTTTTTACTTTTTCGTATATACTAAGTATAGAGAAAGTCTTGTAATCGTGCAAAAAAAAAAAATCAAGATTTTTGCAAATCTCGACGTTTTACATCTCACTGATACGGAAAAACATAATTTTGCAATCTTGTCCGTATGTCTGTGTGTGTGTGTGTGTGTGTGTGTCCGTGTGTAAACACGATAACTTGAGTACCGTTACAGCTAGGTTGATGAAATTTCATATATAAGTATTATATCAAAATCGTAGATCCGTATCAACTTTTGAGCGATTTCCAATAACCGGAAGTGGTACTTTTTATACTTTGAATTTTTCAAAAGCCTATAACTTGAGTACTGTTTCAGATAGATAAATGAAATTTGATATGTAAGTAAAAGATCTAATTCTCTACCTTCTGTCGAATTTTGAGTAATTTCTGTTGACCGGAAGTACTTATTTACGCTATTTCCGATTTCTCAAAAAACGCATGTAAATTTATAAAGTACTATTATGCGCATCTTTATTTAGCGTTCACTTGGTGTGCATTTCTTTTTTCTACGAGATTATATTCTATTTTTAAAAATTTGAGTAATTAAAATGGATTAAAAATTATGTCTAGAAGTCTATATCCCGAGTTGCCATCCCCCATAGTGTTATATTAGAATATTCGAGAAAGTTTAGGGGAGATCACTCCCGGTTTATTTACACTAAAACGCACTGTACAGTAAGGGAGTATGTTTATCTTTTTATTGGCCATGAAACAAGTGTTATTATTTGATTTCTATTTATTTTCATATTATTTTGAAAACTTAATTTTTTTAAATTCTGGCATAAGTACATCCCTTTTAAATATATAATAACGCATTGAAGTAGGTCCATTTTCAACCTCTGGATATTACAAATCTAACAACCTGATATTTATTGATATGCCTACATATTCTAAATACTTAGAAAATATGAGATAGTGGCATGTCGGGAGATAGTTGATTTAATTCAAGATATTTTTTAGATTGAAATTTATTAAGGACGGGTGAGTCTAGATCACACTTTGGTCACTCTAAATGCTACTGGTGGGGTGGCTAAAGATTTTATTCATGAGAGAGAGAGCAATTAAAGCATGTTGTAACGAATGAAAAAAAAACTTAACTGAGTTAATTTAAATGTGGTTAACAGAACAACAGCTAGCCGTCCACCAATTTGCATCTTTATGTTAGATACATAAGTTCATACACAGAAAAAGATTGATAGACTATTCTGTATTCGTAGATAATTTTTGTTTTAATGTATACCTAGAATTTTATAGGTAGTGAGAAATTTCCCACTTCCTAATGTTCTAAACACCACATGCATGCAGTTTGTTGTCGACAATGTCAGTATTTGCCGATCTGTACACATTTTTCCAAATGACCGGCTGAGTGTCCATGGCCCATCAAATATCTCAATGTAATCATCTGCACAACTTTCGTTTGTACCCATATCCATGTATGTTATGCTAAAAAAGATTATGTATTATAAATTAAAAATTAGCAAGCTATAGTTTAACAAGCACATACATTAAATAGCTTCAAAATAACTAAACATGTATGCATCTATATCTATAATAATAGTTTCGCTATTCTGTCACTCTGCCACTCTGTGGGAACAATATGGTGAAAACACTAGCAAACTTAAACGTTCACAGTAAAACGAAAAACGAAACGTGACGTCACGTGGAACATGTATTAGGAAATAGTCTAATTCCGGAAAAGTACACACAATACATTGTCTGGGGAAGGGGGCGGGGGCGGACACTGGTAAAAATGTATTTTCTATATACATTACATTTCGTAATAGCAGGCTGTAGGCGTGTTTCACACCCTTGTATATTTGTCTGAAAGAAACTCTAAATGAAACTTTTGTCATGTTTGAGATTAGGTGTAAGGTTTAGGAGTATGGCTACGACTATATTTAGTATCAATGTGCAGTTACTACGTCTAGATTAAAACTTAAATTCGATTAAAGTACCGATTCTGGATAAAAATCCGTTTTCAAAGACATTTTTCGTTTACGGCTAAATTTTAAGTTCATGTGGTGATTTTGGTTTGTTTTAGGTTTAGAGAAAAACAACACTATCAACCAAGCGCCCATTGTATTTCTTCCTCAACGGGCCATTTATCTCGCACAAAAGTATGTAAGCTACTAAACGCCGGAACTATTTCTCTAAACTGAAATAATAGATATTTCTATTATATATATTTCAGTCTGAGCGACTCGGTAATTTAATTATTATATGATTAGCTTTTAGCAGTATTTTAAAAGCAAAGTTAACTTTTAGTTTCCATTGTAGATAGTTATTGTTATAAAATAATATTATTGAGACAATATTTTTATATATTTTAATGCAAAGGTTTATTCGTGCGTATTTATATATCTATATACTACTAAAACTCAAGTTTGTTTACATGTTTGAATATTTATCTTTTTGTTTGTTTTTTTGTTTGTTTGGCTGATCGAGTATAGTAAATAGTTCTACTCATTATGGAGAGCTGTAAAATAGTATGTAGGTAGGAAAACATTTGTTTTTTCAGACATACTGTTAATCACAAATGTATTTAACCACGTTAATTAATTTATTGATTTATTCATAGGTAGATTTACCACATTTTTTAAAAAAGATTTGAAAAACCACTAGACTCGACGAAACAGTGACGTATCAGTTTTTTGTTAACTTTTTGTACAATAAAATGGCGGCTTCCATCATAGGCCCATTCAAAAATTTAACGCGTTCTAAATCTAATTTTCTGTCGGCCATAACTTTAACAATACGTCCGTTTGCTGTTTTTATTACGTTCCAACACTTATATAAATTTTCAACTGTCTTTTTCATTTAGTTTTACAATAAATTTCTCTAGCTCTACAATCTGACCAAGAACGTTATTTATATATCTATCATGTGGCCAAGTAAAATATTTATATATCTAGATCTAGAATCTAGGTCAAACAAAAGATTAATTAGATATATACCAAAGATTAAGTAAATAAAAATACAATCCATTTTATAATCAAAATACATTTTAGTCCTTAAATATTTGATATAAATCTTTGTGATATATCTATCTAGATCTAGATTCTGGATTCTAATCTAGATCTAGAATTTCTAGATTTTAGATCTAGACCTAGATCTAGCAAGAGTTACGCAAATAGATCTAGATCTACTAGATTCTAGACTTAAGCAAACGAGTCGTAGAATCTAGATCTAGATCTAGATAATGTTAGACCTTCTTTATTTTATATAAATCTTTGTTTGGCTAATTTAAGATAAAATTTAATTTGAAAGTTACTACTACTCTAGACTTAGATCTAGATCTATGCGCGTAACTCAATTTGCATAAGGAGACTCAAAGTATTAAAGTATAGTATAACAATACGTCAATGATAATTTTTTTTCAATTTATTTTTATTTTTTTAGATGTGAATGATAAAGTTGCCTATCTGAACTTGGCAGGATACAGGGCAGGTAAAGTAGAGTTCATCTGTTTCTTTGTCCTAAGCATATGAAGGGATAGTGTGGTCAGAGACATGCTCGGCTGGAATAGTTTTTGAACCGATAAAAACATGTTGTCATCAAAATTATACACATTTAGAGCTGAATACACTTGTAAGGAGTGCATGGTACATCCCGAAAATGGTGGATTGGGACGTGACATCAAGACGGAAAAAAAAATACCAAAAGACAACGCACACCTATTTGAATTTTATCCTTAACAACTGACAAGTCTGTCGCACTTTTAAATTGTCGAATTTTTCTTCCATCATAGTAACATAGATATGTAACTCGGATTATGGTCGGATAGGAGTAACTATAATTGCTATTTCCAGGTAACTCATCTCGAACTATTTGGCAGATGATGCTCGTTAGCGGGGAACATCAACTCATCTAGTTGATGAAACTCCAAAACCAAACAACCAAAATTGTACAGATTGCCTTCGTGTGAAATCATCTATGGAAGTAAATACAGAATGAAGAGTTGACTGAAGTCAGTAAATGTGCAATAAGTCACATTACATGTTGACAAGTAATTCCTAATTGTCATCAAAACTACTGTGAGGAACGAAAAAAAAAGATGAACTGTGTCTTTACTTAGGATTGGCAATGCAAGAACAGCTTACAAAACATGTTTTGGGTTGCCGATATTCAATAGAAACATAATATCTTCAACTCAATAGTAAACTTCTTTTACCCCTTGGAGTTGAGTCATGGAGTATAAATGATAAAACTAAATACAGTCCATGATAAATGAATGCCTTAGAAATATCTTTTGAATCCGCTGGCATAAGATCTTCAATACAATGGTGACTATGGCAGCGGATAAAGCAACTGCCAGCTGACGAAATGGCCCTCCAAGGAAAACAGAAATTGCTTCGCCCCACTCCCATCTTAATATGAATCCAGAAGTAAAATAATAAATAAGGTCTATCATGTAAGACTGGAAGACGACAAAATGGAAGCGTGTAAAAGATCATGAAATCTACCTATAGCTCACTTATTCTATCACTGTATGGGCACATGTATAGAATCATTTAGAAAGCAAACAGGAAAGACTTTTTTTTCTATCAATATAGATATTTTTACTGAAACTTAGTTTTATTTTCTTATTTTCTGTGTATTCAAAAGCTAGTTGCTATATAGGTTTTTAAAATTTGTTTTATTATCTATTTTTTAGTGATTCATAATTTATGAAGTCAGCTGTTCAAAAAAGCAGCAATAAAACTCATTTTGTTACAAACAGTAATACTTTCACTCGCTTTTAAACTCTATTATTCAGTGGATATTGTGACATACATTATGTCAATTTACTAATTACCATAAAAACCTACACAAACAACCCACCTGTCTTCGGGATGGTTTGATTTAACATCTGATTATTTTTTCAGGTTTTACGGACTTATAATACATGCTTGGATCATCAAAACACTCAGTTTCACAGATTTGAAGCAAAAATGTACTCTATGCTCTACAATAGACTGCGGCACAATCTTTAATATCACTCTACAGCTTTAAAACTGTCATGTTTCTTTTTTTACCTGTCTTATCAAGATAATGAACACCCAGGGGACATATTATATAAAGAATGCTCACACATAAATATTTCATGCTTATCTAATATTTCCATAGATAAGAGAATGATTAGGAATTAGTTCAATAGTATATATTTTTCTTAACAGTACAGTATGATTATGGATAAGCCAACAATAGGGTAAGCAATTATGAGTTTTGATTACCGGCAGGTTACACATATGGTTTGATTCAAATTTCAGTATGCAGGTGAGTTGGCCACATTGTGTGGTGGATAAAAGTTTTAGGTAATAAAAATGCAATGTCCGTCGATAAACAATTAAGTACTAAAAACTAAATTGTTCACCTTTGAGATTTAACGAAAGTTAATTTCTTTATTTAATTTCAAGATTATTGAGAAAGAATCCAGTTGTCTTAGAAATAAAAATTCCAACAATATTTTGCCAACTACACTTTTCATAAGTTAGTTAGTGATTTAGGTAATCTTTTACTTAACCATCTTGTTTCTTCGGCTTGTAAGCCACAATTATTCTCCAACCTATCTATGCACCATATTATTTCAGATATTCATGAAATTTGCAATTTGTTATTGTATTGTCAAAAAGAGAATAAAAGTTCGGTGTAGATAAGTGTAACTTTACAAAAAAATGAAATTGATTGTCAAGTCACATTATTTATTACTAGCCGAACCGCGGCGTATCATACGACGCTATTTAGTTGTTTTATTTTCTACTTTTCAGTAATTCATAATTTGTCAATTCGACAGTACCAATGCTGCCACTGAAAATATTTGCTTTAAACCACTATCAGTAGGACGATAACCCGCCACCCTCCTTTCCCCAAACCCCTACCCTACACACCCCCTCACCGCCTTGTGAAAGCAGCCTCCTCTTAGTTACCTCCACTAAAATTAAAATCGTTTCAAACTAAATTATATGCCCCTAATAACCGTCACAAATCCGGCTCTACCATTGTAAACATTTAGCGTGAACCAAAGCTCACCAGACCATGTGGGGTGGTAGGGATATCCCTAGAGAGGAAGAGATGGGGATGCTATACGGCTTACAGCTTGGTGTTTTCTATGGTCTCCATGAAGAGAATTATATATGTATGTATATATATATATATATATATATATATATATATATATATATATATATATATATATATATATATATATATATATATATATTGGACGACAATAAAAAGCATCTATTTTAATTTAATATGAAACACTGCAGATATTTCTATTTGATCATTTATTACATCTACTTATTTGTGTGTTTATTTCATGTCTATATATGTTTGCCACTTTTAGTGTAAAAAAGTGTTTACCAAATGTCCAAATATTGTAAAAATATCATAATATATTTTTAATTTTGAAAAACCATTTCTTGACACAGTTTAATCAAAATTGTCAATATATATATATATATATATATATATAAATAAATATATATATATATATATATATATAATATATATATATATATATATATATATATATATATATATATATATATATATATATATATATATATATATATATATATACATATATATATATATATATATATATATATATATGTTTATAGTACAGAAAAAATACAAATGAACTCTTATTATTGTTTTTGTTCTTAGGAATTGTTGAAGTTATATATTTTTTTAATTTATTTTTTTAAATTCAACCATCAAATATTAGGCTACTAAACTAAAACTAACTGTTAACGCCTAAAACCCCTCTGTACGTAAAGAAAAATTAAATACCTACACAATGATATATATCAAATGTGTGTGCTGATGTTTTAACTTTATGTATGGTCAAAAGAAACAAGCATACTACCGGCCACGTAAAATATCTCTAACATTCGGTTATCAGCCGAATGAAAGCAGTCGTCCGTGACCATATTTTACAGACGGCAGCAAATTTCAATCGGCCCTAATAGCCTTCGAAAACTCGAACTACGATTGTAAACATTCTCTTGAACCACAGCTCACCAGACTATTTAGGTGATCGCGTCTATCTAGTTGCTTACATTATGTTATTGAATATAGTAATTGTAACAGTAAAATGTATGATGAATGTATGTTTCGAGTGGAGGTGTAAAAAGGCGATATAAATGTAAAAAATATTGTGATGCGGTTTGTATTTGCCTTTACCATGTGCCATGAAGTTGGCTGTACAAACAGGGTGTGACATTTTTGGTGTCAGAAGTGAGTGGTGATCCGCATTGTAAAGGACCAACAGATTTTTCAATATTGTTGACATTTTGGTAATTGAGTAATTTTCTGGGACCATTAATATGGAGGACTATGCCAAAATGATTGAGTTGGCTGACTCTTTAGGATATACTGGGGTAGAAAAGGCCAAATGGGTTGAAAATAAAATATCAGATGCTGGAAAGAAGATCTGATGCAGCTGAAAGATGAGATAGAGCTTTAGAGAGGGAACTTGCTAAAGCTAAAATAGAGGCCGATAGGGAAATAGCTAAAATAGAGGCTGATAGGGAAATAGCTAAAATAGAGGCTGATTAGGAACTAGCAAAAGCTACAATAGAGGCTGAACACAGAGAAAAACAGAGACAACATGAGCTAGAATTAGCCAAAATCAAAAGTAACAAATCTCAAGAAAGCAATATTAACAAAACAGACAATTGGAAGCCTAAATTTAGAGCGTTTAAACCAAAGGAAGAGAGTGTGAAAACTTACTTAATACTCTTTGAGCAAACATGTAAGAGTTTTAACTATTCATCTGCTGGTAAAGCACAGGCTTTATTGACTAATTTGACAGGAGAGACTATTGCCATAATAGCAAGTATGTCTGAGGCTGAAAAAGAAAACTATGACCTAGTAAAAGAAAGATTGATGAAACATTTTGGAAAGACAGAAGACTATTACAGAAAGACTATACGAGACGTTAGAATTAACAACATTGGTGACATAAACCAAATCAATTTTGAAATTCGCAAATACATGAATAAAAGGATAGAAATGGCAGAAATAGATTTAAAGAATCCTGAGACAATTATTGAACTTAACTTAATAGATCATGTTTTAAATAATGCAACAGATAGTTTATTCACTTTTTTTGAGTGAAAGAAAAGTTAGGACAGAGAAACAATTAATAGAGCAACTTAATATTTATAAGGATGCACATCCAGGGGCTATTTTGGACAAAAGAGAGCATGGAGACATATCAGCAGCAGTCTACAGTAGAAACTTTGGCAGTGATCAAAGAAGGTATGGCAATAACAATAGAGATAGAAATAATAGTGTACCTACCAGATGGAAACCAGACAGATATAAATATAGCAGAAGCATGGAAAACAGGCCATGTTAAGTCTGAGTGTTTCAGCTTACAAAATAGAGATACATATCTCAGCAATAATAACAGAGGAAGTTACGCACCTAATAATAATTATAGAAATCAAAGTAATTATTACAGACAAGGACAGTATGGTGGACAAAATAGAAATGAATTCAACAATGAAGTAGACAGCCAAGAATTGGACCAGGAAACAAGGGAGAAAATAAAAATATTAGAAATAACAATCAAGAGACATCAGCAGGGTTAGAAGGGTCAGAGACGGTGGCATCTGTTAGACAAAGGAATACAACACTGAAGATGTTCTCAGCTATAGTAAACAACATCAGAGTAATGTGCCTGAGAGATTCAGGTTGCACATGCATTATTATTAAGAAAAGCCTTGTAAGACCAGAACAGTACAATCCTGGCATAATAAAGTTGACATATGCCAACAAGAAATTTAAGGATGAGTGTGAGATAGCAGTAGTTGATATAGATTCTGCTTGGTTTAAAGGTAAATATAAAGTGGCGGTCATAGAAGAACCAATAGCAGATATGATTATTGGGAATGGAAAGGAGGTGAAAGAAAGTAATGAGGAAGATATAGATAGATGGGCAAGTCAAATTGGAGCAGCGGTTGAGGCAAGAGCACAGAAACAAGCGAATCAGGGAAGTGTTCCTGATTCGCTTGTTGACAATGAGGAAAGCAACACAGAATTAAAAGAAGATATAAATGAATGGATAAAACTTCAAGAAGAAGATAATACTCTCAAAAATATACTAAAAACATCAATACAAGTAACATGGATTTCAGGGGATCTAAGTACACTAAAGAAAATAATGTTTTAGTCAGGAAATATATTGATAACAAGAATAATGAAAAGACTCAGATAGTGGTGCCACAACCTATGAGAACAAAGATGTTACAACAAGCACATGACAGTCCATTGGGGGCACACATGGCAGAAAAAAGTACATTTGAGAGAATAACTGAAGATTATTACTGGCCTTTAATGAAGGAAGACATAAAGAAACTCATACAAAAATGCACCAAATGCATACAATTCAATCCCGTTGATGGGAAACAAAATGCACCTCTGCAACAGACAGATAGAGTTACAAGACCATTCCAGAAGATAGCAGTGGATATAGTTGGACCTATGGAACACCCTACTTCCCAGGGCCATAAGTTCATATTAACTATAGTGGATTGGGCAACCATATGGCCAGAGGCAATACCACTTAGAGAGATTACAGCTGTAGCTATATGTGATGCTTTGATGAGTGTATGTACAAGATTCGGTTTCCTGATACGACATTATGAGACAATGGAACACAGTTTAAAGCCAAATTAACAAAGGCGTTCACAAGCTTCTTGAACATTGCACAAGTACATAATACCATATACCATGCACAAGCGAATGGTATGAATGAGAGATGGAATAAAACAATGAAGATTATGTTAAAAAATGTAACAGAAGATCCCCCAGGTGAATGGCACAAATATTTACCGCAGGTGCTATTTGCATACAGAGAGACTAAAAATGAGTCAACAGGTTTTTCTCCTTTTGAACTGATATATGGGGTAAAGCCAAGAGGCCCATTAACTTTATTGAAACACAAATTATTAAATAAAAATGAAGAGGAATTTGATCCTCATGAACAAGTAAACCATACTAGTTTATTGTGTCCAGACAGCCCAAGAGAATGTACAGTTAGCCAGTGAAAGGCACAGAAATATAAAAAACAAACATAGATATTTAAGAACTTTTGAATGAGGAGATTTAGTTTTAGTCAAACTGCCAGACAGAAAAAACATAGAAGGATTTCAAGGAACTTTTGAAGTGATAAAGAAACTATCTGATGTAAATTATGAAATAAACATAAAGGGAAATAACACGCCTATACACATAGACAGAATAAAGAAATTATATGTAGAGCCAGAGAAACTGATAGAAGAGGAACAAATAGCCTGTACTATAATAAGTGAAAGCTGTAATACAAAGGAAATTAAGACTAATCATATCCCAGTGGATGAGAAAAACATAATAGACAAAATAGTAAATGAGTACAAGGATGTGATTACAACAGAAATGGGTTTTACTGAAACAATTCAACACAACAAAGAATTGACTGATTATAGTGCTATAAAAGGGAAGCATTACCAAGTACCAGTTGCCTACAGAGAAGCTGTTGAAGCAGAACTGGGTTTGCTCCTTGAGCCTGGGCATATAGAAAGAACAGAATCAGCATACTCATCACCCATGGTGATAGTAAGAAAAAAGAACAACAAAGTAAGTATATGTTGTGACTATCGAGAGTTGAATAAAAGGACTAAGATAAATGATGAACCCATGAATGATCCGAAAGACATTTTGGAAACTATTAGTAAATCCTCAATTTTTACCACTTGTGATTTGAACAGAGGCTTCTGGCAAATAGGCATGGAAAAGTATTCAAGACAATACACCGCCTTTACATCAAGCAAAGGTCTATGTCAATGGAAGGTGATGCCGTTTGGACTTGTGAACAGTACCGCCACGTTCCAAACTTCATGAGTAAAATGACAGAGGGAATGAAAAACCTGGTCTTCTTTGTTGATGACATATGCATACATAATAACACATGGTCAGAACACATAGAAAAACTAAAAGAACTACTAGAAAGACTTAGGAAACACTGTGTTACAATAGCAACAGAGAAACTGCATGTGGGGGTAGATACAGTAGAATTCTTAGGATTTAAGTTTGGAAGTAAAGAAATTAGACCTACTGAAGGAAATAGGGACAAAATATTAAATATTAAAACTCCTAGTACAAAGAAAGAGGTAAAACAAACATAGAACTGAATAAAGAAAATAATGACCTGAGACATATCAGCCAATCCTTATTAGGGAATTTTGAATAATACCAGAGAAAATTAATATGTAAAAGTGTGAGCAAGATAGGAATAAGTTATAAGTACATAACATGTATAAATATGTTTTTACAACTATTTAAATTTAGAAATGCAAATAAACATATGTTTTGTTGTATTTCTGTGGTTTGTATGTATACTGTAGGCCTATATCTTGTTAAGTAATGAACATGACTATGGCAGTATGAGTTGACAGATGTGGTAATTTGCATATGTTATGATGAGGAGTTTACCTCAGCCATTGAAGTAAGGAAATCAAGGATATGATTTGCCCATGGGAGCTATTGCATAGCTATGATTATGTTCTACTAAGAGGGAGTTTTCCTTAGTTAGATTTATTTTGAGATACACTAAGAGGTAATATTCCTTAGTGAGGTTAAATGAATTTTTGTTATACTAAGAAGAGATGTTCCTAAGTTAGAGTCATTTGTTATTATTTGGTTTAATACAATTGGTTTAAGGTTGTTCCACTAAGTGGGGGTATACCTTAGTGAGGTTTTGTTATTATTAAACTAAGAAGGTTTACCTGAGTTACAATTTGGCGTTACTTATAAGATAAGTGAAGTTTTGCATTTTGCCATGTATTTTATGAATATCATTGTTCAATTTGGTAAGTGTTACATATAAAATAATTTAGGATGTTAATTAGCCAGTTTCTTTTTGAATATGAATTTTTTTAACTGTTACATGTATAATGAAGATTTTATAGTAAATGTGATGTATATAAGAAAAAATTAATGTATTAATTTTTTAAAGGGGAGAAAGGGCATATGTAACAGTCAAATGTAGGAAGAATGTATGTTTGGAGTGGAGGTGTAAAAAGGCGATATAAATCTAAAAAATGTGGTGGGCAGGCGCATGCGCAAAAGAAAGTGGAAGTGGAAGAAAGATTAAGAAAGGAGGTTTTTGTTTGGCAGCGTAGCTGCTGTATCTGTGATATCAATAAAATTGTAAAATTACCAGGATAAAGGTTGTTTGGTGTTATCTATCAGGCCTTAAAATATAATAAAACAACAGTGATGTGGTTTGTATTTGCCTTTACCATGTGCCATGAAGTTGGCTGTACAAACAGGGTGTGACTGTAATCATTTGTGTGATTTAATTTTATTATCTCACTTAATTTCGAAAGCGTTTGATCAATTTTTAGTTAAGCATCTACTTAAATTTTAAAAAAGTGATAATTTTTGTATTGTCATCAAAATGGGACGTATCTGGAAAGTTTGAAAGAAATCGTTGTATTAAAAGTAAGTCGAAATTGAGTTACAAGATTTAATACAAACCCACAAACAAACAAATAAACGGACAGACAGACGTTTCGAACTAAATAAAAGCTTAAAAAAATCGGAAAGCACCGGAAATAATTCATTTAGAATAGAATTTCTTTGATGATCTCTGCATCTCTGCATTCTCAGAAAATAAGCAGCTAATGAAGAAGCAGTTAAATCGGTCTAATAACTGTCATATCAAACACGTCGATTAAGTTAGAAAATTATAGGATTATATGCTTTTAAAGTACTAAAACTGTGTGGAAACCAAATGTCACAGAAAACGTATCTTTCTCATCCATGTCAATTCTGTTTTGCTGTGTGGCTCACGGGCAAAGTTTAGCTGACAAACCCACAATATCAAAGCTATCAAATTTCCTTACAATCAATACATAATTCCAAATATTTTCACTGATAAAATAGTTAATATCCTTTAACAGTACAGTTACCAAAAATGCGTTTATTTTCAAGTACCTCCACATGAAGCCTCACAACCGTCAATACACGGAGCCAAGGCGTTAAATAACAACCATTTTGTTTTAGAAAAAACACTACATTAGAATTGTATGTAAAGCTATTTAAATACTAATTTCTTAAAATTATAAGATAAACATTACTTGAAAGCTATAATGGTTCCAGTGGGTCCTCGAATAGTCCATACTTTGTCGGTTGCAGAAGAACTCGAAGTATTTCCTGCGTTGGTTATCGTTCCAGTTGTGGCAGTTAAGACTTCATTTAAATCTATAAAACAAAATTTGTTTAACATTGCAAGGATATATTTGCGAGATATTAACTTATTATTTATCTTTATATAATCTTGTGTAATTAAAAGACAATTACGGAGTTATTACATAACCTAGAGCAATATAAGCGTGAAAAAAATATCGAATCTGGTTTACATTTAAAGTTATTTTATCTTTATAAGAATAAATAATAATTGGCTGCCAGAAACGTAAAAAAACAAAACATTCAACGAATGTTGCACATATTTACAATATGCTTAGTAAATTTTTCGACGACGTAACGAATCTAGATTGGACTATAGACTCTAAAATTATCTCTGCACCTTGTGTTAACAAATGGTTATTACGGCACAAACTCCGGATTGTGTGTAAACTCATATACCTTTGATCTCGTAATTTACATACAATCCGGAGTTTGTGCCGTAATAACCATTTGTTAACACAAGGTGCAGAGATTTTTTAATAGCTTATCTATTATAAAGAATACCATGTTTTAATTTAAGGGTCATCTATCTATGACTTGCATAAATGAGTCGGTTATAGGTTATTCAAACTCAGTGTTTGGGGAGAAGGGTCCACGCTGTACATTTCTAACTGCTTTATGCTTGTAGGTTATCAAAAAAACAAAATGTCGTTATCATGTAAGCATCATGTATATCATACTGTGACGTGGCCTAGATGTTCATAACGAAAGCGTGTAGGCACGGAGAGATTGGGTGTGAGAGTGGCCTCCCCTGACAAGTGTGTAAGCAGTGTGTTGTATCGTCAGCAGAGCGTAACCTGAGTTTGTTTGAAGAAGGAGGAGAGTTTTTAGTTGAAGGATCTGTGTTTTCTCGGTTGTACATAAAAGATTATATTTTATTGTGAAATGAACGTTGGACTCTGTGTTTAATTGTGTTATGGCTAGTTCCCAACATTAAATAGCCCACTGACCATAACAATACATTTACACTTCTGTGCTCGCTTTCAAGCAACAGATTTTCACCGTTGTAAACTAAACATTATCAAAATGTTAGAATTGGTGGAATTTAAGGGCTCGATTTGTGTGTAAATTAATGTTGGTTCTCGAAAAACAATTAAAAAGAGGTTATAGTGGTATTGGATGTAGGCCAAACTGGTTACTTTTATGCCTATAGTGGTCATGCGATTCATTTGTCTTGAGCCAATTTGTCGAGTCTTTTTGTCGGAATTCAATATATCGGGACCCCATTTGTCGGGAGCTAATGTATCGG
Organism: Physella acuta; assembly: GCF_028476545.2. Taxonomy (NCBI): domain Eukaryota; kingdom Metazoa; phylum Mollusca; class Gastropoda; family Physidae; genus Physella; species Physella acuta. Next base: position 709,568 of record NW_026731931.1, on the reverse strand, counting down.
GAGCTCATTTGTCGCTAGCCAATATGTCCTGAGCCTATTTGTCGGGTGCCAATTTGTCGGGAGCTAATATATGGGGAGCCTATTTGTCGGTAGTCAATATGTCCTGAGCCTATTTGTCCTGAGCCTATTTGTCGGGAACCAATATGTCGGGAGTCAATATGACGGGAGCCCATTTGACGGGAGCAATTAAGACGAGGCACTTTAAACTGGGCTATTTTGACTGGGTCGTTTTGTCGGGGTTGATTTGACGGTGCACCGGGTCACCTATATAAACAAATGTAAAGCATTGTGGAGTCTCAGATAAACAAATCTCAGTTATCCAACAACTAAATAGCACATTATTAGCACATTATATTAGAGATGTTTATTTTGCAAAAGCTAAAGGTTGTATATGGTTTATGCTCTCTGTATTGTACCTTGTTAGATACAATTTATAAAGTTAGCCTTTTAAATGGAATGCAGAGAAGCACCACAGAGGAACGGAATAAAGAAAGTGTGTTGAACAGAATGTATTGAATATCTTAACAGTAAGGTCCTACGCCAGTGATCGAGTTTAGGCTTATTAATATTAAAATACCTCTGATCTCGTACTTTCCATAAAAGCCTCTAAAGTTTATAGAGTTAAAACTGTAGAACACAATGTGTAAGTAGTTACTGGTTGAAACAATCAGACGAGGTGACATCAAGCAGGAATCCAAACATGACGAATTAGCTGTAGGTCCATCGTATATATTAAGGGAGTTATAGAAACAACTCAAGACGTCTAAGTTGGAATCAATTAAACTGTAACAAAAAACAATTTGTATTTAAATTGCGCAGATTTCAAAATTGACTCCTACTCCAGCTTTCGCCCATTTGTGCAATTTCGAATCATTTCATTCATTCATACAAACTTACACTCATTCACTCTTATACTCATATACTCATACACTCATAAAGTCATGTACTGATAAACTCAAACATTAAGAAGACGTAGCTTGAGGTCCATCGAGTACATTAAGGTTTGTATAGTGACAGCCAAAGTTGTATAGTTTAGTATCAGTTATTCTGTCAGGACATTTTTGTCTAATTACTTACATACATATATGTGGTTGTTTTTTTTTATCCCTAATCCAATTCTTATTAATAATCATACTCCTATTCATATTTCCATTCCAACTGCAATTCATATAATCATATATACATAGTTAATATGTAATTGCAAGATATAAGCAGAAAACTTACTTAAGAATGATGAACGTATCAGGCTTGCCTTGTATAGTCCAGGTGTAAAACTTGTTCTTTAGGAAACCCAGTGGATAACCAGGGCTAGAGATGACACCCTGAGGCTCGGTTAGCGTGATGTTTGTATCTGCATGTTTTGTTAAATTGATTAATGTTTATTTTGACATTGAACAATAAAATGAATTGTCTATATACACTGATCGAGTTATTGAAAAGCATACGTTACTTTAGTTTTCGATTTCAGATTTTCGTTTACATTCTACTTTAAACGTTTGTGTTTTGTGCAATGTTTTGCTATATTATTTATATGAGCATTGTACATAAATAGTAATAACCAATATGTTGTATAGAGCTAGGTTATTGTTATGACGCGTTCAGGGTAAATGGTGAAAACAGGCTATAGCTAATTAGGTTAGAGAGACCAATGAAAATACAAGAGCTGACCTGTCACGTGGGACGGTCAGCTGACCACTGATGCGTGGGTCAGTAGTTAGATCAGCGGCTTTTAGTGATACGTAGGCAAGGAGAATGGACAGAGAAATGTAGAGTTAGGTAGAGAGTTAGAATGTAGTGTGTTAGGATTGGTTATGGGAGTGCGTAGTTTGTAGAGCAAATAGTATATAGTTTAGGTTAGTTAGATAAAGTAGGAAGTTGATTGTTTAAATTGTAGTAAAGGACATTATATTTCATCTTAACCACCCCCACACTCACATTTAGTGGTACTGCTTTTCCCCACCCTCAAAACTGGCGGTAGATCCTCTAATCAACCCCACCCTAACAGTTATGTTTGTTGTTACTTTACTCATGTAAGTATCGTTATTATTATTCTGTTATATTTATTTTATTATTAACATATTAACAATCGCAATCTGTACCCAATTTTCTAGATGTAGGTACACATCACGATCAAGACATCTCTAATGTGTTGATTCCTAGCTTTCATGATTCGTAGTGTTATGTATAAAAACTAAATAATTTCCTACGAAAAAAAATTACAACGCATATTTAAGTTTAAGAAAAAATCATTGTATCCGACAAAAAGCTCCAGGGAAGGAGTGTGCATTTGTTTTAAATGTTTTGCATCACTAATCTAATTTATTTATTAGGCGTATAGAATAAAGCTTTTTATTGTGTTAAGCCAATATTAACAGTATACACATCTATTACACATTACGAGTTACGAAATGCAAAAAAAATATTTTTAAATTAGGGTGTATGTATCCTTCTTTTATTGGCTATCCGACAAATGCTAATATTAGTCTACTACTTACAACGCTTTTTGAAAATCTATTAGTCTAAATATATTTTTATTTTTCGAATCGAAAAACTATTTACTTTCATTTTTTTGAGAACAATAATAACAATGAAAATAAAAATAAAATAATTCTTACATTAAGTACATCCCTTTTAAATATAAAAAAGCAGATCCATTTTCAGCATCTAGATCTAGATATTACTATTTCTAACAATTTGATATTTCCGTTAAAGTACCTGAAACATGGTTTACCAAAATTTTACGAGTAGCGATCCCTTTTATAAATAGTTAGTGATCAGCGACCCCCTTAGTATTAAATGTCGAAATTAGTAAATAAATTAATATACAATAAAATAAGATTCACTGTTTTAATGCGATGGGTAAGATTGATTGTGACGCTAAATCTTTTACTTTTTTTCTGAAAGCCTGATTTTGACCCAAACATAGACAGCGTATCATCAATACACACCCCACAGCAGTTTTCCCATTGTACTTCTCAAGTTAACAAAAAAACTATTTGTTTACTCCATGATATCTTCACTTTTTGCAGTAGTTTCAAGTGCACTACAAAATAAAAACTCTTCTTTATTCATTAACTTGAAAAGCAAACAATGGTGCAAGCTTGATTTCATTTAAAATGTATTATTTAACATCTACGGACATGTATGCCATACGCCGCTGAATAATGTTATTAGACAGATATATTTGCTGCATCTTTACTGCACGGGGATCCCCAAGAACTAATTTCATCATCTTTAACTTGCAAGGTTTGATGATTTGATGATATTTTCTCCAATTGCGTTTTTTTGCTTGGCAATATCTAATGCGATTGCATATGATGCCTGCACTAATGCTGTATTTCCGTGGTTAAAAACTTTCTTTTTGATCGTCTCTGACGTTTGCAACTAGCTTCATGCCGACGAAATAACTCCATATTTTTTGGGTGTGTACGAACGACTCGTCTTAAAATGACTAAGAACAATCTAAAAACATCAATACTCTGTTCATCAACCAAGAAAACAAACCCCCTCAGAGATCTCGAGATTAAAGCAGTAAAAAAGCTAAAACGGAATCTTATATATATAAAGCAAAGTGGTCAGGTGCCCGATAGGGCACTTCCCGGCGCCGCAGGCGCGTCAAATTTGGCACGATGGTGCCTTGGGGCAATAGAACACGAGGGCCGGTGACGGTTTGCCGAAAAGTCCACGGAGAGGGGGTCAAAACTGACCTCGACTGACCGGCGCCTTATATGGGCTATATTACGAAAAAAAATTTCCTCCGACGACCCCCCTTGAAATTTTGTGAGGTGGTAGGAGAACGCCTCGGGGTGTCCCAAAAAACTCGCCATGTCCGGGAAAATTCGTTAAATGGGTCAAAACTGACCAGTCGTATTTCCCTATATAATCTTTGTATTTTATGGGAAAAACAGAGGGTGATTTCAATACGGATTTTAGGGCACTTACCGTCTTTACATCTGGCTAATTTTTTGCATGCTCTTAGGTAAATGGCTTGACCTTTAGGGAAAACTGTCGGTTTCACTCAAAGCCCTCGACGAGGGCTAAAAAGTGACCGCGAGTGAAATTCTCTTTATATGAGCTCTATTACAAAAAAAAATTTCCTCCGACGACCCCCCTTGAAATTTTGTGTGGTGGTAGGAGAACGCCCTGGGATGTCCCAAAAAACTCGCCATGTCCGGGAAAATTCGTTAAATGGGTCAAAACTGACCAGTCGTATTTCTCTATATAATCTTTGTATTTTATGAGAAAAACAGAGGGTGATTTCAAAACGGATTTTAGGGCACTTACCGTCTTTACATCTGGCTAATTTTTTGCATGCTCTTAGGTAAATGGCTTGACGTTTAGGGAAAACTGTCGGTTTCACTCAAAGCCCTCGACGAGGGCTAAAAGGTGACCGCGAGTGAAATTCTCTTTATATGAGCTCTATTACGAAAAAAAATTTCTTCCGACGACCCCCTTGAAATTTTGTGTGGTGGTAGGAGAACGCCCTGGGATGTCCCAAAAAACTCGCCATGTCCGGGAAAATTCGTTAAATGGGTCAAAACTGAACAGTCGTGTTTCCCTATATAATCTTTGTATTTTATGGGAAAAACAGAGGGTGATTTCAAAACGGATTTTAGGGCACTTACCGTCTTTACATCTGGCTAATTTTTTGCATGCTCTTAGGTAAATGGCTTGACCTTTAGGGAAAACTGTCGGTTTCACTCAAAGCCCTCGACGAGGGCTAAAAAGTGACCGCGAGTGAAATTCTCTTTATATGAGCTCTATTACGAAAATAAATTTCCTCCGACGACCCCCCTTGAAATTTTGTGTGGTGGTAGGAGAACGCCTTGGGATGTCCCAAAAAACTCGCCATGTCCGGGAAAATTCGTTAAATGGGTCAAAACTGACCAGTCGTATTTCCCTATATAATCTTTGTATTTTATGGGAAAAACAGAGGGTGATTTCAAAACGGATTTGAGGGCACTTACCGTCTTTACATCTGGCTAATTTTTTGCATGCTCTTAGGTAAATGGCTTGACCTTTAGGGAAAACTGTCGGTTTCACTCAAAGCCCTCGACGAGGGCTAAAAAGTGACCGCGAGTGAAATTCTCTATATATGAGCTCTATTACGAAAAAAAAATTCCTCCGACGACCCCCCTTGAAATTTTGTGTGGTGATAGGAGAACGCCCTGGGATGTCCCAAAAAACTCGCCATGTCCGGGAAAATTCGTTAAATGGGTCAAAACTGAACAGTCGTGTTTCCCTATATAATCTTTGTATTTTATGGGAAAAACAGAGGGTGATTTCAAAACGGATTTGAGGGCACTTACCGTCTTTACATGTGGCTAATTTTTTGCATGCTCTTAGGTAAATGGCTTGACCTTTAGGGAAAACTGTCGGTTTCACTCAAAGCCCTCGACGAGGGCTAAAAAGTGACCGCGAGTGAAATTCTCTTTATATGAGCTCTATTACGAAAAAAATTTTCCTCCGACGACCCCCCTTGAAATTTTGTGAGGTGGTAGGAGAACGCCTTGGGGTGTCACAAAAAACTCGCCATGTCCGGGAAAATTCGTTAAATGGGTCAAAACTGACCAGTCGTATTTCCCTATATAATCTTTGTATTTTATGGGAAAAACAGAGGGTGATTTCAAAACGGATTTGAGGGCACTTACCGTCTTTACATGTGGCTAATTTTTTGCTTGCTCTTAGGTAAATGGCTTGACCTTTAGGGAAAACTGTCGGTTTCACTCAAAGCCATCGACGAGGGCTAAAAAGTGACCGCGAGTGAAATTCTCATTATACGAGATTTGGTCATTTGGTCTATGAACAGGGGAAGTAACTTTTTAATGTAATAATTTTAAAAAAATTTGTATTCTCTTTTCAAGAAAAAAACAAAAAACATAAAATATAGCATTGTTTTAAATAAATATTTTGTTATAAATTAAGTTTTGCATTGTACTGAAATTGTAAAAATTAATTGCGAAATTAATTTATTATAATATTTGATTGATACTATTTAGAAAACCCTTGCAGTTCTAATAACCGTGCGAGTGATAAGTTTGCGAATATTCCATCAATATCTCCGCACCATGAATTTACTCCACTGTATAAACTTAGGCCCTAAGCATTTAAGATAGCAGCCAATCACCTATTAATTAATTATTCAATTCCTTAATTTTTTTGAAAACCTAAGCGAAGCTAGGCAGTATGCCTAGTAAGTAATAAAATAAAAAATTAGAAAAGTATAAGGAAGTATTGGAGGAATCGCTCTCTCTTTCGTCATTTAATGTGAAATTAATTAAACTTCTGCATAATATGCTAATGCCTACGCGTATTTTTGCGCGTATGTTTACGCTTTGTTAGGCAAATTGATGCGTATGAATGCTGTTGCAGGACTATATTGAACGAGTGAAAGTGTGACGCGCTACGCAAGTAAGTGATGTTTTAGTGTAGGATCGATATTGCTGGTAATGATGCTGAAAGTAGTCTTGTTATTGTAGTCTTGTGTGAGGCCGTTAATGTATTCAAGTTTTAATATCGCTTGTACAGGTCGTTATATGTACTATATTTGTAATAAACAGAAGAGTCAACTAAATTCATCCTATCAAGGTATTTGTATGCATTTATGTCGTCGTGCTTTAGGATGAACTACTGAATGGCTAGAAAGAATATAATGGTAGTGTAAACCCTCTCACTGCATAGCTTCGGCACACATAATCCCCAGTTATAACATTTACGCTTATGCTTAAATATACATGATATATATTTTTTTAGCCAATCAATGTGCATTTTCACTTTATTATGTATTTTTTTTTAATTTTTATATTATTATCAATACATTAATAATCAAAATCCGTTACAAAATTGTCCTAAAATATATATACAGTACTTTCAAAATTTCTCTAATGTGTCTTTGCTTAGCCTCACACTTACATGAGTCACTAATCTTAACATACATAGTCATATGCTTTTTTCTTTTTAAAACCACATACATTTTCTACACACTAAAAATCACATCGCATATTTAATTTTAAAAAAACCATAGTTTCCGACGAACCTATTTGGGAAACAGCTTGCCTTTCTGCCTTTAATAGGCATATGGGGTATAAAAAACATTTACCGTGTTAACAATATATATATATATATATATATATATATATATATATATATATATATATATATATATATATATATATATATATATATATATATATATATATATATACATATAAGAATACACATTATGATGCTCTTATAAACTAACTTTCCAGTAAATGTGTACGTACTAATTTTATTGGCTGTCAAACAAGTGTTATTATTAGTCCGTTATTTATTTTAAAGAAACTGAATGCTTTTAGGTCTAAAGTTTAGTACATTATTGTTATCGAAATGTCATTTACATTCATTTGTCAATAAAAAAAAAATAACAGGGCAATTAAAAGTTTTAATTCCCGGTTTAAAAACAATCCTTTTGAATATTAAATAAAGAAGTCAAGCGGTCATGTTTATTGCCCCTCGATATTACAAATCTAACAATCTCATTTTTTTAATATTCCTAATAAATTCTATAGAAAATATCATGATAGTGGAATGACGGTAGGTAGTCAATTTAGTATTTCTAAAATTGCTGTTTATTAAGTACGGGTCAGTCTAGGTGACATATTGATAAATGTAAATGCTACTGGTGGGGTAGCTATAGATTATTTACAAGGGAGAGAGAAATCAAAGCATGTTACCGTGAAGCTTATCTGCAAGTAACTGATTTAAATTACATGTGATTAACAAAACAATAGTTGTACTTCCTCATATTTGCATTTATATGGTAGATATTTAAGTTCATACACAGAATAAATTATCAAACTATTATGTATTCAAAGATTTTAAAAATTAAATACTTACCTAAAATTTTATAGGTAGCTAGAAATGTCGCATTTCCTGATGTCTTAAATTCCACATGCATGAAGTTTGTTGTTGACAATGTCAGTATTTGCCGGGCTGTACACATTTTCCCAAATGACCTGCTGAGTGTCCATTGTCCATCAAATATCTCAATGTAATCAGCTGCACAACTTTCGTTTGTACCCATATCCATGTATGTTATGCTAAAAAAGATTAAGTATTATAAATTAAAATATCTATACATTTATATCTATAATAATAGTTTCGATATTCTGTCACTCTGTCACTCTGTTGGGAACAATATAAAGAAAACACAAGCAAACATAAAACATTCAAAGTCAAACGAAAAACGAAACCTGACGTCACATGGAACATGTAGTAGGAAATAGTCTAAACAAGGAAAAGTACACATAAAAAATAGTGTGAGAAAGGCGGGGAGGGGGGGGGGGGGCGGACACCGGTAAATATACATTTTCTATATAAATCCTATTTAGTTATAGGAGACGGTAGACGCTTCGAGGATGAGGAATCTCTGTCTCAAAATCCCCCGCCCCCATGTAGATTCGCCTTAAAGAAACTCTAAATGCGACTTTTGTCATGTTTAAACTTGGGTGTAGGGTTTAAGAGTATGACTAAGTCTATATTTAGTATCAATGTGCAGTAACTTCGTCTAGATCAAACTTAAATCCAATAAAGTGGCGATTCTTGATAAAAATCCGTTTTCAATGACATTTGTCGTTTCCGGTTAAGTTTGCAGTTGAGGTGGTGATTTCGGTTTTGGTTTCGGTTTAAAGAAAAAGACAACACTATTAACCTAGCGCCCTTTGTATTTCTCCCTCAACGGGCAATTTTTCTCGTACTAAAATATGTAGGATACTAAACGCCGGAATTATTTCCTTTAAACCGAAATATTAGATACATCTATTTCTATTAGATAATTCCAGTCTGAGCGACTGGGTTCTGTAACTATTATATTATTAGCTTTATGGGGTATTTTAAAGGCAAAAGACATTTTAAATTTTAGATTCCAATGTAGAAAGCTATTGTTATAAAGCAATATTATTGAGATGATATTTTTATTAATTTGTATATTTAATGCAATGTTTTATTCGTGGCGGTTTATATATTTCTGTTAAAAATGTTAGGCTTTTTTTCTTTTACGAGTAATCGATTTTAGAGCCTTATTTTTTGTATCCGAAATATGTAAGTATGTGCGATTCAGTTGCAAACTGGAAGTTTAGGCTTTTCTTTATCATAGTTCAAAGCAAACAGGATGTGTCTGATGGTGAAACGATAATTACTTTTTAAAATCTTTTTAAATTCTTGAATATTATTATTCGTTAGTTAATTGTTATATGTATTTTCCGGTTATTAAAGATTAATACTTTAGGACCACGCTTATGTTTTCCTGGATAATTTGATCAAAGAACTATAAAGTTTTAACTTAATTATGTCCCTCGCATGGAGATTATTTAATATCCCTTTTCTTGGTGATAACACACATTTTCACTATTATTGTTAATGGGCTGATATTTTCCTCATATTTAATTTTAATATGACTTAACAAATAGCTTAAGGACGTAAAGTCACTATCCACCTTTTCAGTGTTAAATGAAATAATGTTTACTTATAATGTTTTCGTTTCGCTTCTACCAGTTTTGCCTGTGTGTGTCTATTTTATCTTACATTGCCCACGGTTATGTGGAGTGTTGGTATCGACTTTTTTATTTTCTCGTATATACGAAAAATAGAGAAAGTCTTGTGATCGAACAAAAAGAAAATCGAGATTTTTACAAGTCTCGACGTTTTACATCTCACTGATACGGAAAAACATAATTTTGCAATCTTGTCCGTATGTCTGTGTGTCTGTCTGTGTGTGTAAACACGATAACTTGAGTACCGTTACAGCTAGGTTGATGAAATTTCATATATATGTATTTTATCAAAATCGTAGATCCGTATCGACTTTTGAGCGAATTCTGATAACCGAAAGTGGTACTTTTCCTACTTTGAAATTTTCAAAAGCCTATAACTTGAGTAATATTTCAGATAGATAAACGAAATTTCACATGTAAGTAAAAGATCTGATTCACTACATTATGTTTAATTTTGAGTCATTTCCGTTGACCGGAAGTAGTAATTTACGCTACTTCCGATTTCTCAAAAAACTAATGTAAATTTTTAAAGTACTAATAATATTGCGCACTATTATGCACTTTTTTATTTAGCGTTCACTTGGTGTGCAATTCTATTGTCTACGAGATATTCTATTTTTAAAACTTTAAGTATTTAAAATGGATTAAAAATCATGTCTATAGCCCGAGTTTCCCATCCCCTGTTATTTTATATAAAAATATTCGAGAAAGTTTAGGGGAGATCACTCCCGGTTTATTTTCTATGGAATAAAATGTAAGATTAGTTGTTTTTTTTTTAAATATATGTTAAGGTTTTAAGGTAAACACACTGGATAAGCACTAACACGTTATGTCCCTATTTACTTAACAAGGGTTACCTCCTTTCCCCCTTATGTCTCCCTTAAGTAAACACCAAGTATCTGACCATTTGCAAATTCGTTTATCATCTAAAATGTTTTTTTGCTACATGTGTTATTGGGGTGATGTCAATGTATTATATATTATGTATCAAGATCTGCCATTTAACATTATTACGGGGGGAAGGGGCGTTATAGTGGCAGCAACGGATGACATAGTAAAGAGAGTGGATGCACCAAGGTTAAACGTTGCAGACTATACGAGAAAAATTAAACATTTTTTTATCAAAATTATAAACATTTAGAGTTAAATACACTTGTAAGAACTACATGTTACATCCTGTAAATTGTTGATGGGGGCGTGACAACTAGAAGGTAAAGCAAAACAGAAAGACAAGGCACATCTATTTGAATTTTACCCTTAACAACTGACAAGTCTATCGCACTTTTAAATTGTCGTATTTTTCTTCCATCATAGTAACATAGATATTTAACTCGGATTATGGTCGGATAGGAGTAAGTTTGATTGCTAATTCCGAGAAACTCAACTCGAACCGTTCGGCAGATGAAGTTCGTTAGCTGGGTACATCAACTCATCTCGTTGAGGAAAGTCCAAAACCAAACAACCAAAAATTATACAGATATTTCGTCAATACTGTGAAGAACGAAAACAATAAACCGGGATGATCTCCCCTAAAACTTTCTTGAATATCCATATATAACCCTATGGGGGAAGGCAACTTGGGATATAGACAATATTTTAAATCTAATACTTAAACGTAATTACTTAAACTTTTTAAAATAGAATAGAATCTCGAAGAAAAAGAATTGCACACCAAATGAACGCCAAATAAAATGTGTAGAATATTGCGGAATATTATTAATACTTTATAAATTCGCATCGGAAACAGCCTAAATTACTATTTTCGGTCAACAAAGTTACTCAAAATTTGATAGAAGGCAGAGATATTATACTTATATATGAAATTTCATTTATCTGTCTGAAATAGTACTCAAGTTATAGGTTTTTGAAAAATTGAAGGTAGAAAAAGTTTCACTTCCGTTTTTTGGAAATTGCTCAAAAATTGATAGGGGTCTACAAATTTGATATAATACTTATATATGAAATTACATAAACCTAGCTGTAACGGTATTCAAGTTATCGTGTTTACAGAAACACATACATACACATACAAACACAAACATAAGGACAAGATTAAAAAAATATGTTTTTCCGACTCAGGGAGGTGTAAACGTCGAGATTTGCAAAGAATCTCCATTTTGTTTTTGCACAATTACAATACTTTCATTTTATTCTGTATACGAGAAATTAAAAAGATAAACTGTGTCTTTACATAGGGTTGGCAATGCAAGAACAGCCTACAAAACATATTTTGGGCTGCCGATATTTAATAGAAACACAATCATCTCGAACTCAATAGTAAACTTCTTTTACCCCTTGGAGTTAAGTCATAGAGTATAAATGATAAAATTAAATACAGTCCTTGATAAATAAATGCCTTGGAAATATCTATTGAATCCGCTGGGCATAAGATCTTCAATAAAATTGTGATTATGGCAGCGGATGAAACAACTGCCAGCTGACGAAAAGACCCTCCAAAGAAAACAGAAATTGATTGGCCCCACTCCCATCTTAACATTAATCCAGAAGTAAAAAATAAATAAATGAGGTCTACCATGTAAGACTGAAAGACGACAAAATGGAAGCGTGCAAACATCATGGAAACTACCTATAGCTCACTTATTCAATCACTGTATGGGCACATTTATAGAATCATTTAGAAAGCAAACAGGAAAGACTTTTTTTCTATCTTTATTGATATTTTTACTTTAACTTAGTTTTATTTTCTTATTTTCAGTGTATTTAAAAGCTTGTTGCTATACACGTTTTAAAATTTGTTTTATTTTCTACTTTTTAGTGATCCATAAGTTATGGAGTCAGATAATCAGAAAGGCAGCAATAAAACTCATTTTTTTACAAACAGTAATGAATTGCACTAACGTTTATTATGAATCACCTTACTTTTACAATGAAATTAATATATTTGAAAATATTAATTAAAATCTATATTTACATTTTTTTCAGAAGAACTGAGAAATTATAAAGGAGAAAAGGAGGGAATGGATCTCTCTTATCAACAGGGACTTTTACTTCTTGAGAAAGAACCAGGAATTCAGCTGGCTGAGATGAAGGACAGGAGACAGTACATTGAAATAGATGCTAACTCAAACCTATTGTGTTTTTAAATTCTGCTATTCAGTGGATATTGTGACATACATTATGTACATTTACCAAAAACTATGTAAACCTACACAAATAACCCATCCGTCTTAAGGATGGTTTGATTTGACACCTCATTACATTTTACAGGTTTTACGGACTTATAATACATGCTGGGATCATAAAAACATTTATTTTGACAGATTTGAAGCAATAAGTTACTCTATGCTCCACAATGGACTGAGGCACAAGTTTTACTATCACGCTACAGCTTTAAAGCTGTCATGCTTATTTAAAAATGTCTCATTAAGATAATGAACATCCAGAAGACATATTATATAAAGAATGCTCACAATAAAATGCATTAAACTGTTTCTGTGTTATCTAATATTTCCATAGATAAGAGAATGGTTAGGAATATGTTCAATAGTATATATTTTTCTTGACAATACATTAAGATTGTGGATAAGCCAATAGTAGGGTATGCAATTGTGAGTTTTGGCTGATCATTGACAGGCTACACATATGGTTTTGATTTAAATTTCAGTTTGCAGGTCAGTTGGCCACATTATGTGGTGGATAAAGGTGATCAGGTAATAAAAATGCAATGTTCTTCTGTAAACAATTTCGTAGCTTACTAGAAAACTACATTTTTTCACGTTTCAGATATAGCTAAAGTTCAATTATATATTTCACAGCACACCAGACTATTAAGGTGATCTTGTCGATCTAGTTGCTTACATTATGTTATTGAATACAGTAATATATGGTGTGATTTAATTTTGGTATCGCACTTAATTTCGAATCCGTTTGATCAATTTTTAATGACTAATTAAACATCTAAACATTTTAAAAAATAGATAATTTTTGTATTGTCATCAAAGGGGGACGTATTTGGAAAGTTTGAAAGAAGTCGCTGTATTTAAAGTAAGTCAAAATTGAGTTACAAGATTTAACACAAACCCACAAACAAACAAACAAACAAACAGCCGTTTCGATCTAAATACAAGCTTGTAAAAAAACGGTAAGTACGGGGAATAATACATTTAGAATGGGATTTCTTGGATGATCTCTGCATCTTTACATTCTCAGAAAATCAGCAGCTAATGAAGAATCAGTTAAAACTGTCTAATAACTGTTTTATCTAACACGTCGATTAAGTTAGAAAACTTTAGGATTATATGCTTTTAAAGTACTAAAACTGTGTGGAAACCAAATGTCACAGAATACGAATCATTCTCATCAATGTGAATTCTATTTTGCTTTATGGTTCATGGACATGGAGGGAAATACTTAAAACAGGAAACACGCTTCAGGGCTAAATAGAAAGAAACATAGGCAAATAATAATCTTACGTTGAAGGGGTCGGCGTGGTCGAGTCGGTAAAGCTCATGGTTGCTAAACCAAAAAGTCTGGAGACCCCTGGTCTACTGCTTCTATTAATATTATCTAACCACATCTTTTATAGGCGTTGTCTTCTATGATAACCAGGGCCTTATCCCACTTTCTCTTTCTTTATAGCTTCTATACCAGCGTCTCTCAGGTTGTGATATAATCCGTTGAGTAGACATTGAAAAACACACTTCATTTCTTTTATTTCGTTTTTTTTTTTTTTGTGCTTTCTTGCTATTCTCCCGAAGGTGAAGATCAGATATTTCGTCTTCAACTTCTTCTTCTTAATTATTAATGTTGAAGGGGATCGAGATTTATCTGCCAGTGGGTTTGAACTCAAGACTTTTGTTCGAATTTATCAACCATGAGCTTTTTGCCGACTCGACCACGCCTCCAACACAATTAAGCGTTACGTGTCAACCCGAGGGCCGATTTTAACTATCAAATATCAGATCGGTGGCCAGAATTTCTTCAAGGCATATCTTCGGTGATATGGAGCCCCACCCCCCCCCCACCCTCCGAAAAACGTCCACAGCCCCCCCCCCCCCCTCCAAAATATACTTTATAAAGAAATATATACAAATTTCAAGTGCCGCATCCCCCCCCCAGAGAAAAAAAATCTGAAAGAAACACAGTCGGGGGCCGACAACACACTCGAGGTCCAAGTTTGCTCTCAAATTATTCTTCACGTATTCTATATCTATGGTTGAGCCCATGTGACCTATTAGATTCGCCACTTCATTACAGGATTCAGTATACTGCCAATGTCCATATATTTAGCACTCAAACCTTGCTGATGAATAATAGAGTGCAGAAGCATTGGTTGTGGAATATTTTTCTCATTCGCTTGTCCAACCAAGCCTTTCTTTATGCCACTAATGTACTTTTCCCCATTAACAGTCAGGCAACTGAGGTTAGTCAAGACCAAGTTAGAATCAGCTAATGTTTTCTTTAACTCATTGAAAATATCCTCTCCGGTAACAGTGTTATACATATTATGTAGGGAAGCCAGCTCTTGTGTTATGTTCATGTATTCATCCACACCCCTAATAAACACAAGCAGTTGAGAGGTGGAACAGCTGTCCAGCGACTCATCCATTGCAATTAAAAAATAGCTAAACGTGCTTTCATTTTCGCGATTTTAGTCAAGATGTTTTCACCAATGTCTGCAACACGGTGGGCAAAGGTATTTGCATCCAAAGCTACATTTTCAAATTGTTTTGAATTTTCTGGGCAAAGTCCTCAGCCACCTCTAACAGAATTTTTTTCCCCGTGGACAAAAAGAACTCCGCGGGCCGGATAAGAGGACTTTGCGGGCCGTATCCGTCCCGCGGGCCGTAGTTTGGAGACCCCTGCAGTAGACGACGACCCTCTTGTAACGTGATCAGAAGCATAACACCGTTTAATAGTACTACGTCAGTCCGGTAGATGGACATTCATTTATAAGTTCCTACACCCATTTATGTCGTTTAAGTTTAGGCAATGAATATTCTCTTAAGAGTCATACCGCATATTGGGGGTCGGCGTGGTCGAGTCGATAAAGCTCATGGTTGCTGAACCGAAAAGTCTCGAGTTCGAACCCTCGGGCAGATGAGGCTCGTTAGCTGGGGACAGCTACTCCTCCAGGAGAGACAACTCCAAAATCAAACAACTGCTGCCTTGTAGTTTGTTCTTGGTTGGACAAAGGCTATGGAAGCAAATCCAAAAAGAAAAGCAGGCTGAAATCGGAGTCAATGGCCTCAATGGTGCATAACCAGTTGACACGTAATCCCTAATTGTGATGGAAGCATGGTCGAGTCGGCAAAGCTCATGGTTGATAAATTCGAAAAAAGTCCCCCAACACTAAAATTAAGAACGAAGAAGAAGAAGATACTGTATATTAAACATCGTTACATACCTTTTTTATCTTTTATATTTTTGGCTTAAATATAAATAATTAAAGAAAAGAAAATATAGATGAATAAATGCTACTATAGGTGACGTTACGGTATTTGTTGATGACAGGTCTTTGTGACGTTTATGGCTGTTTTGTTTCGTCGGTTCGACACACATACCTCATTTAAATGTTCTGTTGTCTGATGTAGCTCCCAGGCTGACCGACAGTAACATATATTTTATCAGCTTCTTAACATTTAAATGATATGGAATATTCGTCCCTACATAACCAATGTTACAGATTTGTTATCGTTCTTTTACTACACAACTTTTAGCTGACACACCCACAATAACAAAGTTATTAAATTTCCTTACAATCATCACATAGTTTCAGATATTTTCAATACTAAAATAGTTAATATCATTTATCAGTAAAGTTACCAAAAAAAGCGTACATTTTCAAGTATCTTCACATGAAGCCTCACAACCCTCAATACGCGAAGATAAAGCGTTAAACAAAAACCAATTTTTTTTAGAAACAACATTAAATTAGAACTGTCTGTAAATGCTATTTAAATACTAATGTCTTAAAATTATAAGATAAATATTACTTGAAAGCTATAATGGTTCCTGTGGGTCCTCGAATAGTCCATGTACTGTTGGTTGCAGGAGAACTCGAAGTATTTCCTGCGTTGGTTATCGTTCCAGTTGTGGCATTTAAGACCTCATTTAAATCTATAAAACAAATGTTTACATTTCAAAGATATATTTACAAGATCTCAAAACATGAATTTTCCTAATAGGATCATGTGTAAATAAAACGCAATTACAGAGTTATTACATAACATAGAGCAATGTAAGCTTGAGAAAAATATCGAATCGGGTTTAAATATAAATTTATTTTAGCTTTATAAGAATAAAAAAATAATTGGTTACCAAAAAACGTAAAAAAAAAACGACCATTAATTCAACAAAAAACTCGACATTCTTTCGAAAACCGTTGGGCTTATGCAGGGGCGGAACTACAGTGCCGCCAGACCCCGCAATGCGGGGGGGGGGGGCACGCCGTTTAGGGGGCCCACAGCCGCCCGTAATCATTTTTGTTTAAGTTAAAATTAATTTTCTTGCATTTTTGACCTGATGGTTGTTTTGAAAAAAGAATACTGTAGCTGCGGTTGGGGTATCTTTATTCTATAGACACAATCTCACGCTCTTGTATATTCTTTTTCCTACAATCAAACACACGCTGTTGTCGGCAAAATTCTTTTGAAAAAACATCAATTGCGCGAGTGGCCGCTAGATATTAAGACGGCTTTTTGAGACCATCCCAAATTTGGTACTGATGGATAAAAGCACATCGGTGCTTTGTTGTCCCTTTTAAGTTCCTTTCTCAGACCACCCCTCCCGCTCTTAGCCTTACAAGAAGCGAATAGACAGCGCCTCAACAACTAAGCTGGCTCGTATCGGTGGTAGTGTAGACGAACTAGCGCTCTAACAACAAAGCTGCCTCGAATCGGTGGTAGTGTTGACAAACTAGCGCTCCAACAACTAATATCCAAGAAATAAAGTGCCGACATTGTTTACATTTAATAACCACTGTTCTAGAAAACAAGGCAAACGTCTCAAATAAACACACGAATGATAGAATGTTATATATTTTTATATATATTTACACACACACATATATATAGTGGTTTTGTAAATAACAAACAGATAACAGATATAATACAGTAGTTATATTATATAGTAGCTAAGACATGCTGTTGCGTAAAAAAAAATTTTTTAAATATACACATGAGCTGTAGTGTAAAAGATAGGCAAACGTTCAAACCACTTCCATAAATTATTTCCCTTTTTCAAATAGCCAAATAGGGATGCTCATAGGCTCCTTTTAATAGATTTGTAATAATCAAATTAAACAGCAATTACTTAACTATTATTTTTTAAAAATAAGTACTAAAGAATGGTATAGTATAAAAATGAAATGTAGTTAAAACTAATAATATAATAACAAAAAAAATAAAAAAATAAACATAACACGAGACACCATTACTTATACAAAGCTTAAGGGGATTTATATACTTTTGACCGACTTAATGATTAGAAGTTAAAAGGCAAACATAAATGAAAACAGAGATTTTTCAAAACAGACCAATGCACTCATACACATGACATGTTGTAGTGATTAGATTTAATTGAATTTTTTTTTTGCGGGGTGGCCCATTTTTTCTAGTTCCGCTACTGGGCTTATGTAAGCGCATTAACATCTGATCTCGTAATTTTCATACAATCCTGATTTATTGTCGTAGTAAGCTTTTGTTAATACAAGGTTCATAGATAATTTTAGAGTGTATAGTCAAGTCTAGACTCTTTAGGTAGTCGAAAAAGTTGCTAGGCATAAAACTGATTACACTATCCTTTCTATAAAAAGTATATGTTTATGAACAGACAACATACGCACAACATACGGAAAAGCGATTATCCGGTTTAGATTGCAACAGATCTGAATGTTGCTTTTTTTCCTACAAAGCAATACTGCTAATGGAAATATGTGCTACATATTTATTGGTCTGTTTAAGAGTGATGTACATAAGTGTGTTGCTTTATTGTACATTTTGCTTACATTTTCCACTGGTTAAACCTTTTGTACTGTATGAAGTCAAACTTTACTGATGATGCGAAAACATTCACAAAACCTGGAAAATCCTTTGATATTGTCTAAAACGCAATAAAATGCAAATATGATTTTTAGATGATTAGTGATGTGAAAGCTAATGATACTGCTGAAATTTCGAATTTTCTTCCACCCAAATTTTCTCAAGTGGTGACCCCTTTTTATAAAAAGTAAGTTAACCGCTACCCCCATGGAATTAAAAGTCGAAATTAGTAAGGAAATATATAAGCACTAAAATAAGATTCTGTTTTAATACGATGAGTAAAATGTCATGTTATTAACTAGCCTCAACATTGGCGGTTAATTTTTTTGTTAACGCCAACCTTATGTTATTCTCAAAATTAAATTTCTTTCTCTGTTTTAATTTTTAGTTGGAGAAGTGTTTGATGTGTACACATAAAAAAAAAACTAAAACTCGAAAGGTAATCAATTTCACGGTCGGGTATGAATGGGGCATACCACACCAAAATTATGTGAGCATGTTTTCAAGTAAGACAGTATGTGACGCGGAATCATTCCGCGAATTTAAGAATTTATTTTATAATTCTTTGGGAATACTGGCAACATCAAGGGAAGCTGAGAATCGACTACGTGTCAATGCATTTTCTTCTTTCTTCTCAAGGAAATAACTCCATAGTTCGTTTTCAAGTGATTCATTTATGTATCTCACAACTAGTCGCATCTATCACACTGCAGAGTTTCTCAAACATGCCAATATTTCCAATATTTTTTTTCTTCGCCAATTTTACACCTTTGATAAAAATGCCCCGAGAACATAATAAAAAGAGATAGCATTATGAATGAATTATCTGCCCTTACTAGCCGTCCCTTTCTTTAGACATCTACTATACAAATGAACATAGGATTAATTAAATGTAATGTAATGTGCGTAGGCTGTATAAGCAAAAATTTTATATAATTCATCTAAGATATTTAGTATAATGTATGTAGATTGTAATTATGTTAAACACAATATTAATAGCATTTAATAGAATGCTCTAAAATCCACTGTTTTCATCGCGTTTATTTTTAAATATCAACATGGTAGGTTGATCTGACTTGCTGCCCTCAACTCATCGCAACAATAGTTATGATTAGTTCAACCACCTTTACTGCCCACATTTATCACGCTCATTACATAACAAAACCCAAGGTTCAAAGACTGTCATTGACTCATAACGTCAACAACACAAAAAATGTTCGGACGATGCCTAGTGAGGAGAGGCCGACCAGAGAATAGCCTACGGCAAAATGTGCCTAAAGTTCTTTTAAAATTAACTTTTCTACCGCGTATTTAATTAAATACGCAACAAACGTTGAGATTGTTGTGTTAATTATGTGTATCTAGTCATGTGATTAGCTTTTGCGTAGATTTTTTATAATCAAATATGTGCTTAGCCAGGTTTTCTGGCCTATTTATTACATAATCTGTCCTTGAACTCAAGATTCAATAGGCAAGCGAGTCAGACGAATGTTATGTAGTGTCCAGACAGACGTCTAGCGATATTGCTGAAAGGATGTCCCAGGGCTACATTGATCCAACAATGTGCGAATAGGGGGAGGGGGGGGGGGGGAAGGTGCTAAGCTGAAATCGTGGCGATCGAAATTGATGCGTGGGCAATTTTTGCGAACATGGGGAAATAATTCTACCATGTCTGTTGGTCAGAATTTAAGCTCCGCCCATATCAAGAAAAAACGAACTATTCATTGGCTTTGAATACCACCAATCGTGCTTTCGGGTTAGTGACCAATACTAAAAAAAATGTATAGCATGTAACTGTATAGGTTGGGACCTGTTTTTCGAATACTATTCGTGTTCATTTATATTATTGCTGTGGTGAATGTTTGTGCTCTAAAGGAATATTATTCGAACTCATCATCTTTCCGTTCGTGTTCAAGACACATGGGGCATACTAAGTTACACATGTTGGCTATTTATTTCAATGTTGTTATCAGTGTGTTAGTGTTCTAAGTACATGAATTAAAATTATTCGAACTCATCATCATCTTTTAAGACACATAGGACATACTAAATACTACATCTGTTTTAATTACCTCGGGATACAGCCGCCTTGATTTCTACACACTTTTGGTAAGTAAAGCTTTAAATAGATTTTGAAAATAATATAGCCGCATGTGTCTAGAAGCGATCTTTTGTGTAGATTATATTTAAATTCTACAAAGTCACCCCACCTAAATTTTGCATATATTGCGATAAACGTCCAAACTATCATCGTTCTTCATCCCATCCCCTTTAACCACGCATGAATATGATATAACTTTTTACCCCTATGTAAAACAAAATAACCTCTAGATGTATAAATAAGCATTACCATGTGCTCAAACAAATTGTATGGAAACAAGTATCAGTGGTACCTATATTATCAAACATACTCTTTTAGATACTACAATATCGATCTATATTTTAAGCGTGAAACTTTAATTTATGTGGGTTCCTTTACTTCTTCTTCGTTCTTAATTGTGAATATGGTGGAGGATTCAGACAACAAGTCCAACTTCGTGGACAAACCGGACTGTGGTCTCCAGTTTGGCAGGTGCCCCATATAATTTTTCCCTGAGTGGGGTGGGCAGGGGCCAGTGTCTGACTCGTGCCTGGCTATACAAAGTACATTCCTGGAGTACGTGCTGCGTATTTTCCGGGGCCTTGCCACAAGGGCACATTTCGCTACACCCAACCTTCAGTTTTCTGTGCATGTGTTGATTTAGTCTGTTGTGGCCTGTTCTAAGTCGAAAGATTATGTATTGTTGTTTTCGTGTCAGATTATAATAGCCGTCATCTTTGTTGTAGTGAGGGTGTGTGACAGACCACATTTGCCTTTGTTTGTTTTTTATTATTCTTTTTATTTCTTTTGGGTGTAGCGAAATTTCCGGTTGTGGTTTCTTTCCCCCAATGTTTGCCAGCTAGTCTGCGATCTCGTTACCCTGGATCTGGCAGTGGCCCGGGATCCACTTCAGCACAATTCTGCTGCAGGTATTTTTAGCCTCTCTAGTGCTGTCATAAGTGTTTGAATATAGGACTCTGGATTTTGTAGGGATTGCAGGACTGATTTGGCATCTGTAAGAAATACAATCTGACTATTCGGTGATTCAGGGTTCCTTTAAACTTTGTATGTTTTATATATACGGAAATAATTTAATACAATTAAATACGCACGACTTCCAGACTTTCCCGCACCCCCACGCATACTTAGCGCATTTATCTAACCTTCATGTAATAGACATATCGAAATAATTTAATACAGTAAAGATTTTAATACACACATTATAAACTACACACAACTTTTCCTTCACTCTCCCCCCCCCCGCATACTTATCGCATTATGTGCACAACTCACCCCTACCCACACCACATACATTTTAAGTACACAAATTCTTAAGTGAACTCTGTATGCAATGTTTACAACTTTTTTACAATTTTTATTTTTACTTTATGTTTTAGACTTACGGAAATTTAATACAGTTAATTTTATAATAAAAACACACAACTACGTGGCTTTTCGCACCCACTTGCATACTTATCGCATTACGTGCACAAATCACCCCTATCCACACCATCATTATTTTAAGTACAACGTTCTTTAATCAAAACTGAGCGTAATGTTTACCATTTTTTTTTTTTTTTTTTTACATTTTTCTCATGTCGTAAAGCTATAAAAAGCTATATAATATCAGAATCGCATACGTTAGGAAGGTTTTCTATAATACATATATGTAACGAAGTATCAAAGTGCCAAATATCTATATCAGACAAGGTTGCAAAGTATTTCATCTTATAGCTTGTATACTTCCCGTTGATTGTTCCTTTAGAGAACTTATCTGCCTCACTTCGCAAAGTTACAACGTCGAACTTTCAAACTTACTAATGTCTGTATATATATATATATATATATATATATATATATATATATATATATATATATATAAAAGTAGTGTGCTTCTATAAATTTTAAATAGTCTATTACCTGAGTATTTTAATCTCTTTCATTGCAATGTATAACCATTCTGAGATAACGAATCAGACAACAATAAGTCCGAACTAATTTCGGGCCCGCAATAATCTCCTTTTTTTTCCTTTTTTTTTTTTTTGTAATAAAAAAATACAAGTGTTTTTATTTTTATTTTTTAATTTTTTTTTCAGGTAGTCATATACATTTAATGGCATAGAAAATTTCACATACTATCTCAAAAATGGATCTGGTCGATTCTTTCTCATGACAAATTCAATCTTTCTGCACATTTCAGAATCATAAATTCTCCGACATCTTTCATAGGTCAGGCGACTTCTTTTAAGAAATGGTTTCTCATATTTTTCTTTTCTTTTGACATCAGAGAAAAAATGTTCCTTTCTCAGAATATTATCCAAAAGTCTGTATGCTGGTTCTATGTCATTATTTTTTACAAGTACAGTTCTTGCTATAAAGCGCAAATGATTTGAGGTCATTTTAAAAATATATGTCAGGCCTAGTTCAGATGGGGAAGTGTTTTTATTACATTTTCATATTTACTGCAAATTGATAATAAATCAAGTTTTCAAGCTGGTCAAATTTATATAAACACGTAAGCTTGATTTGTGCAATGGTTTCTCGCGTTATGTTTATTTTTATTTTTTTTTGTATTTATATTATTAGTTTTGAATACATTCATTTTTATAGCTTTAGGGTTCTTTAGTATGCCTTATTTAAATAATAATTAAAAGAATAAATTGTTTTTTAACTTACACAGTACAAAACTATTTAAATGAGCTTTATGGGCACCCTTATTTTAAAGAAGGGCAGTAAATCATGGAAGTAGTGTAAACGTTTGCCAATCTTTCAAACAAGATTTTATATTTTTCTACGCAACAGTGTGTGTTCGTTACTGTAGAACAATCACTGCTATAGTAGACCTGTTTGTTTTTTACAAAACCACTATCAAGGTGCGCGAAAAATATTATTTATGAAAAAAAAATTCATTGTTTTTTTTGGTCGGAATTGGGCCCCTAAACGTCGTGCCCCCCCCCCCCCGCATTGCGGGGTCTGGCAGCACTGTAGTTCCGCCCCTGCCTTAAATGTGAAATTTCGCCCATCTAACTTAAACGGTACACAAATTATGGGTTGTTAAGAAACCGGAAATAGAATTAGCTCGGCTTACGGTTACCAAAACTATCTTTAAAGTTAGTTAAGAACTACACTTTCATATATATGAAATTTCTTCAACATAACTGAAACGTTACTCAAATTATCGTATTCTCAAAGACAGACAGACACAGAAAGACACACAAACATACAGATACAATCGCAAAACTAGGTTTATGGACTAAGTGAAGTGTAAAACGTGAAGATTGTTGAAAATGTGGATTTCGATTATTTCCACGATTCTAACACATCCTCTATCTTCGTATACGAGAAAGTACTAAGAGCAACGAAATTACGAACACAAATATTCATTGCCAGTAACGTTGAACACTCTTAAGAGTAATTTTGAGCTTTTAAAATAAAATGTTACCTCTGATCTCGTAGTTTCCATAAAAGCCTCTAAATGTAACGCTGCTATCAGTTTTGAACTCAAGGAACATGTAGTTGCTAGTTGAAGCCATCAGCCCATGTGAAGTTGTTGAACAGAAGTTACCAAACAACGAAGACGCATTTGTAGGACCATCGTATATTTTAAGGTAGTCACAGATGCAGTTTCCATCCAATTGAAAATCAGTAATTCTGTGGGTTAAAAAACAAACAATAAATTATTTAATATATATTAGATAACCACAATCATTAGCATAACATACACAATCGTGGGACGAAAATCACTTGTGTATCTGTCGTATATTTTAAGGATATAACCACGGATGAAAAAAAAATTGTATTTAACATGTATATTAATAGCTAGACAAACATAATATATAGCCGCCGATAGAATTTCGGGTTGCCATGGAAACCACGAAAAGATGTGAAAACTAACACCTTTTAAAACCTCTATAGATTTGTTACCACAAGAGATTTTTAAAATCTGATAAAAGATTTATATTTCTCAAACAATTGTATACATTTCTACGTTTTGTCATTACGATAGCTTGTATTCAATGTTTAATATAACTGTACGTACAAATATGAAGAAAAATTAAGGGGTGGTGCTAAATAAGTATCAATTTTTCCTAGCATTGCGGTAAACTTTATGTACAAATCTAGTATTGTAGATAGTACGATGCTATGACAAAGGGTTCCAGAGCATTAGCGATTTTAATCTTGAATTTTACTTACAATTGCAAAGTTGAAAAAATCTGAAAAGAAGACTGAAAATGGCACTGTACGATTCCTCTTAAAGGAAACAATAAACGACGACCTTTTTATGTGAAAGACCCATTTGACTAATAAATACATGTCGATTTTATTTATAAGTTTCAGATCGTTTTTATATAAGCAGAAATAGTGTACGCATGCGGAAATGCTTTAAAGACAATAATATATTAACTTCTTATTCACCTAGTACTACTCTAAGAACAATTATTAACTAACCGGATTAAGTTCTGTTTGTTAGCCAGGTTTCTCACTTCAATATAATGCCTAAGAACAATTAAATTTAACTTACACAAGTCTACTAACTCTTGATAAAAGTCAACCACCAAATCTTGTGTTCAGCGCTTGAGGATAGACATACGCCGACAGCCCGACACGCCCCACCCCCAATGTTTGCCAGCTAGTCTGCGATTTCTAGTGATGACGAGTTAGGGTCAGATGAGAAATATATTACAAATGTTCATTCAACCGTGAGTAACACATCCGTGTGGTTAGTGTTGCATTAATGCATTGTGCATTGATGCATGTATGCAATGATCCATTGATGCGTGGATGCATGGATGCATTTATGAGTTGATGCATTAAAGCACTGAAGTACCATGAATTGATTAATTGAGGCATTTTTTTGCTTATCCATTCAGTCGTTCATCCGTTAATCAATTCATTCGAAATTGAATTTTGATTTTTTTTCTGTAAAATATTAATTACGGTCGGCTTTTGTTTCCCCTAAATAGCCTGAACCATCTTCTCCCTCCCGGGTTTCGGGGCCTTTCTTCATTGTAGATTTGCATGTGATTTGAATCAGAGTTTCTTCCAGGCATCTCTTCGAAAATTTTTTACCGCCCCCCCCACCGAACGAAATGAAATTTATATAATTTATATAGAAAATATATACTTTTAACAGTGTCCGCCCCCCCCCCCGAAGAAAGTTTACCGCCCCCCCTCCCCCCGAAGATTTCAAGTGCCCCCCCCCCCCCCCCGGAGAAAAAAGTCTGGAAGAAACACTGATTTGAATCGTCTTGTTACTTCTTAATTACTGATCGTCCCTTTCTATATTTACTCCTCAAAATCATATCTTGTGTTTCGATTTCAATAAAGTTTGCTGTAATGTTGAAGTGAACTGCTTCTGTTATGAAGTCATTTTTAAACTAATTCTTTTTTTATGGGGTACGAATAATCAATTTTCTACCTACTTGAATTCATACATATTTTATAGAGTCACTTATTCGTGATATGTTTTTATATATTCATATATTTCTACTTCGTATAATCATCTATATATATAATTCTCTTCTGGGAGACGTTAGAAAACAAGCTGCAAGCGCGCACTGCAGTCCCCTCTTTTCCTCTCTTACGCTACCACCCCCACCCCCCTCACACGCTAAGTGTTTACATTTTACAATC
This sequence comes from Physella acuta, assembly GCF_028476545.2. Taxonomy (NCBI): domain Eukaryota; kingdom Metazoa; phylum Mollusca; class Gastropoda; family Physidae; genus Physella; species Physella acuta. Next base: position 683,319 of record NW_026731931.1, on the reverse strand, counting down.
ATAGAGCCGGGTTTGTTGACGGCTATTAGGGGCAGATAATTTAGTTTGAAGTGATTTTAAACTTAGAAGAGGTAACTACGAGGAGGCTGCCTTCCCGGGGGGGGGGTTAGTGTTTTAAAGATAATATTTTCAGTGGCAGCATTGGTACTGTCGAATTCACAAATTATTAATTACTGAAAAGTAGAAAAAACAACAACTAAATAGCGGCGTATGATACACCGCAAGTCGGCTCGTATATTTAAATATTCATATGTTTTTGTTGATATGTATTTATGTTTTCATATATTTATGTATACATATATGCATATACTTATGTATTTATAAATTTCCCATAGCTAACCGTTACACGTAACTTATAGCTGTATATTTTAAAATGTTATACTTGTTTAAGAAATATATTTTAGAAACTGGTTATTGGTCTAAACGCAATTCGCTTTAATAAACCTTGTAAGAGTTTAGTGACAAAGCAATGGAATAACCAAATATTTAAAATCCAACGCATGTAATATAATATATATAATAAAAGCTACCAATACCATGTAAATTAAAACCAAATAATGTACTTTATTAGTCGACACAACACAATATTAAATGCCCACACTGATTAAGTGACTTAAATTATACCTTTAAAAACCCGACTATTCAATGGTATTTTTATTTTTTTTTTATTATGCTGGCCGAGAAAACTGTAGAAATTTTTATGCGTAAGTTTTGATATGCAGATGTAGATATTTAAATCAAATGTGAAAAAAATGGTCAATTTCTTTTAATTTCTAAAATTGGAAGATGTTTTAAGTGAATCTTGTTTAAGATAACGTCATTAGTATTGTATATCACTTTCGACATTCGATTTTTAATTCTTCTTTTTATCCTAAAATTTACGCCATTAGTGTTGTGTACTTTCTGTGGTTATTTTGTTTTTAAATTAACATTGTTTGATAAAAATATTTTTCTATTTATTTCGTGTGACGTCACTCTTTTTTGCCAGTGTGCTACTCTCCACCCTTCACAACTATAGACACTTCTCGAGTTGCATATTATCGATTTGTTTCAACATTCGACTATTATGCATTTCTTTTTTTGGGGGGTTTTTTCCAGTCGTTAAATAAAATTTTGTTTATACATTTGATACATCAAACATTTAAATTTTAACAATAGTCCGTATCTTTAAGTTCTTCATATTTTTCTGAAGATATTGATCGCGTAGCCTATAGACATATGTTGCAGCCAGACAGAGGAAGAGATAGAGGAAGAGAGCGAAAAATAGAAAACTGCGCTCATGGGCTTTTACATATTAGGATAATATATCTATCAATTTGTATATTCATAATTGGTATATTCTTGAATTTATATACTCACAGATTAGTTTTATATGTATATTCATATTTTCAAAAAATACTTAAAATTGCCAACCTACTTACATAACTATATCTTGTTCCTATTTCTATTCCTTATCCTAATCCTACTCCTAAATATATTCCTATTTCAATTCTTGTAGTAATTTTAAGCTATTTTTTCATAGGAGTACACATTACCCAATTTCCTCTTACTTGCTTTCATTCAATTATTCAAACATGCACACATTCATTTATGTTGCATTGATATATTTCTATGTCATGTTTTTATAAATTGATATATTTTTGCATTCGCATCATAATATGTTTATATATGCATGTTTCTGTGTCTATGTAGGATATTACTCAATTGGTATTTCAATATATTAAAATATTCGTTTTATCTGTATATTTATATTTTCATACATTCGTTGTTTTTTTTTATTTTCCCATTTTCACAGGTTTCTATGAACACTTTAACGTTAACATATAATTGAGAAATGTAATAAGCAAACTTACTTAAGAGTGATGAACGTATCAGGATTGCCCTGTATAGTCCAGGTGTAAAACATGTTGTCGAGGTAACCCAGTGGATATCCAGGACTAGAAATGAAACCTTGAGGCTCGGTCAGTGTGATGTTTATATCTGTATGTTACATTACATTTGTATATTTTCATTTTGAAACAATTTCATTTTTGATACAATACTCTATACATTCTGATATGTTACCAAAAGGTAAAATAATATTTAATAGTTACTGAAAAGTTTACTTTGTTTCTTTTTTTTAGTTTGTAGACGTTCAATGTAAGAATTATTATTGTTCCTCTATTTTATGCATATTTTACTTTCAAAATCCGTACGCAAAGGCTTTAGATATGGGTATACAATACAATTTAGACAACTCTTTGTTTTCATTCCAGGCCTTACACGAGTTTTTAATCTTTACATACATCTTGGTTTTCTTTTAAAAATTACGTACATTTTTTACGCTAAAACCACACTGTTCAGTAAGGGAGTATGTTTATCTTTTTATTGGCCATGAAACAAGTGTTATTATTAGATTTCTATTTATTTTCGTATTATTTTGAAAACTTAATTTTTTTAATTCTGGCATAAGTACATCCCTTTTAAATATAAAATAAAGCATTGGGGCAGGTCCATTTTCAACCTCTGGATATTACATATTCTAACAACCTGATATTTCTTTATATGCCTACGACATTCTAAGTACTTAGAAAATATCAAGATAGTGGCATGTAGGGAGTTTATTAAAGACGGGTGAGTTTAGATCACACTTTGTCACTCTTAATGCTACTGGTGGGGTGGCTAAAGTTTTATTCATGAGAGAGAGAGAGAGAGAGCAATTAAAGCATGTTGTAACGAATAAAAAAAGCTTATGAAGCGTATTTGCAAGTAACTGAGTTAATTTAAATGTGGTTAACAGAACAACAGCTAGCCGTCCACCAATTTGCATCTATATGGTAGATACATAAGTAAATACACAGAAAAAGATTGATAGATTATTCTGTATTCGTAGATAATTTTTGTTTTAATGTATACCTAGAATTTTATAGGTAGCGAGAAATTTCCCACTTCCTAATGTTCTAAACACTACATGCATGAAGTTTGTTGTCGACAATGTCAATATTTGCGGGGCTGTACACATTTTTCCAAATGACCTGCTGAGTGTCCATGGTCCATCAAATATCTCAATGTAATCAGCTGCACAACTTTTGTCTGTACCCATATCCATGTATGTTATGCTAAAAAAAAGATTAAGTATTATAAATTAAAAATTATCAAGCTATAGTTTAACAAGCACATACATTACATCATTTTGAAAAGTTATTTTTTTAAAATGTTATTGCTCAAAATAGCGAAACAACTATACATCTATATCTATAGTTTCTCTATTCTGTCACTCTGCCACTCTGTGGGAACAATATGGTGAAAACACAAGCAAACTTAAAACGTTCAAAGTCAAACGAAAAACAAAACCGTGACGTCACATGAAAAATGTTTTAGGAAATAGTCTAATTCCGGAAAAGTACACACAATACATTGTCCGGGGAAGGGGGGGGGCACTGGTAAAATTGTATTTTCTATATACATTACATTTCGTAATAGCAGGCTGTAGGCGTGTTTCACACCCCTTGTATATTCGCATGAAAGAAACTCTAAATGCAACTTTTGTCATGTTTGAGCTTAGGTGTAAGGTTTAGGAGTATGGCTACGACTATATTTAGTATCAATGTGCAGTTACTACGTCTAGATTAAACTTAAATTCGATAAGTACCGATTCTGGATAAAAATCCGTTTTTAAACGACATTTTTCGTTTACGGTTAAATTTTAAGTTCAACTGGTATTTTTGGTTTGTTTTAGGTTTAGAGAAAAAGCAACACAATCAACCTAGCGCCCGTTGTATTTCTCCCTCAACGGGCCATTTATCTCGCACAAAAGTATGTAGGCTACTAAACGCCGGAACTATTTCCCTAAACTGAAATACTAGATATTTCTATTAGATATTTTCAGTCTGAGCGACTCGGTAATTTAATTATTATATGATTAGCTTTTAGCAGTATTTTAAAAGCAAAGGTAACTTTTAGTTTCCATTGTAGATAGCTATTGTTATAAAATAATATTATTGAGACAACATTTTTATATTTTTAAGACTAAGGTTTATTCGTGCGTATTTATATATTTATATTAAAAGTGTTAAGCTTTTAATTTTATTCTTTTACGATATTAGGGCCTTATTTTTTGTATCCAAAATATGTAATTATGTGCGATTCAGTTACAAACTGGAAGTTAGGCTTTTCTTTATTTTATTTCAAAGCGAACATGATTTGTTTGACGGAGAGACGATGATTACTCGGACAGTGTAGTTCTTTTTAAATTCTTAAAAAGTAGTACTCATTAGTTAATTGTTATACGTATTTTCCAGTTATTAAGTTTTTTTTTAGGACCACGCTTAGTTTTTCCTGGGTAATTTGATCAAAGAACTACAAAGTTTAAAAGTTTTAACATAATTATGTACATCGCATGGAGATTATGTAGTACTCCTTTTTGGTTATAACTTAACTTTTCTCTGGTATTGATAATGGGTTGAGATTTTCCATATATTTAATTTAAATGTGACTTAACAAATAGCTTAAGAATGTAAAGTCATTACACACATTTTCAGTGTAAAATGTAATAATTACTTTCTTGTATAGAGAAAGTCTTGTTATCGTGCAAAAAAAAAATCGAGATTTTTACAAATCTCGACGTTTTACACCTCACTGATTGGGAAAAACATAATTTTGCAATCTTGTCCGTATGTCTGTGTGTCTGTGTGTGTGTAAACACGATAACTTGAGTACCGTTAAAGCCAGGTTGATGAAATTTCATATATAAGTATATTATCACAATCGTAGATCCTGATCAACTTTTTAGCGATTTCCGATAACCGGAAGTGGTACTTTTCCTACTTTGAATTTTTCAAAAGCCTATGACTTGAGTACTATTTCAGATAGATGAATGAAATTTCACATGTAAGTAAAAGATCTAATTCTCTACCTTCTGTCAAATTTTGAGTAATTCCCGTTGATCGAAAGTACTAATTTACGCTATTTTTGATTTCTCAAAAAAACGCATGTAAATAATAATATTGCGCACTATTATGCTCATTTTGTTTTGGCGTTCGCTTGGTGCTAAATGTTGCAGAATATGCGAAGAAAATTAAACATGTTTTTATCAAAATTATGCACATTTAGAGCTAAATACACTTGTAAGGAGTGCTTGGTACATCCCGAAAATGGTGGATTGGGACGTGACATCCAATAATTCGGCAGCTGATGCTCGTTAGCGGGGGACATCAACTTATTTAGTTGATGAAACTCCAAAACCAAATAATCAAAGTTATACAGATTGTCTTTGTGTGAAATCATCTATGGAAGTGAATAGAGAACGAAGAGTTGGCTGAAGGTAGTCAATGGGCCATATGTCACATTACATGTTGTTACGTAATACCTAATTGCACGTTAAGAAATTTCATCAAAACTACTGTGAAGAACGAAATAAAAAAGATGAACTGTGTCTTTATATAGAACTGTCAATGCAAGAACAGCTTACAAAATATGTTTTGGTTTGCCGATATTTAACAGAAACATAATAATATTCAACTCAATAGTAAATCTTCTTTTACCCCTTGGAGTTGAGTCCAGGAGTATACATGTCATAAAAATGAACTAAAGTCCTTGATAAATGAATGTCTTAGAAATATCTTTTGAAGCCGCTGGCATAAAGTCTTCAATAAAATGGTGACTGGCGGATAAAGCAACTGCCAGCTGACGAAAAGACCCTCCAAAGAATACAGAAATTGATCGGCCCCACGCTCATCTTAACAAGAAAAAATGTAAGACTGGAAGAAGACAAAATGAAAGCGTGTAAAACATCATGAAATCTACCTAGAGCTCACTTATTTAACCACTGTATGGGCACATTATTAGAAACCTTTAGCAGGCAAACAGGAAAGATTTTTCTATCAATAATATGTTTACAGTGTATTTAAAAGCTTGTTGCTAGAGAGGTTTATTAAACTTGTTTTATTTTCTACTTTTTATTGATTCATAATTTATGAAGTCAGCTTATCAGAAATCGATAATTATTCTCCTCCCCGAACGAATTGAAATTTATATAATGAATATAGAAAATATATACTATTAACAGTGTCCGCACCCCCCCTCCCAAAAGAAAGTCTACCGCCCCCCCCCCCCCCCCGGAAAAATTTCAAGTGCTTCCCCCCGGAGAAAAAAGTCTGGAAGAAACACTGGATATCTCCTCTCAACAGGGACTGATACTTCTTGAGAAAGAACCAGGAATTCATCTGGCTGAGATGAGGAAAGGAGACAGTAGCTTAAAGTATATGCTAACTCAAACCTATTGTGTTAGTATTGTGTTTTTAAATTCTACTTTTCAGTGGATATTGTGACATACATTGTGTCAATTTACTAATAACTATGTAAACCTAAACAAATCACACACCTATAATTAGGGCTGGTTTGATTTGACACCTGATTAAATCTTACAGATTTTATGGACTTATAATACCTGCTTGGATCATCAAGACACTCAGTTTGACAGATTTGAAGCAAGAATTTACTCTATGCTCTACTATGGACTGCGCCTCAAACTTTCATATCACGCTACAGCTTTAAAGCTGTCTTGTCTTATCAAGATAATGAACATCCAGAAGACATATTATATAAAGAATGCCCACAATTAAATGCGTTAAGTCTTATCTACTTTTTTCATAGATAAGAGATTGGTTAGGAATAAGTTCAATGGTATATATTTTTCTTGACAATGCATTATCGATAAGCCAACAGTAGGGTATGCAATTATGAGTTTTGACTGAGCACTGACAGGTTACACATATGGTTTTGATTTAAATTTCAGTATGCAGGTCAGTTTGCCACATTGTGTGGTGGATAAAGGTGATCAGGTAATACAAATGCAATGTCCTTCTGCAAACAATTACGTAGCTTACTAGAAAACTAAATTTTTCACATTTGAAATATAGCTAAAGTTCAATTATATATTTCACATCTCACCAGAATATTAATGTGATCTTGTCTATCTAGTTGCTTACATTATGTTATTGAATATAATAATCTATTGTGTGATTTAATTTCGGTATCGCACTTAGTTTCGAAACCGTTTGATCAATTTTTAATGACTAATTAAACATTTACTTAAATTTAAAAAATAGATAATTTTTGTATTGTTATCAAAGTGGGACGTATCTTGAAAGTTTGAGTTACAGAATTTAACACAAACCCACAAAACAACAAATAAACAAACAAACAAGAAGACGTGTTGAGCTAAATAAAATCTTGAAAAAAACGGAAAGCACGGGAAATAATACATTAAAATGGGATTTCTCCGATGATCTCTGCATTCTCAGAAAATCAGCAGTTAATGAAGAAGCAGTTAAATCGGTCTAATAACTGTCATATCAAACACGTATATTAAGTTAGAAAACTTTAGGATTATACGCTTTTAAAGTACTAAAACTGTGTGGAAACCAAATGTCACAGAAAACGAATCATTCTCATCAATGTGAATTCTATTTTGCTTTACGGCGCATGGACATGGAGGGAAATACTTAAAACAAGAAACACACTTCACGGCTAAATAGAAAGAAACATAGGCAAATAATAATCTTACGTTGAAGACGAAATATCTGATCTTCATCTTCGGGAGAATAGCAAGAAAGCACCAAAAAAAAGAACGAAATAAAAGAAAGGAAGTGAGGTGTACAACGGATGATATCACAACCTGAGAGACGCTGGTATAAGTATAAAAGCTATAAAGAAAGAGAAAGTGGGATAAGGCCCTGGTTATCATAGAAGACAACGCCTATAAAAGATGTGGTGAGATTAACAAGACAAAAGAGATAATATTAATAGACGCAGTATAGTACAGGGGTCTCAGAGGCGTATCCAGGTTTTCGTTGTAGGGGGAGCGAAAATAGCAAAAAAAAAGGCGCCGAATTTTTAACACGCTCTATATACGTGTATTTTATATATATATATATATATATATATATATATATATATATATATATATATATATATATATATATATATATATATATATATATATATATATATATATATATATATATATATATTTACTAGCTGTATGTCATTACTTCGCTTGGTTGTAAAATAAATTGACAGTAGCACTCTGAAGAAATAAGAAAAAACACACAATGTAGGCCGACAAAACTAAAATTGTAGCAATCTAAACAATATATATATATATATATATATATATATATATATATATATATATATATATATATATATATATATATATATATATATATACTACAACCAAAAACAATGAACGTAACACAATCTGTTATGTAATTCTTGTAAAGAAAATTTTCTTACATGATAATTCCTGGGTAATTATTTAAGACAAGTGATATAGGGGAAATAATCACTCTTAATATAAATATGTATATATCTACACATTCAATTACAAATGTCAAAACAAATAAATAATTACTTTAGAATATAATGAAATTGTTTAACACTATTCGGGTTTACAAAATATTTTTGTCTATAATCAGAATTTAATAAAGGCTAAAGTATTACAGCATAATGAAAGTTTTTAAAATCAGAGTTGGTATAAAACCACGCTTTTCAATATATAATTGAAAAACATTCGGAATAACAGCCTACAATTAACTAAATATCGGTGTTATAGTTAAGTTGAAGGGGATCGAGATTTATCTGCCAGTGGGTTTGAACTCAAGACTTTGTTCGAATTTATCAACCATGAGCTTTTTTGCCGACTCGACCACGCCTCCAACACAATTAAGCGTTACGTGTCAACTGGTTATGCGCCATTGAGGCCATTGACTCCGATTTCAGCCTGCTTCTCTTTTTGGATTTGCTTCCATAGCATTTGTCCAACCAAGAACAAACTACAATGCAGCAGTTGTTTAATTTTGGAGTTGTCTCTCCTAGAAGAGTGGCTGTCCCCAGCTAACGAGCCTCATCTGCCCGAGGGTTCGAACTTGAGAATTTTTCGGTTTAGCAACCATGAGCTTTACCGACTCGACCACGCCGACCCCTATATTTTAATTAACTACTGCTTCTTTGATTTCTTTAAAGATCATTTTTAACATAGTGATAGGTATGGGCTAGATCACTATATTGATCACACACCTTTTTACTGGTAATTGCAAAAACAATATTCACAGAGTTTTACGTTTAAAAAGCTAATTTTCTGGTGGCATGGTACTTTGGTACATCATTACGCGTTTTTCTACATGTACTTAACAGATCAGTTCGGGGTGGTTGTTGGGGGGGGGGGTGGGTTCAACTTCATTCTCTACTGTCCGTTCACTTTAGGTCAATCATCCAACCCAGTGTATACCTAGGTGTGACATTAATGTCGCTCTACACAATTGTGGTGGTGAGGTGTGGGGGGGGGGGGGGAGAGATAATCAACTCGGAGTGAACATAGCGTCAGTTTTTAGATGACTGTTTTAAACAAACATATATATTATACAAATATATATTACACAAATATATATTACAGAAATAGATTTAAATAAGTAGCAGTGGTATTATGACAATATTATTTTTTATAGAGGGGTCCATGGGGGAGGGGGGTTGTAACTGTTTCATATAATTTGTAATCGTAATCACTATCGCCCAAACTGTAAGAATACTACTACTTTATCGTGATGACATTGTTGACCTTGTCAAAATTTCCCCACCACTACGCAGTTTTCTCATAAGTAAATTTAAATAGAGGTGCCACATCAGTTGTATTTGTTTCTGTATTGTAATTTTAAAAAAATTAATCACACGATTCAAACTGTATATATAAAGTAATTATGTGTGAAGTTTTACGTATAACATTTTCTAATTCAATTATTCATAAGCAAATACATTATACAGTTGCCTTAAACTTAACACCCTTCTTGCCAAGTGGTGCTACCGTAGAGGTTTTTTAAACAGTGCAATGCATCGTAATGGTTATTTTTAGAATGGCAAGCTGATGCAGCTGTTAATACGTGTTGTAAACGTAGATACTACTAGACTAGTACAATAATGCTTAATTGCTGCATGAAAAGAAATGTTGTGATTTACATAGATGTGCCGGCCAAAAATATTTTTTTATCAAATATCATTGTTTAAAACTTTGAGTTTAAAAAGTTTCCAAAAAGGCGCCACTTTGCTGAAAATGGCCAGAGGGGGAGCGGCCGCTCCCCCTGCTCCCCCCCTGCGTACGCTACTGAGGGGTCTCCAAACTTTTCAGACCGAGGGCCGCATTAACTATCAAATATCAGTTCGGTGGCCAGAATTTCTTCAAGGCATATCTTCGGTGTTATGGAGCCCCACTCCCCCCCTCCGAAAAACGTCCACCGCCCCCCCCCCTCCAAAATATACTTTATACAGAAATATATACAAATTTCAAGTGCCGCATACCCCCCCCCCCCCCGAAGAAAAAAATATGAAAGAAACACAGTCGGGGGCCGACAACACACTCGAGGTCCAAGTTTGCTCTCAAATTATTCTTCACGTATTCTATATCTATGGTCGAGCCCTCGTGACCTTATCAAATTCGCCACTTCATTACAGAATTCAGTACACTGCCAATATCCATATATTTAGCACTCAAAGCTTGCTTATGAATAATAAAGTGCAGGAGCATTGGTTGTGGAATATTTTTCTCATCGCTTGTCCAACCAAGCCTTTCTTTACGCCACTAATGTACTTTTCCCCATTACCAGTCAGGCAACTGAGGTTAGTCCAGTCCAAGTTATAATCAGCAAATGTTTTCTTTAACTCATTTAAAATATCCTCTCCGGTAACAGTGTCATACATATTATGTAGGGAAGCCAGCTCTTGTGTTATGTTCATGTCTTCATCCACACCCCTAATGAACACAAGCAGTTGAGAGGTGGAACAGCTGTCCAGCGACTCATCCATTGCAATTAAAAAATAATTAAACGTGCTTGCATTTTCGCGATTTTAGTCAAGATGTTTTCACCAATGTCTGCAACACGGTGGGCAAAGTTATTTGCAGCCATAGCTAACTTTTTCAAATTGTTTTGAATTTTCTGGGCAAAGTTCCTCAGCCACCTCTAACAGAATTTTTTTTCCGTGGACAAAAAGATCTCCGCGGGCCGGATGAGAGGACCTCGCGGGCCGCATCTGGCCCGCGGGCCGTAGTTTGAAGACCCCTGCAGTAGACGACGACCCTCTTGTAACGTGATCAGAAGCTTAACACCGTTTATTAGTACTACGTCAGTCCGGTAGAGGGACATTCATTTATAAGGTCCTACACCCATTCATGTCGTTTAAGTTTAGGCAGTCATATCGCATATTGGCGTGGTCGAGTCGGAAAAGCTCATGGTTGCTAAACCGAAAAGTCTCGAGTTCGAACCCTCGGGCAGATGAGGCTCGTTAGCTGGGGCCAGCCACTCTTCTAGGAGAGACATCTCTAAAATCAAACAACTGCTGCCTTGTAGTTTTTTCTTGGTTGGACAAAGGCTATGGATGCAAATCCAAAAAGAAAAGCAGGCTGAAATCGGAGTCAATGGCCTCAATGGTGCATAACCAGTTGACACGTAATCCCTAATTGTGATGGAAGCATGGTAGAGTCGGCAAAGCTTATGGTTAATCAATTCGAAAAAAAGTCTCGAGTCTCTGTCAGATAAGGCTCGATCCCTCCCAACACTAAAATTAAGAACGAAGAAGAAGAAGATACATACCTTTTTATCTTTTATATTTGGCTTAAATATCAATAATTAAAGAAAAGAAAATATAGAAGAATAAATGCTACTATATGTGACGTTACGGTATTTATTGATGACAGGTCTTTGTGACGTTTATGGCTGTTTTGTTTCGTCGGTTCGACACACATACCTCATTTAAATGTTCTGTTGTCTGATGTAGCTCCCAGGCTGACCGACAGTAACATATATTTTATCAGCTTCTTAACATTTAAATGATATGGAATATTCGTCCCTACATAACCAATGTTACAGATTTGTTATCGTTCTTTTACTACACAACTTTTAGCTGACACACCCACAATAACAAAGTTATTAAATTTCCTTACTAACAACACATAGTTTCAGATATTTTCAATACTAAAATAGTTAATATCATTTATCAGTAAAGTTACCAAAAAAAGCGTACATTTTCAAGTATCTTCACATGAAGCCTCACAACCCTCAATGCACGAAGATAAAGCGTTAAACAAAAACCGATTTTTGTTTAGATACAACATTAAATTAGAACTGTCTGAAAATGCTATTTAAATACTAATGTCTTAAAATTATAAGATAAACATTACTTGAAAGCTATAATGGTTCCTGTGGGTCCTCGAATAGTCCATGTTTTGTTGGTTGCAGGAGAACTCGAAGTATTTCCTGCGTTGGTTATCTTTCCAGTTGTGGCATTTAAGACCTCATTTAAATCTATAAAACAAATGTTTACATTTCAAAGATATATTTACAAGATCTCAAAACATGAATTCTCCTAATAGGATCATGTGTAAATAAAACGCAATTACAGAGTTATTACATAACATAGGGCAATGTAAGCTTGAGAAAAATATCGAATCGGGTTTAAATATAAATTTACTTTAGCTTTATAAGAATAAAAAATAATTGGTTACCAAAAAACGTAAAAAAAAAAACCGACCATTAATTCAACAAAAAACTCGACATTCTTTCGAAAACCGTTGGGCTTATGTAAGCGCATTAACATCTGATCTCGTAATTTTCATACAATCCTGATTTATTGTCGTAGTACGCTTTTGTTAATACAAGGTGCATAGATAATTTTAGAGTGTATAGTCAAGTCTAGACTCTTTAGGTAGTCGAAAAAGTTGCTAGGCATAAAACTGATTACACTATCCTTTCTATTAAAAGTATATGTTTATGAACAGACAACATACGCACAAAATACGGAAAAGCGATTATCCGGTTTAGATTGCAACATATCTGAATGTTGCTTTTTTTCCTTCAAAGCAATACTGCTAATGGAAATATGTGCTACATATTTATTGGTCTGTTTTAGAGTGATGTACATAAGTGTGTTGCTTTATTGTACATTTTGCTTACATTTTCCACTGGTTAAACCTTTTGTACTGTACAAAGTCAAACTTTACTGATGATGCGGAAACATTCACAGAATCTGGAAAATCCTTTGATCTTTTCTAATTTGCCTTAAAATGCAAATAAGTTTTTTAGATCATTGGTTCCCAAACTTTTTTCAAGTGGCGACCCTTTTTTATAAAAAGTAAGTGAACAGCGACCCCCATAGAATTAAAAGTCGAAATTAGTAAGGAAATATATAAGCACTAAAATAAGATTTTCTAGAAACCTTTGAATATGAATTATTTTTGCTAACTGTTTTAATACGATGAGTAAAATGTCATGTTATTAACTAGCCTCAACATTGGCGGTTAATTTTTTGTTAACGCCAACCTTATGTTATTCTCAAAATTAAATTTCTTTCTTTGTTTTAATTTTTAGTTGGAGAAGTGTTTGATTGTACACATAGAAGAAACTAAAAATCGAAAGGTAATCAATTTCACGGTCGGGTATGAATGGTGCATACCACACCAAAATTATGTGAGCATGTTTTCAAGTAAGACAGTATGTGACGCGGAATCATTCCGCGAATTTAAGATCTTATTTTGTAATTCTTTGGGAATACTGGCAACATCAAGGGAAGCTGAGAATCGACTACGTGTCAATGCATTTTCTTCTTTCTTCTCAAGGAAATAACTCCATAGTTCGTTTTCAAGTGATTCATTTACGTATCTCACAATCAGTCGCATCTATCACACTGCAGAGTTTCTCAAACATGCCAATATTTCCAATATTTTTTTTTCTTCGCCAATTTTACACCTTTGATAAAAATGCCCCGAGAACATAATAAAAAGAGACAGCATTCGTCCATTTTCCCAGAAGCTTCAGGTAAAGATTATGTTTATGCTCGAATATATCTGCTAAGTATGCTACTCTTGTAGGTCTTGTTTTCCTTGAACTTCCAAGAAAAACTTGATTTCATCTTTCAATTCAAAAACACGATTCACCACATTTCCCTTGACAGCCAGCGTACTTCAGTGTAGAAAAACAGAACCGTGTATTTTCTCCATGATATCTTCACAAATAGCAAATAAATACGTTTGAAACTGGATGATTAAAATGGAAATACGGCTGTGGGGTTTGTACTGATGGTACGCCATCTATGTATGGGTCAAAATCGGGCTTTTGAAAAACAGTAAAAGATTTAGCTCCCTAGCAAAAAGGAATCCACTGCATGATTCACATGTATGTCCTCGCCAGCAAGACTCTTCCAATTCCATTGCTAAAAAAAGACGTAGATTATATCAAATATGGAGCTCTAAACATCCTTCTGTTTAAAGAAGTGTGCAAAAACATGCATAAATAATAACCTCAACATTAAAATGCGGTATATTATGTTATCTGTTATCCTTCATGCAGAATAGATTATTCAGTTCACATAACCAAAACGTGTTACAAGAGGATTAAATCACACATGAATTCGAGGTTATGTTTGTTTAACAAGTATGGATTTAAATCACATTTTCTGACACAATATAAGGCAGTAGCGTAGCTAGGATCGTATCATTGCAGTGGCGGAACTAGAAAAAAAGGGGCCACCCGGCAAAAATAAATGTTTTGGCCCTCCCCCGCTCTCTCTCTCTCCTCTCTCTCTCCTCTCTTTCTCTCTCTTTCTTTATCTCTCTCTCTCTGTCTCTCTCTTTATATATATATATATATATATATATATATATATATATATATACATATATATATATATATATATATATATATATATTTATACTAAGCATACTGCCTAGCTTCGCTTAGGTTTTCAAAAACATTTGATAATTTGAATACTAATTATTTGGTGATGGTTGAGAGATGTGGAGTGCTTAAAATTAAACAGTAATGCTAATTTTAGAGAAGATGTTGTATGTCAGGGGTCGGCAACCTTTTGAAGCGGAAGAGCCAAAAGTTACAATTTTCAAAATTTCCCTGGTGTTAAAGAGCCGCTACCAATTTTTTAATTCAAGTATTTTATTTTTTTATTAAGATTATTAGTATTTGTGCAAGGAGCTGGAGAGCAGCATCTTGACACCAATAGAGCCGCAGGTTGCCGACCCCTGTTGTATGTTGTTTAACATCCGCTTTCAGAAAAAACATTTGAAAGTACGCAATATATAACTAAAATGGAATTAGAACTACAGAGGTTCCAAGAACAGTATATCTAATAATTTATATTAAACTGACTTTTAAAATTTATTTTTTTATTTAGTTATGATACGTAGCTTAATTAACAACTTATTTTTTTTAAAAACAAATGCTATACTTTGTCGTTTTCTGTTTCTGTTTAAACGAGTATACAATTATTTGAAAAATAATTATTTAAAAAGGTTACCTCCCATGAAAATGAACCGACGAAATTCTTTGTTTACTTTTTTGAACAAACAGTTATTATGCTTATATAAGAAAATACGATATATAAACATATTTAACGAATAAAGTTTTTTTGTTACCCTCCAGGGTAGGTCTATGACCTCAAATAATATTAAGGGGATCGTTCGTTTATTTATTTATATATATCTCATATAAGGATAATTTCACTCGCGGTCATCTTTTAGACCTGGTCGAGAGCTTTGAGTCTGACCAACAGTTTTTTTCAAACGGTCTAGTCATCTATATAAGTGTATGCAAAACATAAGCATGATGTAAAGAGGTTAAATAACCTAAAATTGTGTTGAAATTACCCTGTTTTTCCCATAAAATACAAATATTATATAGGGAAATACGAATGGTCAGTTTTGACCCATTTCCAGATTTTTCTATCTGGACTGCCATAAATCAATTAATTTGAAGAAAAAAAACGCACATGCGATACAGCTGGACATTGCCAGATATCTGCTGATGACTTTAACAATCATTTTATATCATCTGTAGCGCTCAACACAGATGCTGATTACACAATCAGTGAGGAGCTTAAACACTTTTGTAATTCTGCTCACCGTGGTAGGGCAGATCTGATATTTTCGCTGCTCACTGTTCATGAAGTTTATGTTAGCCTAAGATCTCTTAAACCGTCTACAACAGCTTCGTTTAATGACATCTCTAATAAAGTATTGAAGATTTCAGCTCCAATAATCTCTGAAGTTTTAACCCAATATTACCCTAAACATTTTAAGCATGCTAAGGTTATACCTCTTCACAAACATCCAAGATGCTAATAACTACAGGCCAATTTCTAGATGCTAATAACTACAGGCCAATTTCTATACTTTCTTCCCTCTCCACGCCACTTGAATTACATATAAACAAATGCATAACAAACTACCTAGAAAGGCATAAGCTTTTCCATAGTAATCAGTATGGATTTAGAAAGTTTCATTCTTGTCATACTGCTTTGATTAAAATGAATGAAAACTGGCTTAAAAATATTAACAAAAACCTACTTTCTTGCACGCTGTTTGTCGATTTCAGAAAAAGCCTTTGATTCTATTGATCACAGCGTACTTCTTAAAAAACTATTTCCTTACAAATTCCACGAATTTACAGTTAGGTTACTTCACTTCTTTTTATCTAAGAGATCTCAACGCGTGTTTCACCTTAATACCATCTCTTCACACAAATATGTTAATATAGGGGTTCCCCAGGTCCTTTACTTTTCTCATGATACATTAATGATCTTGCATTAAACATCGACGGAGGTCAGTGCGAGATGTTCGCTGATGATACTTCGTTACTTGTCTTTGCAGACAGTGCTGACTCACTTAGTTTCAAACTTCATACATGTGACAATCAGCTTGCTACCTGCACAAAATTTAACAAAATGAAACTTCACCCCGATAAAACCAAGCCCGCATTATTACATCTCATCAGAAGCGCCTTCGTCTACCTTCCACGTCATTACGCATTACTATAGACAATACAAACATTAAACAGGTTAACAGTTACAATGCCTTGGTTTGGTTATAGATCACAATCTCACTTGGTCGGGTAATATCCATCTTCTAAAAATGTCCCTATTAAAGAAAACTTTTCAACTAGCAAGGATAAAGAACCTTCTGCACTATAGGAGCAGGCTGGTTTTTTTAGGCTTTTATTCAATCTAGGTTGGATTATGCTTCTGTAGTGTGGAGCGGCAGCTTTATAACTAAGCAGCGCCCTCTACTATCACAACAAAAAAGGGCTATAAAACTGGTTACTGGCTTGTCTAGTAGCCTTTATTCTTTTATTTCAACTAATATATTACCATTAAATAAAAAGATTATATATACTAAAGCAATTTTTTTATCAGACCTATTTTCTTTTAACACAAAATTAAATCGTCGTCTTAATTTACCGATCCCATATACAACTTTTTTCCAAAAACATAGCTTCGCCTACTCTGGTTCGAATTTGTGTAACATTCTTCCTCCGTGCCTACAATTGTTACCGTAATTGAATAAATTAAATAAATTGAATATATATATATATATATATATATATATATATATATATATATATATATATATATATATATATATATATATATATATATATATATATATATATATACAAACACGAAATACGAAACAGGACACTTATTTCTGGTTTGAAAGGGTTTTGAAAAATTTAAAAAAAAAATGATAACAGTTTATTACATGTCATGTGAGTGAGTGCATAAATCTTTTTGTTTTGAAAACTTCTAGTTTTATTTTATGTCTGCCGTAATATTTCCGATCATCGAGCGGGTCAAAAGAATATGAAACATGAAAGCATTGTATGTGTAATGGTTTCTCTTGTTATGTTTAATTGTATATTTTTTTTAAATCAAATTATTAATTTTAAATACATTTCCTTTTTTGTATTAAATCATTCTTTTTTTAAAAAAAACAATAATTAAAAGAAGTAATTGTTTTTTAATTTTAGTATATATATATATATATATATATATATATATATATATATATATATATATATATATATATATATATATATATATATATATATATATATATAAATAAACATAATTCTGTATTGTTGCAAAAGAAAAAATTTAGTTATTTTTTGTCGGATTTTGAGCCCCCTAAACTTTCTGTCTCCACCCCCCCCCCCCCTCCTACTGCATTTCGGTGTCTGCCGGCATTACCAGTGGCGGAACTAAAATGCAAAGGCCACCCCGCGTAAAAAAAAAGGTTTTGGGTCCCGATATGTATACATACACATACATATATAAAAAAATGAAATGGCTGAATGACTGGCTAAATTACCAGAATATTCAAATTGTTTTAAATTATCCAATTTTTTGTAGAGGCCAGCTCTTCTTTTACATCGTTCAGTTTTTACAATTAGTTAATTACAGTCACTAGATTTAGGCTTGTATATTTTCATTGCGTCTGTATTAACATATAGACATTTAATTAAAAATCTTTTATATTTCCTAAAACCCGTGCAACGCCGGGTATATGCTGCTAGTATAAAGGTAAAAACGAAATTTAAAAAAAAGACAATTAAAAAAAAGTGCAAGATAAACATATTCCAACACATTGTGAATAATGAAGATGATTATTGCATTATATTTTTTATAGTCTGAAACAAAAAAAAATTGTGCTGAAATTGCACTAAATACACAAATGCTATTTTTTAATAAAACACGTATTGAATGTGTGGGTATCTCGTAAATATCGCGAATATATATATAGGCTATATATATATATATATATATATATATATATATATATATATATATATATATATATATATAGGCTATATATATATATATATATATATATATATATATATATATATATATATATATATATATATATATATATATATATATATATATATATATATATAATGTAATTACATATGATGATTGCAAACCATTGCCTTTATTTCATTTGCCTGAAATAATTGTTGCATCGGTGATAATTTTGTTGAAACGTCAAATCTACTCGCATTTTCTTATATAGCCTAAGCATAGCACTTAAACTGACTGCGAGCGACCTAGCCCTCAGGTTTTTTGTTAAAAATATCTTTGACAACACTATTTATAACTTCATTAGATTGTAGACCAAACCTATAGTGTTCCCGAGAAAAAGTAAAGTTCAGGAAAATTCTTTAAATTGGTCAAATCTGACTAGAAGTTGTATTTCCTTAAGTAATCATGACACACGTTTCTAAAACAAGATAGGCGATTATTAAAAAAAAAACTAACTTACTTCTATGTAATACAGCGGGAATTATTGCTTACATGAACCTCGATGAGCCTACACATATTAAAAATTTAATTGGGAAATTACGAAAAGCCTTTAAATCAAGCAAACGTAACTTCAATTGGACTATTCAAAATGAGAGCAACTTCCAAAATATAATTTTTTAAAATGTTGTTTATTAATTTGAAGAAAAGGATTTCAAACACCCGTCTATCTGTTAGGTTAATAATCATAGTAATTTTTAAAATAAACTCTACACTGTAATTAAAAGGACAATTTCTGAAATATGACGTCACTAAAATTAAAAGCAACCGACTGTTCAAATGTTATACTTATTTATGAAATTTCGTACACCGAAATGAAACAGCACTCAAGTTTACTGTAACTACGGAAAGAAAGAAATGTATCACTTCCGTTTACAATAACATCGTTAAATGCAAAATTTCGCCCATCTAACTTAAACGGTACACAAATTATGGATTGTTAAGAAACCGGAAATAGAATTAGCTCGGCTTGCGGTTACCAAAAATATCTTAAAAGCTGGTTTAGAACTACACTTTCTTATATATGAAATGTCTTCAACATAACTGAAACGTTACTCAAATTATCGTATTCTCAGAGACAGACAGACACAGAAAGACACACAAACATACAGATACAATCGCAAAACTAGGTTTATCGACTAAGTAAAGTGTCAAACGTGAAGACTGTTGAAAATATTGATTTCGATTATTTGCACGATTCTAACACATCTTCCATCTTTGTTTACGAGAAAGTACTAAGAGCAACGAAATTACGAACAAAAATATTCATTACCTGTAATGTTGAACACTCTTAAGAGTAATTTTGAGCTTTTAAAATAAAATGTTACCTCTAATCATGTAATTTCCATAAAAGCCTCTAAATGTAACGCTGCTATCAGTTTTGAACTCAAGGAACATGTAGTTGCTGGTTGAAGCCAAAAACCCAGGTGAAAATGTTGAACAGAAGTTACCAAACAACGAAGACGCATTTGTAGGACCATCGTATATTTTAAGGTAGTCATAGCTGCAGGGGCTCTCCAATCGAAAATCAGTAATTCTGTGGGTTAAAAAGCAAACAATAAATTTTTTGATATATATTAGATAACCACAATCATTTGCATAACATATATAATCGTATGACGAAAATCATTTGTGTATCCGTCGTATATTTTAAGGATATATACCACGGATGAAAACAAAATTTTATTTAACATGTATATTAATAGCTAGACAAACATATTATACAGCCGCCGATAGCATTTCGGGTTGCCATGGAAACCACGAAAAGTTGTGGAAACTAACACCTGTTTAAACCTCTATAGCGTTGTTACCACAAGAGATTTTTAAAATCTGATTAAAGATTTAGATTTCTCGAACAAGTGTATACATTTCTACGTTTTGTCATTGTGATAGCTTGTATTCAATTTTTTATATAACTGTACGTACAAATATGAAGAAAAATTAAGGGGTGGTGCTAAATAAGTATCAATTTTTCCTAGTGTGGGGTAAACTTTATGTACAAACCTAGTATTGTAGATGGTATAATGCCATCACAAAGGGTTCCAGAGCATTAGCGATTTTAATCTTGAAAAGAAGACTGAAAATGGCACTGTACGATTCCTCTTAAAGGGAAAAAATAAACGACAACCTTTTTATGTGGAAGGCCCATTTGACTAATAAATACATGTCGATTTTAGTTATAAGTTTCAGATAGTTTTTATAAAAGGAGAAATAATGTATGCATGAGGAAATGCTTTAAAGGCAATAATATATTAACTTCTTTTTCACCTAGTACTACTCTAAGAACAATTATTAACTAACTGGATTAACTTGTGTTTTGTTAGCCAGTTTTCTCACTTCAATATAATGCCTAAAAACAATTAAATTTAACGTACACAAGTCTACTATCTCTTTAAAAAAGTCAACCACCAAATCTTGTGTTCAGCGTTTGAGGATAGACACACGCCAACACACCCCAACCCCGCATGATTTCTAGTGATGACGAGTTAGGGTCCAATGAGAAATATATTACAAATGTTCATTCAACCGTGAGTAACACATCCGTGTGGTTAGGGTTGCATTGATGCATTTTGCATTGATGCATGTATGCAATGATCCATTGATGCGTGGATGCATGGATGCATTTATGAATTGATGCATTAAAGCATTGAAGTATTATGCATTGATTAATTGAGGCATTTTTTTTGCTTATCCATTCATTCGTTTATTCGTTCATCCGTTAATCAATTCATTCGAAATTGAATTTTGATTTTTTCTTTAAAATATTAATTACGGTCGGCTTATGGTTCCCCTAAATAGCCTGAACCATCTTCTCCCTCCCGGGTTTCGGGGCCTTTCTTTATTGTAGCTTCGCATCTGATTAGAACCGTCTTGTTACTTACTTAATTACTGATCGTCCCTGTCTATATTTACTCCTCAAAATCATATCTTTTGTTTCGATTTCAATAACGTATGCTGTAATGTTGAAGTAAACTGCTTCTGTTATGAAGTCATTGTTAAACTAATTCTTTTTTTAAGGGGTACGAATAATCAATTCATACATATTTTATACAGTCACTCATTCGTGATATGTTTCTATACATTCATATATTTTTACATTCGTATAATCAAATATTTAAATATTCATATGTTTATGTTGATATGTATTTATGTTTTCATATATGTATGTATTCATATATGCATATACTTATGTATTTATAAATTTCCGATAGATAACCGTTACACGTAACTTATAGCTGTATATTTTAAAATGTTATACTTGTTTAAGAAATATATTTTAGAAACTGGTTATTGGTCTAATTTCAATTCGCTTTAATATACTTTGTAAGAATTTAGTGACAAAGCAATGGATAACTAAATATTTAAAATCCAACGCATGTAATATAATAAAAGCTACCAATACCTTGTAAAATTAAAACCAAATAATGTACTTTTTTATTCGACATAACACAATATTAAATGCCCACACTGATTAAGTGACTTAAATTATACCGTTAAAAACCTGACTATTCAATGGTATTTTTATTGTTTTTAAACATAATTTTTACTAAGCTGGTCGAGAAAACAGTATAAATGTTTATGCGTAAGCTTTGATATGCAGATGTATACATTTAAATCAAATGTGAATAAAATGGTTAATTTCTTTTAATTTATAAAATTGGAAGATGTTTTAAATGAATCTTGTTTAAGATAACGTCATTAGTATTGTATATCACTTTCGACATTCGATTTTTAATTCTTCTTTTTATCCTAAAATTTACGCCATTAGTGTTGTGTACTTTCTGTGGTTATTTTGTTTTTAAATTAACATTGTTTGATAAAAATATTTTTCTATTTATTTCGTGTGACGTCACTCTTTTAGCCAGTGTGCTACTCTAGACCCTACACAACACTTCTCCGGT
Source organism: Physella acuta (assembly GCF_028476545.2). Lineage (NCBI taxonomy): Eukaryota > Metazoa > Mollusca > Gastropoda > Physidae > Physella > Physella acuta. The sequence goes on along the minus strand of NW_026731931.1, from coordinate 660,745 downwards.
TTCATATTTAACGATTTGTTTCAACATTCGACTCTTATGCATTTCTTGTTGTTTTATTTTTTTTGGGGGGGGGGGTTCAGTCGTTAAATAAAATTTTGTTTATACATTTGATACATCAAACATTTAATTTTCAACAACAGTTCGTATCTTTAAGTTCTTCATATATTTCTGAAGATATTAATCGCGTAGCCTATAGACATATGTTGCAGCTAGACAGAGGAAGAGATAGAGGAAGAGAGCGAGAAATAGAAAATTGCGCTCATGGTCTTTTACATACTAGGATAATATATGTATCAATTTGTATATTCATAATTGGTATATTCATACATTTATATACTCACAGATTAGTTTTATATGTATATTCATATTTCTAAATACTCAAAAATTGCCCACCTACTTACATAACTATATCTTGTTCCTTTTTCTATTCCTTATCCTAATCCTACTCCCAAATATATTCCTATTTCAATTCTTGTAGTAATTTTAAGCTATTTTTTCATAGGAGTACACATTACCCAATTTCCTCTTACTTGCATTCATTCAAACATTCAATCACATTCATTTATGTTGCATTGATATATTTCTTTTTCATGTTTTTATAAATTGATATATTTTTGCATTCGTATCATAATATATTTATATATTTTCCTTTGCTAAAATGAACACTTTAACTTAGTTAACATAAAATTGAGAAAAGTTATGAGCAAACTTACTTAAGAGTGATGAACGTATCAGGATTGCCCCGTATAGTCCAGGTGTAAAACATGTTGTTCAGGTAACTCAGTGGATATCCAGGACTAGAGATGAAACCTTGAGGCTCGGTCAGTGTGATGTTTGTAACTGTATGTTACATTACATTTATAAAATTTCATTTTGAAATGCAATAATACATAATTTTTCTATACATACTGACCTGTTACAAAAAGGTAAACTAATATTTAATAGTTACTGAAAAGTATACTTTTTTCTTGTTTTTTGTTTAGTTTGAAGACGTTCAATGTAAGAATTATTATTTTTCCTCTATTTTATATATATTTTACTATCAAAACATTAACAATCAATATCCGTACCCAAATTATTTAGATATGGGTATACAATACAATTTAGACAACTCTGTTTTCATTCCAGGCCTTACACGAGTTTATAATCTGTACATACATCTTGGTTTTCTTTTAAAATTTACATATATTTTTCACGCTAAAACCACACTGTTCAGTAAGGGAGTATGTTTATCTTTTTATTGGCCATGAAACAAGTGTTATTATTAGATTTCTATTTATTTTCATATTATTTTGAAAACTCAAAATTTTTAATTCTGGCATAAGTACATCCCTTTTAAAAATAAAATAAAGCAGTGAAGCAGGTCCATTTTCAACCTCTGGATATTACAAATCTAACAACCTGATATTTCTTTATACGCCTACGACATTCTAAGTACTTAGAAAATATCAAGATAGTGGCATGTCGGGAGATTTAAGTTGATTTAATTCAAGATATTTTTTTAGATTGTAGTTTATTAAGGACGGGTGAGTCTAGATCACACTTTGGTCACTCTAATTCCTACTGGTGGGGTGGCTAAAGATTTTATTCATGAGAGAGAGAGAGAGAGCAATGAAAGAATGTTGTAACGAATAAAAAAGATTATGAAGCATATCTGCAAGTAACTGATTTAATTTAAGTGTGCTTAACAAAACAACAGATAGATGTCCACCAATTTGCATCTATAAGGTAGATACATAAGTTCATACACAGAAAAAGATTGATAGACTATTCTGTATTCGTAGATAATTTTTGTTGTAATGTATACCTAGAATTTTATAGGTAGCGAGAAAAGCTCCATTTCCTAATGTTCTAAACGCAACAAGCATGAAGTTTGTTGTTGACAATGTCAGTATTTGCCGAGCTGTACACATTTTCCCAAAAGACTTGCTGAGTGTCCATGGCCCATCAAATATCTCAATGTAGTCATCTGCACAACTTTTGTTTGTACCCATATCCATGTATGTTATGCTAAAAAAAAATTCAGTATTATAATTTAAAAATTATCCTGCGAGAGTTTAACAAGCACATAATTTACAAAGTTTTAAAAGTCGTTTTTTTATTTAATTGCTAAAAATATCGAAAAATACTAAAATATGCCCTCAACGCCGGAACTATTTCCCTAGATAAGAAACATCAGATATTTAGTCAGAGTGACTGGGTGATTGATTCATTATTTTTTATTTGCTTTTTGCTGTGATTCAAACGAGAAAAGTAAAGAAGAAACTAACTTAGTTTCCAGTGTACAAAGATAAGCAACATTATTAAACCAACATTTGTATATATATATATATATATATATATATATATATATATATATATATATATATATATATATGAATAATGGAAATTATGTGTGTGTGTTTGTGTGTTTTTTATCTTTTATGCATCATTACACATTTAATCCGATTTCCATGAAACTTCATGACGTTGTTGAGAATACTCTGGGGGTGTTATTGCATGAAAATTAGTTTCGAATTCACATGGGTGGCACCCAGGGAGGGTGCGATCGATTATTCTCTATACACTATAAAAAAATTAAAGTCGATTGCAGTTCGACACCGTACATGCGATCGCCATGAAACTTTTGGGAGTTGATTAGAACACTACAAGACAGGTTTCTGCACACACAAAAAAGTAACTTCACAAGGGAGTGATTTTTCTTTCTATTTAGAAAATAATAGTAGGATGCGGGTCGAAACCGTTCATCCGAGTTTCATGAGTTGATGAGAATACTCCCTTAAAGGTCTTTGCAAAAAAAAAAAATTCTTATTGACGGCGTCCGGGAAGGTGAGATTTTTGTCACGATTTTGCCTCAGATGCCAGAGTGACTTTCGTAGAAATCCCGTAAATCGGGCATCTTGTATAGCGGGAAAGATGTACTAATATATTCAGCGTTAAAACTACAACAGACGCAGCCGCTGGCTCCCGGTAATTACGTGACCAAAAGCGCACTATCAGTGAGCACTATAGCGCCTAAGTTCGTTTAAAAAAAGTAGAATATATACTGAAGAACAGATGGGTAACAATAATCGTTGACCAATCGAATCAGGCGCATCCGTGGGGCCCGGCTCGGGGGATGGAGGGATTAGGCGCCCGGGGCTTGCCCGAGAGTACTATGGTGCCTATGTTCATTTTAAACATTGCGATCGGCTATGGAACAATGGGCTGCTTTAGGCGCTCACTAAATCGCAATAGGCGCATTTACCGGCGCCTCGCAGTGTGCTATTTGGCTTCCCGGACTTTCACGTAAGGGCTATGACCCATACCTTCATTTTAAAAAAGGGTGATAACGTATTTTTAAAAATGCGGTTTTATAGTTGTTCACAAAATTGAATCAGGCGCGTCCGCCGGCACCCTGGTATGGTGCGATTTGACGCCTTGTCTCCTCGTGAACACTATGACGCCTACGTTAGTTTTAAGGAGCACCCTATAATATTTATATGATGGCACACGGCAATCGTTTATTAAACCGAGACAGGTGACCTTCGCGGCGCCCCTAAGGTAATGTAACTTAATAGCGCCCTGCTACTTCGCTGACACCTGAGTGTTCGCCGAAGTGTTTTCTTACTCATCACTGCCGAGAGTGATTATCGTACAAAGAAGGCTTTCACACTGGGCAATAGTGTAGGCAAAACCCTGCCCCGACAAATATGATCTAAGAAATGTAGCTCTGGAATTGTTTACATTTTAGAAAACAAGGTCAGCCGTTTAAGAAAATAGGATTTGTTAAGCATTGATGAAACGTCCCTTACATGTCCCCTGACTGTTTATGTGCGAGTTTGCGTGCTCGAACGTCAGGTACCCTTTTTCTTGTGTATAGTGTTTACATGGAGCGAGTGGTGTTCACGTGAGGTGTGCCAGTTGTCGGGAGTCAGAGCGTGTGATGGTGTGTTGGCAGAGAATGTGCTAGTTGGTTGTAGTTTGGACGTGGACGTGGTGTATTGTTATTGTTATTTGTGATGTCAATCTTTTTGTCATATATATATATATATATATATATATATATATATATATATATATATATATATATATATATATATATATATATATATATATATATATATATATATGTATATATATATATATATATATATATATATATATATATATAAATTGTATATATGTATACATATGTAATTTATTATTATTGTTTAGATGTGTTATTTCGTATTTTCTTCTGTTGTATACGTTGTATTGTCCGTTGCTATATACCCCTACACCTAGGCGAAGAACCCAACAAAACCCTCTTAAAATATTTCGTCAGATTTTCTACTAGCCTCGAGGCAACACGCAGTTAATTTATATTTTTAAGGCAATGTATTATTTATGACTGATTGTTTCTATTAAAAATGTTAAGCTTGTAATTTTCACTTTTTTACGAGTAATCGATTTTAGGGCATGAATTTTTGTATCCGAAATGTGTAAGTATGTGACTTTAATCACAAACGTGAAGTTTAGGCTTTTCTTGAGCATAGTTCAAAGAAAGATATGTCTGAGGGAGATAGATGATGATTACTCGGACGGAGTTTGTATGTATTAGTTATTGGTTATTTTCCATTTCTCACAGGTAATGGAACATTTATTTAGTAGGACCTATACACAGTGATGCCATTTTAAGTATAAGCAGTTAAAATGCTCTTAAGAGTCATACTGCATATCTATTTAGCCAGATTCACCTATTTCTTTTTATCTAGGATTAAAAATTAATAATTAATGGAAAGAAAATATAGAATATTAAATGTGACAGGTCTGCGTGATGTTTATGCCTGTTTTGTTTTGCCTGTTTGACACACATGCCTCATTAAATGCACCGTTGTCTAATCTACATCCTAGGCTGACTGATTGTAAAATATATAATATGGTCAATCTTGTTACCCCGTTTATGAGTAATACATCTGCCTGTATTTATTTTTTTCTAGGATTAAATATTAATAATTAAAGAAAAGAACATATAGAAGAATAAATGCTATTGATTTGACCTTAGAGTATTTGTTGACTACTGGTCTTTATGTTCGTAGCTGTTTGGTCTTGCATTTATTAAAATTTCTTTCACTCAGTACGTAATTTCACGGATTTTCAATATTAAAATAGATAATATCATTTAGCAGTATAGTAAAAAAAAAAGGTGAGTAGCATGACATGAAGCTTCATAATCCTCTATACACGGAGCAAAAGCGTACAAAAAAATTGATTTCTTTAAAAATAACATCATTGAAATTTAATCTATTTAAATACTAATTTCTTAAAATGAAAAGAATAAATTACCTGAAAGCTATAATGGTTCCTTTGGGTCCTCGAATAGTCCATGTACTGTTGGTTACAGGAGAACTCGAAGGATTTCCTGCGTTGGTTATCGTTCCAGTTGTGGCATTTAAGACTTCATTTAAACCTATAAAACAAAATTTTGGTACATTGCAAATATATATTTACGAGGTATCAACACATGAATTATCCTTATTGTATCATGTGTAAATGAAACATAACCTAAAGCATTGCAAGAGTGAAAAAAATAACTGATCGGATTTACATTTAACGTTTTTTTTTAGGTTTATAAAAATAATTAAAAATTTGCTGCCAAAAACGTACAAATAAAACAGACCACCAATCAACAAAAAAAAAACAAGTAGTGATTATTTATTATTGTCATCAACTCTTCGCAACAATTATTTAGTCACCTTTGCTGCCAACATTTTGTATCCCCATTGCATCACAAAGAATAGGATCAAGGCAAATTGCCGAACAGGCTGCCGTGGAAGGGGGTTAAGTATTGTTGACTTTTTTCTACAAGGACTGTCTTTGTATGGTGTAAGTAGTATATCAGGTCCCCTTTGGGTATTACTCACCCAGCTGGCGGTGGGTGAGCAGGAGCAAAGGATATATAGTAAAATACTCCCCCACCTGGGTGAGCAGGTGGGTGAGGGTGGAGACGTGTTATATAGTAAAATACGCCAGGCCATCTGTTTGATTTTAATTAATTTGAATTTAATTAGTTTGATTTTAATTAATTTTAATTTAATTATATTGCTTATAATTTGTTTGTTTTTAATTAGTTTATTTATTTTTTTGTTTTTAATTATTTGTTTAATTTTAAATATAATGTAGTACTAATTTAGATTTTTAATAGCAAAACCTTAACTACAGTAATTTCTAACAATAGTGTACAATAAATAGGTTGTCTTTGTGTATACAATGTTGGTTCCCATTATAGCAGTGGTCAAAACCATTAACTGAGGGGTAGGGGCAAAGTGACAGTTATTACAAAAAATCAATACTTGTTGTAATTAACTAAGCGCGTACATGCTAATCGTTACTGATGGGATATTTATGGGCTGGCAAACAGCTAAGTCGTGCAAAGCTTTACTGAGCGGTTTTTTAAGTGTTGGCATTTTTAATTTTTGCATTTTAAAACTTTGCGAGGATGTTTACGAGGTAGAAAATTTTTTGTTTAATTTTAAAATGAGGTATTACTATTTAAATGATGTTTTATTGTTTTTTTTATTAGATTGTTTATTATTATTTTTTTGTTGTTTTAAACAAAACCTTAACTTTAACATTTTTTATCATGACAGCATAAATGGGGTATCTTTTTATCATTTTAGATGTTGTATTTCAAAACGTTACAAATTATTATTACTATTTTTTTAAAAGTATCTTTAAATTCGCATTAAAATAAATTATTTAGCAAATCTAGTGTTTTCAATAGGTCATATCGACAATACGTGTTGAAAAATGTTCGTGCGAAGCGCGCCATCTGCTCTTTGTGTGGTCAGCTATCTCAATACATCTATAATTAGCGCGCCATCTGTTCTATAGTGGCCAGCTCTCTTATTAAATCTATAAATAACTTTGCTTATATGGTTGAGTCAATCGATACACCTGACAACATATGTTAGATACATTATTTGTAGTCACGTTTATTTTATTTACATACATTTTGTTTTTGTTTTAGGTTACACCATGTGTATTGCTTATTGATTATTAGAAGAATATTCAATACTTGTTTGTTGGTTTCATGCACTTTTATTTACATAGGTTAGACTGTATTGTAATTACGACGATGTCATTGTTTTTTTTTTCATTTTTTCATCATCTGTTAACTTTAAGGTTCTATAACTCTATTATGTTGTCTACCACTTTAAAAATATATTTATATTTAAATACATTTTTGCTTATACTTGTATAATTTTCTAAAACATATTAATATAGAAGATAAACAAATAAAATTTTGTTTCTGTGATCTCGGCATATGAAGTGACAGTGTGTTCATCACAATATACAGAGTTTACTTTCCCAAACGTAAGTTAGGAACCATCAGTGCTCTATTGATTTGGAGTCGTAAGTTTGGCACATTTGTCTCTTTACTAAATAAAAATTGATTGTGTATAGAAGGGGAATGGTACTTTGGCTTATAGATGGTTTGAATTCGACAGAGGTGGGAGGGCCTGGCAAGCTTCCCTGTCTATAGAATGGTACTTCTGTGGAGGGGAGAGGGTGGTCTGGTTCACCCCTAAACTAATACACGACCACAACAATGAATCTTTCATCTTTTTATAGTTTTGATTGTCCCCTTCAAGCATTCTCAAGTACTTCCTTTACTTGATCACCACTCACGCCGTTAGCGACGCGTACATGTAAAGGGTATTAATTAGTTTACAAGGAGAATTATACACTTTTCTTTCACAACCATAAAGAAATAGCCCATGGAAATTTTGGAGTGGAAATTCATACTAGGTCGGTAATGGGGGAGAGAACTCATTGGCATACATTATCACGGCGACAACAAAGACGGCCCTTGTTTTATTTGCATGAAAGAGTTTTACCAAAACGTGTCACCATTCCATTGTCATTTTCGCAGCTGGGTTTATTCTAAGTGTACCCCCATGCGCTCTTGTTTACAATTAAAAAGGCATGTCGCGTTTTCCCTAAAAGAGAAACGAGAGGAGGGACGTATGTTCTAAAATTAGAAGAGTCTTGTTTACAGTCACGAGTAACGTACCTTTTAAAAAAAATTCTCGTCAGAATGCTTAACTAAACAAAAAATTATCCTTGTAACCGTGTTGTAAACAACGGATAGAGGAGGCGATTACTAAGTTAGATCGGAGAGAAGGTGGTTTGCATCGCGATATTTGAAAACATGGCGATGTTTAGCTATGCTTACAGACCTCAACCAAAAAGTCAATCTTTCTACTTGAGCGCTATCGACGAAATTTGTTTTAAACATTTTTAACACGCTATTTTTTTTTCTTTTAGTAAGGTTTTATTTTTTTTTTGTTCTCGTTCACGCTGGTGATTTTAGCCCAAAGATTTTTTATTCTAAGTTGAGAACCAATAAAGCTGTCTCACGTTCAGACGAATCTACGACGTTCACAGATAAGACGAACTAAGTACCCCTTGTACGAATCTTTATTATTTTATCTACATATCTATATTCCTAGAACCTATCTCTCAACTTGAGTCATGCCAGCCAGCACACGCCCTTTCACACCGACGATCAAGATTAGACTGCCTCACACACACTACCCAGCAACCAGTCTCTACACAAAATTGTCACTGTCGCACTATACGCGTCATCATTCCATGCGCTCAACATACCTTTCGCACCAACATTCACTCGCACCGATCTACACTCAGAACATGCATCATAAAACACACTAAATTAGTACATACACTGTTCGCTATATGAAACTAGAAGGAAGACGAATATATATCTTAGTCTTGCAGCAGATTACCTTGACATGTTCGCTTTAGTACTACAGTTTTCATCAAACTTCTGTTTTAACTTGAACTTCTTTAATTTAAGGTTTACTTATACATAATAATTACACTTTAATTTTTACAACTCAATTTATTTTGTTTTTCTATATCGAGCGTTATCATCTTAATTTTTGACCAGCTTAGTAAAATTTGCTTTACATTATAAACTAAAAGTTAAAAAAAAAACGTTATAGTTGTAAGTGTCAAATGAGACAGAGTTTAAAATGTCTACATTTAAATTTCACCAAAATTATGACGTAAAAACTAAATACGATATGCGGTTAGCACACATATCCTTCAATCAAATCACTCTAAAGTACAAATAAATAATTGTTATTGATTAATGGGCTTGGCAAGTTATTTTTAGCAGTATGCGCCCCATCCCCAAGGAACCCTTAGTCCGCAACCCCCTTCCCCATCCCTAAACTCATTAGCGACCGACAGATAAACAGACCGTACCTCTACCAACAATATATCTATTCCATAAAAGAGATAAAGACGTATAACGACGTAACAAACCTATAGACAAACATTTATTTAATGACCTAACTGACTCATTGTAACATTTCTCATTTATATTCTCTTTTTTATCTCATTTTGTATTATAACTATGTAACATTGTTTCTTTATTCCACATTTTTAGTGCTATGTTACTGCTATGTGTTATTGAATTGTTTTATTTGTTTAAACGGCCTATGTGAAAAAAGGCCTTTGTGCCTACAATTGTAACCGTTTTTTGAATAAATTTGAATAAATTTGAATTTGAATTTATCTACATTCAATTACTTTCACAGCTCACTAGACACTACTCCAACAGACTGGGATACATAATTTGTAGACACCACTCCTCAATGGATATCCCAAACGATGCCTTCTTACAGACATACTCGATTTTATTAAACATAATCACGCTATTAACATTTTACAACATGATACACATTCAAGACCATGAACAGACAATTTCTGTTTATAATGCTGATGCGGTTGTTTTAAGTAAATACAATTTTATATAAATTTAATTGGTCATTTGTGATTTATTAAGAAATCTTACCAAAAGACGTGACAACTTTCCCATCCAACTTTGAAATCTTTCCATATACAAATCAAAAACGTCCACACCCAACTTTGAAATATTCCATAAGTAACTCAAAAACCTTCCCTGGTCAAATAAAAAAACCTCCACACTCAAATCGGTAAGCGCCCACACGCAACTCCCAAACCTGCCCTTGGCAACTTTGAAAGCTTCCATGGTGAAAGCAAAAACCGTCCCACTCTAGTATAAATTCTTTATAAATAATCTATTATTAATAATCTAGATAATTAGCACGTCAGACTTATTACACTATGACGATAATAATAAATGAATTTCGTATATTTCTTTTTAATCCGCGGTTTGCCCACTCTTACAGATATACAGAATTAAAATTTATAATATTAGATTAAAAAAAATATTGTAATAGTATTTTTTAACCATAGTCAAGGACGAGCTCTATTTCCCCTTCAATCAAGCACACGGTGTCGCCGGCAAAAGAAAACTAAATAATAAAGTCAATAGCTCGAGAAGCCGCTAGACGTGCGGTACTTTTTTATGGCATTGGTTTGGGGGCTAAATACATTGTACACTTTTCGATGTCATTATGCGTTTGTGATATTGGTAGAACTTATATTCTGTACTATCCTGTATCACAAAAATAATCAAAAATAATAAAACACTTGAAACTTCGGTTTTATATGTTTACTTAAACTGAATTAAAAGCGACCTTGCCCTCAGATTTCATTGTAAAAATGTCTTCAACAACATGATATCGAACTTCGTTAGATTGTAGACGAAACCTATAGTATTCCCGAGAAAAGTATTGTTCAGGAATTTTTTTAAAACTGGTCAAAGCTGAATAGAAGCTGTATTTCCTTAAGTAAACATGTAAAATATATAACCTAAAACGTTGACCACTCTTAAGAGTAATTTTGGGCTTTTTATATAAAATGTTACCTCTGATCTCGTAATTTCCATAAAAACCTTTATATGCACTAAATTCTTTAGTTTTGAACTCAAGGAACATGTAGTTGCTGGTTGAAGTCAAAACCCCAAGTGAATTAAATAAACAGAAGTAACCAAACAACGAAGACGCATTTGTAGGACCATCGTATATTTTAAGGTAGTAATCGCGGCAGGAGTAGTCCGCCAATAGAAAATCAGTAATTCTGTGGGTTAAAAAACAAACAATAAATCATTTGACATATATTAGATAATCACAATCATTTGCATAACATACATAATCGTATGACGAAAATCACTTGTATATCCGTCGTATATTTTACGGATATATTCCACAGATGAAAAAAAAATTGTATTTAACATGTATATTAATAGCTGTTAACCTATAGACAAAAATATTATATAGCCGCCGATAGCATTTCTGGTTGCCATGGAAACCACGAAAAGGTGTGAAAACGAACACCTTTTTAAACCTTTTTAATACCACAATGTATTTTAAAAATCAGATAAAAGATTTAGATTTCTCAAGCAATTGTATACATTTCTACGTTTTGTCATTGTGATAACTTGTATTCAATTTTTCATATAGCTGTGTACATACAAATATGAACAAAAATTAGGGGGTGGTGCTAAATACGTATCCATTTTTCCTAGAGTATTGGAGTAAACTTTATGTACAAAACTATTATTGAAGATGGTATAATGCTATGTCATACGGTGGTCCAGAGCCTTATCAACTTTAATTTTAATTTTTCGTACGATTGCAAAGTTGAGAAAACTTGAAAAGAAGGATGGAAAATGGCAATCTACGATTCCTCTTACATGAAAAAATAAACGACGACCATTTTGTGCGGAAGACCCATTTGACTAATAGATACATGTCGATTTTTGTTATAAGTTTCAGATAGCTTTTATATAAGCACAAATAATGTATGCAAGAGGGATTGCTTTAAAGACAATAATATATTAACTTCTTATTCACCTAGTACTACTCTAAGAACAACTATTAACTGACCAGATTAAGTTCTGTTTGTTAGCCAGTTTTCTCACTTCAATATAATGTCTATAAACACTTAAATATAACTTACACAAGTATACTAACTCTTGATAATAACCTACCACCAAATCTTGTGTTTAGCGCTTGAGGCTAAACAAACACCGACACGCCCTCCCCCCACCCCCCAAATCACCTGATAGTTGATGATGACGCGTGAGGGTCCGATGAACCATACATCACAAATGTTCATTCAACTGTGAATAACACATCCGTGTGGTAAAGGTCAAGTATTACGTGAATGCTTATCAGCGATCCAACTCGTATTTACATTAATGCTTGTAAATCTTACACGGAACAAAGATAGCGGCTGTCAGCGTAGTAGTGTAAAAATTGGGCGCCCAAACCGTATTTTACAAAAGTCGCGACCTCCCGGGCGCTGCCCATAAAGAATGTTAATTTTCCCAGCAACCTTCTCGGGAGTACTTTCATCAACTCCCCAAAGTTTCATGGCGATCGGATGAACGGTGTCAAGCCGCAATCGACTATTTTTTAACATACCGCATATACGGAAAAATCGAATGGCGTCCTAATTTAGGGCCCTAATTTAGGGTGTCACCCCTGCGAGTTTGATTTTTTTTTTATTTTCCCAGAATATTCTCAACAGCTTCCTAAAGTTTCCTGGCGATCGGATTAAAGGAGCAGTAATGCATAAACACACAAAGACACATAACATGATATATATATATATATATATATATATATATATATATATATATATATATATATATATATATATATATATATATATATATATATATATATATATATGTATATATATGTATGTATATGTTAAAATGCGTATCTTCGAATACAAACTTACTTAAGAACAATGTAAGTATTAGCATCGCCCTGTATAGTCCAGGTGTAAAACATGTTGTTTAGGTAACTCAGTGGATATCCAGGACTAGCGATGAAACCTTTAGGTTCACTGAGTGTAATCTGTGTACCTGTCATGTTGTATTTCATTAATTAATGTTCATGACGAAAATGACAGGAAATTTAGATTTAGAGGGTTCAGAAAGAAATATAGGGTAATAAAGAAAGTTATTTATACCTAGACCTTTAAATGAAGCAAGAAATATCCCACTTCCAGACGTTCTAAACACGACATGCATGTAGTTTGTTGTAGACAATGTCAGTTTTTGCGGAGTTGTACATGTGTTAACCAATGATCCACTGGATGGCGAAGGTCCATCAAATATCTCAAGGTAGCCAGAAGAACAGTTTTTATCTAACCCCACATCCATGTATGTTATGCTAAAATGTGAAAAGGTGGAAATATAAATTATGGTAGGCAGCGTTTAATAAAAACCTAGTTGTTTTTTTTATTTTGCTATCTAAAAACAGCTATTACTACTAAAAATAAAACATTTATTGCAATAGGGAACAATATCCCCGTAAACTTTTACACACATAATTTTAAAACATTTAGTTCAGTGATCAGTAGGCTTATAAAGAAGTTAGTTATTGTAAATTATTCGTCAATTATTTATTCCTGTAATTCATCTAATACATAACGATTTGTTATTATTATACGTTACAATATTTAACTAATTGAAGTAGAAAACATACTTTTTATTAAAATATTTACACTCTTTTCCAATACATTAATTTCATTTGATTCTCTGAGCGTTTGTCGCATTAATGTAGATTTTTATAAATTAAAACAAAAAGTGTTATTACTATCAAATCAAAATTAATATTACGTTTAATTCTATGGCATGTTCGATCCTAATATTTTTAAATATTTTATTCTCAAGATTATATTATGCTATAAGTGAATGTATATATATATATATATATATATATATATATATATATATATATATATATATATATATATATATATATGTATATATATATATATATATATATATATATATATATGTAACTAGTGTAGTTGCTAGAGACTACTGATAAGAACGCAATACAGTCTGACGCAACGAGTGCGGGGGGTGTGGACTGATAACGAACACAAAGCCACTGCGTAGTTCATAGTTCTGATGCAACGAAGGGAAAGGATTACGAATACGAGGGATATAATAAGACGGCGTATTGGAGAAGGGGCAGAACAGAGTTGAAGACTGAACTGTGGAGACGTGTTGCGATTTGTGAGAATAGGAATGGTGGACACGTGTATTCTGATATGTGAGGACTAGTGAGGACAGTGGAGGTCAGTTGGTTCATTGTATTCTTGTGGAACATTGATGCATTGCTATGTGGAGCATTTTCATTGATTCATGTAATAAAGAGATAAATGTAAACCTGCACTTCCGAGTATCTGTATTGTGGTCGATGTTGTGTGCTGGTCAAAGATAGCACGAGTAAATACACTCGGTAACATTTGGCGTTGTCGGTAGTGGAATTCAACTAGACCAACCGTCAGCGGCACCCATTGTCAACCTAGTTAATAACTGTGTTTCGTGTGTGAATTCGGACAATCAGGAACAGGGAAAAGTATTCTTACATAAACGGTAGGAAAGGTCTTTTTTTACTCAAAGAATTAAAATTAGAATGTCTAATCTGGACGAAAAGCCGACCCATATTGTGGTCCTGCCCAGAGAGTCCCATATAAACAAATTTTACGGGGACGGTGATCCAACCTTAACCAACAGGTTCAGTGAATAGGTCAAAGCAGCCTGGGCCTCGAGATACATGTCACCAGAGGAAAGATTAAGGTTGTTGATGAGCAGTATAGGGGAGACGGTTAGGGCGGAGGTCAAATGCCACGATAAAGCCCTCCAAACAGATCCAGATAAGGTGCTAGATCTAATTGTGGAGACCTTTGGGGAGAGACGGTCGGGATCGCAACTGCTATCGGGGTTCGTAGGTCTAAAGCAGAGACTGGCGGAGAGTGTGATGGAATATTCACACCGAATGAACAGGGCCTTTGACGCTGTAAAAGGCAAAACACTCGACATTGATGCGCGCCTGCTGAGGGACCATTTCATCGAAGGGCTAGCAACCCCTATCTTAAGGAGAGATTTGAAAGAGGAGGTGTACAAAGACCCACAGTTGACCTTCCTTCAGGTCAGGAACTCAGCGATCCGCAGGTCCGAGTATGAGGACGAATCGAACTGCTCGGTAGACAAAGTCTCTGTGCCGGAACAGAAACAATCACCACCCACAGGGACCGGCACGATGGAAACCATGATGGCTCAACTGTTGGCTCACCTGGATAAGGTTGACCAACGGTTGGAGAGGTTAGAAAGCAGGTCAACAGCAGATAATCAGGGCAAAAACTGGACAAAACATAGACAAGTTAGACAGCCGCGACCGGCCAATCTATCACTCCAGTGGACAGCTGACGGTCGACCAATCTGCCTGTACTGCTCACAACCCGGACATATGGCACGGTACTGTCAGGGAAACGACCGTCCTCTGTAAGGCAGGGCCAGGCTACAGACGGGCGAGGTTATGGCCTAAGGAACAAAATGATTGGAGTCTGTCCCGAGATGATGATCACGATCGGGGACATCGCGGTTAAGGCAATTGTTGATACAGGCTCCCAGGTGACGACAATTACGGAACATTTTTACACCAAATGGATGAAAGGAAAAGACCATAGTTTAAGGTCTGACACATGCATGCGCCTGACGGCAGCTAATGGATTAACCATTCCATACTGTGGCTATTTTCTGGCAGATGTGGTGGTGGCAGGACACAGGTTGAAGCAGGTTGGGGTTTTCGTCACGAAACACAACCCAGAGACAAATGTGTCAAATATACCTTGCTTGTTGGGCATGAACATCCTTGGCCAGTTGCCAGAACTTCTTACAAATGTTGTCGGATCGCCCACACCAGGTCGGGGATCCAAGTTGGCCAGGTTTGCTAAGACCAGTGGAAGGACATCAATCCCGGCAAACACGGTCAAGTCAATCACACTACAAATTGGTGATAGAAGCGTGAATGGTGATGTGATGATAGAACCATGTGGCGCCGCACTGAGGGCAGGCGTCGTGTTACTGCGGACATACACATCTGCGGAAAATGGACTGGTCCTAGGGTTAGTGGCAAATGTATTGGATGAGGAAATTTTTGTACCGCCTAACACTCTGGTAGGAGTACCACAGAACGTCGAGGTAAAAACTTCGGCACAGCGCATCGAACTGATCAATACCAGCAGTAATGAAGTAACAATTAGGTCGGTCAATGTGACGGCCGAGGTGAAGAAAGAGGATGACCGAACATATACATTCCCGGAAACTGAGGACCCAAAATCAAATGAATTGCTGAATAAGTACAGGGATATATTTGCCTCGTACGGGGGTGATTTGGGGTACACGGAAGTAATAAAACACCAGATACCCTTACTGCAAGACAAGCCTGTGGCGCAACCTTATCGAAGATTACCGCCAAGTCACTACTCTGCGGTGAAAGCACACCTGAACGATCTACTAAAAAAGGGAATTATTACAACCAGCACAAGCCCGTATGCGGCACCGATAGTAGTTGTAAAAAAGAAGTCAGGGGAGATAAGACTGTGTTGTGATTACCGTAAATTGAACAACATCACAAGAAGGGATGCATTCCCCTTGCCTCGTATTGATGAATGTCTTGATGCGTTGGGGGGAGCAAGATTTTTTTTCTACCTTAGATTTGGCTAGTGGCTACCACCAAGTGGCCATGCACCCCAACGATCAACATAAGACTGCATTTATTTCTCCACTAGGACTGTACGAGTGGACCCGTATGCCGTTTGGTCTAACTAATGCGCCTGCTACATTCCAGCGAGTAATGCAAAGTGCTATGAGTGACTTCCCTTTTCAAATAATGTTGGTGTACTTGGATGATATACTAGTTTACTCAAAAACTTGGGAGGACCATCTAGAAAGATTAGAACAAGTTTTTCTCCGTCTTAGAGAGATAGGAGTAAAGCTGAACCCAGACAAATGCGGCTTCGGTCTGAAATCGGTACGTTTTTTTGTGATTTCTTCTGATGGCATCGCCACTGACCCAGATAAAATTGCAGCTGTTAAAGAATGGAAACAGCCAACAACCACAGTAGAGGTCAGATCATTCTTGGGCTTTGCTTCCTATTATAGAAAATTTGTACCTGGTTTTGCAAAAATTGCCGCACCGTTGCATGACTTAGTAAACAAAATGACACTTAAACACAGTAAGGAGAAAAAGAAAGGTAAAACACAACTGATAGGGGAATTATGGACTGAGGAATGCCTGAACTCGTTTAAGCTACTGAAAAATGCTTTAACCGAGGCGCCGATATTAGGATACGCAGACTTTGACAAACCATTTCGGCTAGAAATTGACGCCAGCTCTAAAGGTCTGGGAGCTGTACTATCACAACAACAGGATCAAGGTTTCAGGGTTATTGCGTATGCCAGTCGGGCTCTGAAGGAATCAGAGAAGAACATGACAAATTACAGCGCCATGAAACTAGAGCTTTTGACATTGAAACGGGCTGTGACTGAAAAATTCAGGGACTATCTATTAGGTGCTAAATGTGTGGTATACACTGACAATAACCCCCTGAGTCACCTACAGACAGCAAGGCTGGGATCCATCGAACAGCGATGGGCAGCAGAATTGGCACTCTTTGACCTAGAGATAAAATATCGCCCAGGGCAGTCCAATGGCAATGCTGACGCTTTATCCAGGAATCCTTACGAGCGACCGGGCGATGAGGAAGAAACGCTGACAGGAATATGTGAGGTCAGAGCGTCAACAGATATCCCTCACGGGGTGCAAGTGATGCAAAACGGGCAGACCGCGGTGGAGCACACATCCACAGAGCCCCGACATATGGACATCAGTGATTTTAATTGCCTTAATCATAAAGAGATAAGAGAGGCCCAGAGAACGGATAGTGGGTTACAGCCGCTGTTGAAATACGTCCAGGAACAAAAATTCCCAAGAAGAAGGGAAAGAGAACAGTTTGGTCGGGAAACAAAGAAACTACTGAGTCAGTGGGACCGTCTCAGTATAAAGGATGGTGTTCTCATGCGGAGAATTCATGACCAAATAGACGGGACAATACACCAGGTGGTGGTGCCTGGACAGTTACGAGAAAAGGTGCTAAAGTTGGCACACGACAGGGCGGGACACCAGGGTCAGGACAGGACGCACAAAATATTACGACGGCGGTGCTACTGGCCCAATATGGAGATGGAGGTCAAACGCCATTGTGAGACTTGTGTGAGGTGTCAGCATGCGAAAATGCCAGTTGTCAAAATGAGACAGCCATCAGGACACTTACTGGCGATAAAACCCCTAGAGATTGTGGCTATGGACTTTACGTCGTTGGAGCAAGCATCGGATGGGACGGAACATGTGTTGGTGATGACTGACGTATTCACCAAATGGACTGTCGCGGCGCCTACACGAGATCAGACGGCCAAAACAGTGGCAAAGGTCTTAATAGAACACTGGTTCATCAAATATGGCATACCAAGACAATTACACTCTGACCAAGGAAGGGCCTTTGAGTCAGAAGTAATTAACCAACTGTGCAGCCACTACGGGATCAACAAATCTAGAACAACCACATATAATCCTAAAGGAAACGGACAGTGCGAGCGGTTCAACCGCAGCATGCATGATTTGCTGCGGACTCTAGAACCTGAACAGAAAAAACGTTGGCCTGATTTTCTCCCAGAGTTGGTATACCTATACAACTGCACCCCCCCCCCCCCCCATGCCACAACCGGCCTTTCGCCACACATGTTACTGTTCGGACGGGAGGCTCGACTCCCTCTTGACTTGTTCCTAGGAAAAAAGGAAAGCATGACTGGCTCATACACCGCACTGGAATATGTGAATGAACATATGAGACGAATTAGAGAAATGTACAGGGTGGTACAAGAAAGACTAGAACATGAAGCACGGCGAAGAGAACCGCTGGTATAGACAAAAGACCCGCCACTCCAACTAAACGACAAAGTATTACTGCGTAACCACCCATTAGGCAGAAACAAAATCCACGACCTCTGGGGACAGGAGGTATGGCAAGTCGTGGAGATGCCTAAAGTAGCCGGTGGCCCCTTTAAAATAAGACCCACCAATCACACCAAACCGGATCGTTGGGCGAATATTACTCAATTAAAGAAATATTGGCATAGTCAAGAAGAGCATTTACACACAAGGAAACCTAAGACAATTAGGGAACCAGAAACTACAACGGAAATTCACATACCCATCCCGGAACCATGTCACCATCAACGGCACAACAGCGATACACAAGTGGAGGATAACTGCAACAATGAGGACCCCGGTCCTCCCAGAAGCAGAGAGACAGTAGAACATCAGATAAGTGGTCCGCGGAGAAGTTTGAGGAACAGAAAGAATACGAAATGTTTCGTCAGCAACCATCAATTCTTTCATGGTCGCGCTGGGATGAGAACAGACTGTTCAAAAGCTACAAAAGTGAACTGGTGATGACACCAAACGAAAAAAGGCGGGGGTTGATGTGAATTCTAGAACTGCTTTGTGTCTGATGAATATGATGTAGACACATTTGATATGTTGAAATAGGGATAACTGTCAATCTTATACGAATGTGACGACATTGACAGTTAGTGGAACAGTAAATTTTTTTTTACGGTGTTGCGTTTGACATTGGAGGAGTGCACCTGCCAAGAGTTATTTGTGGTTGAAAACACACAAAAAAAAAGGCGGGGGTGGATGTAACTAGTGTAGTTACTAGAGACTATTGATAAGAACGCAATACAGTCTGACGCAACGAGTGCGGGGGGTGTGGACTGATAACGAACACAAAGCCACTGCGTAGTTCATAGTTCTGATGCAACGAAGGGAAAGAATTACGAATACTAGGGAACAAAACTAAACACAACACAAACGAACGCAAAAAAAAACACAAACGAAAAAACAAACACAACACTCATAACATAACATAAACTCAATTTAAATGTAATCATAAAGGCATATTGCTCACAGTCTAGCCCGTAGACTTCCACCCTGCCCCACCCCGCAAATTTTTTCCAACCCACATTGGCGCCCCCTAAGGTCGGCGCCCGGGGACATATGCCCCCCCCCCCTTTTGCTACGCCTCTGCTATAAAACCCCTAGCTTGTCCGCAAACCGAAAGATAGAATAATAATTAGTAAACAATATTCTAAACAGTATTTAGAATATCCGTGTTTTACCGACCATATTGCACTTTATAAATTCATGCATTTTTTTCAGTACTTTTTAAAATTTACAATAAAGTTTCATGACTAAAACCATTGCGCACCCAATGAACGTGATGGTGCGTCTATAATATTGCGGAATAGTTGATAAAAAATTATAATTAGTAAACAGTACATTCAGTGAATAAAATAAATAAAATATAGCCTTTTATCAATCAATGCTAATAATAATATTCCAACAATAATGTACTCTTACACGTCTGCATAATTTGCATTCACATTTTGCTAATTATATTATTCCAAAAATTATTCCGTCTTGCAGATTTTGCATTCACATTTTTAGCGTGAGTTCAATTTATCTTTGAATTACCTCCCTTGGCAAAATTACTAAACAGTTTAATTAGATTTTTCTAACCTACAGTTATTATGTTATTGAAATGAATCAACTTTTTCTAGGAATATAAACGAAAATGATATTTGACATTAATACTTTTAATATGTTTTAGCATTTAATATTCTCTTTACGTTATGCAAAATTGTACAAACAGTGGAAATTATAAAATAGCTCTATGCCGTTATATAAACAAACCCTACTCTATTACTTATATTAAGACACTGCGGTGCACTGAAAAGCACTGCATGCTGCGTTGTTTACTTTTATGGTTCCAAAATCTATAGCGATGACAGAAGGAAGGAAGGAAGGACTGACACACGCTCAGCCCGCTTATATTATAGACTAGCTGCATCCCGTGCTCCGCCACGGTAAATCTTTTTTAAATGTACCAACTTGGGAACAGAACATAACGAAACACAACACAAACGAACGCAAAAAAAAAAAAAAACACAAACGAAAAAACAAACACAACACTCATAACATAAACACAATTTAAATGCAATCATAAAGGCATATTGCTCACAGTCTAGCCCGTAGCGCCAAGTCGCGCCCTTTCCGGTGATTTGCACCCCCCTCAAACTTTCGATTTGCATCCCTTTCCCCCCTCCCCCCCCCCCCGCCCTAAAACTTTCGATTTCCACCCATCCCCCCCCCTCGCAATTTTTTTCGAACCCTCTTTGGCGCCCCCTAAGGTTGGCACCCGGGGACATATGCCCCCCCCCCCCCTCGCTTCGCCTCTCCTATAAAACCCCCAGCTTGTCCGCAAACCGACAGAATAATAATTAGTAAACAGTATAAATAATAGGCAGTATTTAAAATATCCGTGTTTTACCTACAATATTTCACTTTATCCATTCACGCATTTTTTTTTCCAGTACTTTAAATTTTAAAAATTTACAATAGAGTTTCATAACTAAAACCATTGCGCACCTAATGAACGTGATGACGCGCCTATAATAGTGCTGAATAGTTGATTAAAAATTATAAGTAATAAATAGTATAGCCTACATTCAGTGAATAAAATAATTAAAAGATTGCCTTTTATCAATCCATGCTAATTATAATTTTCTAACAATAATTTCCTCTTACACATCCGAATAATTTGCATTCACATTTTGCTAATTATATTATTGCAACACTAATTCCTTCTATTACGAACGTATATTTGCTTTCACATTTTTTATTAGCGTGAGTTTAATGTATTTTTAAATTACCTCCTTTGTCAAAATTAGAAAAGAGTTAAATTAATTTGATTTTTCTACCCTGCTGTTATTATGTTATTAAAATGTATCCACTTTTTCTGGGAGCCTAAACGAAAATGATATTTGACATTAATCTTTTTAATACGTTTTAGCAGTTTGCGTGTATTTAATATTTTCTTGACGTTATGCGAAAGAGTAAAAACCGTGGCAATTATAAAATAGCTCTATGCCGCTATATAAACAAACCCTACTATAATACTTATAATAAGACACTGCGGTGCACTGAAAAGCACAGCATGGTGCGAATGTTTACTTTTATGGTTCCAAAATCTATAGCGATGACGGAAGGAAGGAAGGACTGACACACTACCAGCAGCGTTATATTATAGATACTATTTAGATTAATTAAGTAAAAGAAAATTATCTCATATTAGGTGGCATATTTAAATGGGATGCCGCACTTTTGCACGAATCGAATTTTAATCAAATAATTCATTTACCTGAATTGATGTATGTCGAAGAACGAGCTGTCACTATTGCTATAACCGCTCGCGAAGATTAATTGAACTTAGTTCAAGTAGGCACAACGAAAGTTAAATGGAAGCCTTTATATTTACTAAAAATGTAAAGATGCTATTACTTTTAAAGTTTGTAAGCTTAGCTAGCTATAATAGTAACATTACACTTATTTAGTGCTTTTCAGTACTTGAAGGCTATAATGGTCCCTTGCGATCCTTGAATGGTCCATGTACAGTTGGTTGTAGTAGAACTCATTGGGTAACCTGGGCTAGTTATCGTTCCTGACGTGGCATTCACAGTTGTTTGACAATCTGTAAAATCAGATTATATTACAAGGCAAAGAAATAACAATGTAAAAAAAATATCGATTAATTTATTATGATTATTTTGATAATTATAGTTAAAACCTAATGCGATATTCGCTAATGAATCAAATAGCAGTCGTATCGTATGTATTTTGATGATTGTAAATCTAAAATAAAAATTAAAAAAAAACATACATATTTAAGTGCATTATAGTTTTGTTTTTATAAAAACAGACCTAAACTAAAGCGGCGTAAGTTGATTGAACATTCTCTTAAAATTTAGCTTATAATTTTAAATCATTTGTTACCTGCGACACATGCTACGGCACATGGGCTGTATGTTGTCCCATTGCTACATGCACATATTGAGTTGGAGCAAAAGTCTGTCACGCATTGGGAGCTGTTACTGCAGAATTGACCGTAGCCGAACAAACCAGTGGGTTGGGTGTTACAGATGGGAGATTCCGCTTTACTTGATAACTAATTAGAATTAGTGTCATTTAAAAAGTGTGTAACATTTGTTAAATAATACTTATGGTCAATAACTTATAGTTTTTAAAGTATTAATTTTTTAAAAAGTATCTAAAGCTATAGTGATAACCATTAAATGTTCTCTAATATTCTCATAAACATAGAGTCCATGCCGCACGTTGCTGCGATATCAGAAGAAATATGTCCATCTGTAGAAGGTGCCTTTTTTAAAAATGTTCTAAACCAGCTGACAAGCAAGGGACCTGCAGCTTCCCCTTCTTTGTGCCTGCTGGTCAAGACAATTTTTGACAAATTCGTATTCTACAGGGCACACTTTATGTAAACAATTATCTTACGTTTCTAGCCTGATGTTAAAACCCAAAGTTAATAGGCTTCCCGTTTAAAAGATAAATGGCTGAATTGAGCATGACAACTCAAGCAAAGATTACACTTGTGAATTAAGATCGATCTGTAGTTGGTTGAAGGTCTATATCCAGCAGGAATAACACAAACGACAAATGTATAGGCGCTAAAGTGGACAGACCTTGTGACAAAAAAGCGCCTCGCACATGCCTGGTGCTGAGCTAAACGCCGACAAGTAAGCAAAGAAGCAGAATAAAGATCTACTTGCGATGAATTATTAAACATTTGATATTAAGTTTTCATGGCAGTTTTTAATTCGTAGTTTCAGTAATGTGTTTGCTGTTGTGTTGCGGAACTTGTTTGTAGTTTTATTAAATCAATCTCCAAAAAAGGGCCCATTTTCCTTAAAACGGCCGTAAGCTACTAAAAGCAATATTAAAATTCGTGTTTTTACTTCCACTTTTGTTTACTTTCTCGTATACGAAGTATATAGAAAGTATTGTAAGCGTGCAAAAAAAAAATCGAGATTTTTTTTTACAGATCTCGACATTTTCAACCCCACGGAGTCTAAAAAAAAACATAGTTTTGCAATTTTGTCCGTATGTGTGTAAGTTTGTGTATGTCTGTGAACATGATAACTTCAGTTAGTTTGATGAAATTTCATATATAAGTATTATATCAAATTTGTAGTTCTGTGTCAATTTTTCTATCATTTCCGATAACCGTAAGTGGAATTTTTCAAAAGCCTATAACTTGTGTACTGTTTCAGATAGATACATGCAATTTCAATAATAAGTAAAATAGCTAATTGTCTGCCTTTTGTCAACTTTTGAGTAATTTCTGTTGACCTGTAGTAGCAATTTACTCTATTTCCGATTTCTCAAAAAACGCATGTAAATTTATAAAGTACTAACAATATTCCGCACTATCGAACACATTTTGTTTGGCGTTCACTTGGTGTGTAATTCTTTTTTCTACTAGATTCTATTCTATTATAATTAAAAAGTTTAATTAATTAAAAAATGGTTTTTAAAAAGCTCATAAAAACGTTAAAATAACTAGCTATCATGTAATCTTTATATATAAAAAGCAATGTTTGTGTGTCTGTCTGTGTGTCTGTCTGTGTGTCTTTTATGCATTACCACACCTCTTAGCACATCGCCGTGAAACTTTGGGAAGTTGTTGAGAATATTCCTGGAGAGTTTTCTGCGAAAAAAAATTCAAATTCGCAGGGGTGGCGCCCCGGCAGGGCGCGATTTGTTTTTCTCTATATACGGTATATAAAAATAAAAGTCGATTTTGGTTTGGCATCGTTCATCCGATAGCCATGAGACTTTGGGGAGTTCATTATACCACTCTAGAGAAGGGTTCTGAAAAAAAAATTAATTTCGCAAGGGCGGCGCCACGGGAGGCTCCGATTTTTCTCCATTTACGTATATAAAAATAATAAAAGTGAATTGCAGTGACACCGTTTATCCGATAGGCATGAAACTTTGGGGAATTCATTATAAAACTCTAGGGAAGGGTTCTGTAAAAATCATTTTTAATTTCGCAAGGGCGGTGCCACGGGAGGGTGCGATTTTTCTCTAAATGCGGTTTATAAAAATAAGCCGATTTTCGTTTGACACCGTTATCCGATAGCCATGAGACTTTAAGGGAGTTGATTAGAACAATGCAGGGAAGGATTCTGTAAAAAAATATCCTTTTTTAATTTCGCAAGGGTGGCGCCACGGGCGGCTGCGATTTTTCTCTATATACGGTTTATAAAATTTCGGTTTCACACCGTTTATCTGTGTACCGTTAAACTTTGGGGAGATGATTAGATCACTTAATGGTAGGGTTCTGCCAAAAAAAATTTGTCTAATATTGCAAGGGCGGCGCCCCCGGGGCAGGGGAACGATTTTTTTCGCTATACACGGTATTTAAAAAATATAACTCGGATGCGGTTCATCCGAGTGCCATGAAACTTTTGGGAGTAGATGAGAATACACCATAGAATAGTTCTGCGAAAAAGAAAACTAAAGTTTCTTACCGGCGGCGCCATATAGGGAACAACTTTCGTCAATACACGGTTTGGCGCCCAGAGTTTTAGAGCGACTAAGTTGGCACTTGGCATCCGTTAATCGAGCTTCCTGCATAGCGAGTAAGGGGTACTACTAACTACTATATTCAGCGGTAAAACTACAACAGGCTTCTAAAAATAACTTTGCAACGCGTGGAAATCCTTTTGTACAGTTTTGTCACCGTGCGAAAGATGAAAAAAAAACTTTTTGAATATGAGGAGCCTACTGTAGAGTTTCGTCACTTTGCGAATGATGCAATAAGCATCTATAATTAGACAATCCAGTCAGAAATTGAGATCGAGCATCTAATACTAGACTATTAGTAACGCTAGCATATTGCATCAGTCACAGTGATATTTAAAACACGTCAAATAATTTTTTTAATTGTTAAAGAAAAAAATCCTGTTCATTTGTGTCACTTTAGCAAATGACGAAATCTGCATCATTATTAACAGGATGCTATTTGGCCGATGGCGCCTGTTAGTTTTAATGAGCCATGGGTCGTACGCCTCGCCTACGCGGTAGTGTAATCGGGGGGTGGGGGCCCTGAGAACGCCCCTCTACGTCTCTGACACAGGGGTGGTCACCGAAGTGTGTTCTACCGTGTTATTTCGGTGAGTGATTAATGTACACTCAAGGTTTTCATGCGGTAGGTTAGGTAAACCCGTGTCCCGATATTTATGATCCAAGCGTAGGCATTGTTTACATTTAAATACGTAACTTTTAGAAAACAAGGTCACGAGTCTAAGAATATAGGATTGGTAGCGCATGGATGAATCCCTTCTTATATATTTCGTCGGACTATCTTCTATTCCCGCGGCAACGCGCGTGGACGGGTACGCTAGTAATGCACTAAAAAGTAGAAAATAAATCATACTCTACTATTTCAACAACTATAAAGAAAAGCGTGGGTTACTTTAGTATTTATTGGATACCCGTATTATTATTTAGAAAGAGACCCACACTTTTCTTTATAATTATTTAAATGGTAGTGTATGATTGTTTTTTCTGTAAAACGTTTTTATGAATTTTTTTCAGTACTTAAACTGTTTTAAATTTACAATAGAAGTGCATGACTAAAAACTATTGCGCATCTAATGGAAGTGATGACGCATGTCTAATAGTGCGGAACAGTTTGATGAGACAGCCTACTAATTTTGGCGAACATTTCATTAATTCATAAAAATTAATAATTAATTAGGCAAACAAATAAGACAATTTTAATGTCATGTTGCATTGTCTTAATGTCTTGACCCACGTACCAACTACGAACCATATCTGTGAGTTAGAAGTGCCTGTAATTTTGCTCGAGTGTTTCGATCTAGACAGACTGATGACAGACAGAGGAAGTGAGTTGAATAAATCGTGTAAAAATATTGTCTATATCCCGAGTAGCCATCGCTTGTAATGTATAGGCTTACCAATATGACACCATTATGGTCTACAACAGGGGTCTCCAAACTTTTCAGTCCGAGGGCCGCATTAACTATCAAATTTCAGTTCGGGGTCCAATTCCTTCCAGGCATGTCTTTAATTTTTCTGGGCAAAGTTCCTCAGCCATCACCAACAAACAATTTTACCGTGGACAAAAATATGTCCGCAGGCCGGATGAGAGGACTTAGCGGGCCACATCCGGCCCGCGGGCCGTAGTTTGGAGACCCCTTACTAACCCGAACATCAAATGATAGGAGCCTTGGAACTGTAGAACTATCGAACCAATTCTTATGTACACAACAGATAGTTCGATGCATTAAAGTGGAAGCAAAAGCCTGGTCTAGTGTCAGATTATATGGGTGTGAGAAACGCTCGATTCTTAACATTCTTGCAACCTACCTGGCTAATGAGTAAAATCTTTAGCCAGTAATTAATTAGTACGAGAGGAAATGTATATGATCGAACAAAAACGAAACAAAAACATATAATGTTAGCGTATAACCATAGATAATATTAGTTTCTAAAATAAGAACAACAGACATGTATGCTTACCAATAATGTAGTCCAAACGGCCGAAACCAAAATAAACTTCACAAAAGTTCCCTCCATTTTTTTAAAACGTATACATCTTATTGAGCATAGATCAAATATATTCAATGCTAGACTCGATATGTCCTAGCTTATATTTGGAGCCACACATTAATGCAACAAGGAAGTAAACAGGATAAACCAGACATAAAAATGACTCTAATGTCGTACGATGTAATAACAAGAAGCTGAACGCTTCACTTGTTGCTGAATAAAGGGCCGCAACTAGATCTAGTTACGTTCCTGTGAGACTGGCCTAAGAACTATTCTCAAACCTGTTATCAGAACAGTTGACACCTGCGGCCTGCGATAAAGTTTCCAACAGGGGACAAGCTAGAAGGTCTAGATTGAAAAACTTCAAAGCATCTTTTAAAAAAAGCTATTGTATATTAATAAAGGCGTCTCATACTGAACGCACTGATGCACAACTACACAGAGATGGCGACGGAGCAGGTGTATTTTATACATAAACATTGTCCTTGTCTGCTTAAGATTTTAGCAGGACGTAGTATTAAAATTGTTTTTAAGATCTAAAAAGGAAGGTGATTTGGTATCAAGTAGAGTTGTGTGCGCTTAATGTATTATTCCTAGGGGTGAGGCGAATATATAGACACAAATTCGGATCTAGGTATAGCGAGGTAATGGGTTAAAATATTTTTTTTTCAAGTTACGGTTAGTTGGGTTCCAGGATTGGATTCGTGAGGTGGTATATGGTAGCGGGTGGGTTGTGTTGGGGGTGGCTAATGCGATTGTTTGTTGAGGTGGCTAATGCTTTTTTGAGCAGCTTATTTATATTATTCTTTAGGATGGTTAATAAAGTTAATTTTCGAATCTTAAAGTGAAGCGATTCGGTGGGGTTGTTAAGTAATGGTTTTAATAAATGGGTTAAAATGAGGTGAGTAGTATATCAGTTCACATTTGGGCATTTTTTCTGGCGGAGCATGAGCAGGAGCAGGAGGTACAATGAATATAATAATATAGTAAAATACTCCGCCAACTGGCGGTGGCACAGGGGGGTTGAGGGGTGAGGATGAGGCACAATGAGATATAGTAAAATACTTCGCCACCTGGCGGAGGGTGAGGAGTCGTTGCGGTGGCGCAGGGGGAGTTTAGAGTGAGCCTGGCAAAATGACATATAGGCGGAGTGGTGGCGCAGGACGTGGCGGTGGTGGAGGGGGAGTAGGTCATCTACTGACCAAATGATCTAGTGACCTCTGGGGAGGGTTAGGGGGTGACCTTGTGACATAATGACAACCAGGTTAGTGACCTAGTTACGTAATGACCACCAGGGTAGTGACCTAGTTACGTAATGACCACTGGGTTAGTGACCTAGTTACATTTTTTTAAATTTTAAATTTAATTTTTTTTATTTTAATTTTAAGTTTTTAAATTTAATTTTAAATTTTTTTTAAATTTTGATTTATTTTTACTTTCTCGTATATGCGACGAATAGAGAAAGTCTTGTAATCATGCAAAAAAAAAATCGAGATTTTCACAATTCTCGACGTTTTACACCTCACTGATACGGAAAAACATAATTTTGCAATCTTGTCCGTATGTCTGTGTGTCTGTCTGTGTGTGCGTGTGTGTCTAACTGTCTGTGTGTAAACACGTTAATTTGAGTACCGTTACAGCTAGGTTGATGAAATTTCATATATAGGTATTTTATCGAAATCGTAGATCCTGATCAACGTTTGAGCGATTTCTGATAACCGGAAGTGGAACTTTTTCTACTTTGAATTTTTCAAAAGCCTATAACTTGAGTACTATTTCAGATACATAAATGAAATTTTACATGTAAGTAAAAGATCTAATTCCCTACCTTCAAGTTTTGAGTAATTTCTGATGACCGGAAGTACTAATTTACGCTATTTCCGATTTCTCAAAAAACGCATGTAAATGTATGAAGTACTAATAATATTGTGCACTATTATGCACATTTTGTTTTTGCGTTCGGTTGTGCGCAATTTTTTTTTCTACGAGATTCTATTCCATTTTTAAAAGTTTAAATAATTAAAAATCATGTTCATATTCCGAGTGATATAAGAACTAGCTGCATCCCATGCTCCGCCACTGTAAATCTTTTTTAAATGTACCAACTTGGGAACAGAACAAAACTAAACACAACACAAAAGAACGCAAAAAAACGAAAAAACAAACACAACACTCATAACATAAACACAATTTAAATGCAATCATAAAGGCACCCAATCGCGCCCTTCTGAGCGCCGGCGGACGCGTCTGACTACAAAACAGAGGTGTAGCGACCCTTTCCCGCGCCCGGTGACAAACTTTCGATTTTAACCCCCCCCCCCCCTCAAACTTACGATTTGCACCCCCTCCCCTCTAATTTTCAATTTCCACTCCACCACCTCAAACTTTCGATTTGCACCCCCTTCGCCCTCAAACTTTCGATTTCCAACCCCCCCCCCCCAGCAATTGGTTTTCCAACCACCCACTTTGGCACCCCCTAAGGTCGGCATCCGGGGACATAAGCCTCCCCCCTCGCTACGCCTCTCCTTAAAAACCCCCAGCTTGACGGCAAACCGAAAGATATAATAATAATAATAAATATACAATAAATAAAAGGCAGTATTTAAAATATCCGTGTTTTATCTACTATATATCACTTTATCAATTCACGCTTTTTTTTCCAGTACTTTAAATTTTTAAAATGTACAATAGTTTCATAACTAAAACTATTGCGCACCCAATGAACGTGATGACGCGTCTATAATAGTGCGGAATAGTTGATTAAAAATTAGAAGTAGTAAACAGTACATTCAGTGAATAAATTAAATAAAACATTGCCTTTGATCAATCCATGCAAATTATAATTTTCTAACAATAATTTCCTCTTCCATATCCGCACAATTTGCATTCACATTTTGCTAATTATATTATAGCAACACTAATTCCTTCTAGGACGCCGTAGATTTGCATTCTCATTTTTTATTAGCGTGAATTTAATTTATTTTTAAATTACCTCCCTTGTCAAATTTAAAAAAAAATTAATTTGATTTTTCTACCCTACTGTTATTATGTTATTAAAATGTATCCACTTTTTCTATGAATATATACGAAATTGATATTTGACATTAATCTTTTTAATATGTTTTAGCAGTGTGCGTGTATTTAATATTTTCTTGACGTTATGCGAAAGAGTAAAAAGAGTGGCATTTATAAAATAACGTTATGTAGTTATATAAACAAGCTCTACTCAATTACTTATAAGAAGACGCTGCGGTGCACTGAAAAGCACTGCATGGTGCGATGTTTACTTTTATGGTTCCAAAATCTATAGCGATGACAGAAGGAAGGACAGACACAGCCCGCTTAAATTATAGATATTCGAGAAAGTTTAGGGGATATCACTCCCGGTTTATTTTGTTTATTTGTTGTTGTTTTTTTGTTTGTTGTTAATTTGTTATTTATTTTTAAAAATAAGGTAGTCCTATTTTAAATTTTTTATAACAAAACCATTATTTTCTATCGTTAGAGAAATCCTTATTTCATTACGTTCACCCGGTCTTTGACATCCACACCATTTACAATCTATTACATTAGTCCTCAAAGTTGTTTTTGTGTTTCCCATTATAGCTGTGGTCAAACCCATTAGCTGAGGGGCAAAGCGACATCTGTTACAAAAAAAAATACGTGTTACAATTAATGGGCGGTAAGCGCATTCATGGGAAAATTTACTGAGCGGTGGGGAACCATTAAATCAAAACGGTTTAACATTACAATAGTTGTTAAGGATGTACTTGCTAGAGGTTTTTTTCTGATTTGTTAATGTAATAACAAATTCGAAACCGACTTTCTTCGAAATTAAAATTCCCAGTCTACAAGAAAAGAAGTTAATACATTCTTGTCTTCAAGGTCAGAGTTTGTCGTGCCTGTCGATGACACCAGTTAAACTTGATCCTTTTAACTTTACATCACGCTGTAATATTGCCTGCACCTGTCTTGCGTTGTTATGCTCTGTTGAACATGCGTAACGTTAATACTCTGTGTGGGTTTTTTTTTAAATTACCACCAAGAGTAATTGTTTGTTTCACATTCCTATGCGGCACAGACATCCTGGCACGGTGCACGGGTCCGTGACTTCTAAAAGATGTCCAACCTGTTTTATTTAGCGTCCGTCACATCCGTATACGATGAAAGGAACAGGTGAATACAGGCAGACACTTTATTTCTAAACTGATGAAATAAGTAAGCTATTTTTCAAACTTGACAGCTTATGGGGCAGGTGAAACAGAGTTCACCCGAATCTTCACAGATGCATTTACTTTCCCTAACGTGTTTCAGGTACTCATCAGTGGCTGTACTCAATGACGAGCGACGACGCTAGACGGGGACTTTCGTGTTAGCAGTCAAACGTTCTACTATTCGACCATCCATTCTATTTCAGACGTTAACTATGCACTTTATACGTGTAACAACTCGCTTTCTGTTGTTAATTTTAATAATGCATTTGACGATTTTAATTTCCATTCAAACATTACACTGATTTAGAATGTGTTGATGTTAATTTAGGATACAAATGAAGATTTGAAGCCTTTGTTTATTTGAAGAAGATTAAGTTTGGTTTAGTACAACAGGGGAAAGTGTTTTAATATGAAGAAAAGCAAAGATTAAGATGTGATGGTTAAAATTAAATCAGCTATTTTTTGGTAAAAAATGTTAACAGAGAAGACAATGTTTGTTTTAAGATGACAATTTGTAATTTAAGCTAAAACGAGTTGTTGAGGGGGTAATTTAAGATTTTAAAAAATCATGATTCCTGATGTAATTTCAGATGGAAATGTAGAATGAAAGATGGAATTGTGACAGTTATGAAAGAAATTAATAGTTGTAAAACATTACGACAAGAAACAAACAATATATTTATAAGAAAACTTTAAAATATCTTTGACGGAGAATGCTAGGACAGCCAGGAAATATAAACTTACAACAGCTGAGGACGAAAAACATAGGTTGGTCTTTCTCCAACACGCTTGCATTCCACTGCGTGTTAATCTACAGTACACGGCCTAGCAATCTGGCACGCACGTCTTAGCCCCATTAATATGTAAATGACGTTTAGAAACTCATACAAACTTTCATTTTTATCACTGTTTGACTGTCTAATATTTCAATTGATATATTTTTAAAATTAGATCTAAACACATGTTTTTAATTTTTCTTTAAACCAATTTATTTGAAAGTAAATCATACAGATAATTCATAATGTATTGTATGTTAAAAGTTCAATTTCAATTTACATCATCATTGCAATAAAAGATTTACCGAAATAACATCTACACGTAGAAACTTGTTAAGACTTTTATGCGGTTTGTTAAAACGGTATCACAATTTTGTAAGCTTAGTTACACACGAAAATAGTGCTATCTAAATAAACAATGAGACATTTAATTTTATTTCATACGATAATGTTCATAACAAGCATGATTTGTGGGAGGAGAGAGGGTTATATTTATATAATATTTAGTTTGTAGAAGGTGAATAAGTCGGTAATACTATACTAGGATCAGCTAATTGCCATTTTAAAAATGCATTTTCAAATATTAAGGAAATAAAATTATGTGTACGATATAATAGTGCTACTGTGGAAAATATATTGCAAAGGTTTTTTACAAACATGCAAATATGCAAACATGCATAACATTTATTTATAAAAAAAAACGTCGATGCAAATTAAATGCTTATAATATAAATCATACTATTAAAACAAACACTTTTACTTTCATCCAGGGGCGGAACTACAGTGCCGCCAGACCCCGCAATGCGGGGGGGGGGGGGGGGGGGGGGGGGGGGGGCCATGCCATTTAGGGGCCCAGAGCCGACAATTATAAATTTTTTTTATAGTTAAAAAAAAATTAAATTTTCTTTTATTTTTGACTTATGATTGTTTTGTAAAAAATTACCGTAGCTGCGGTTAGATTATCTTTATTCTATAGACACCACCCCACGCTCTTGTATACAGAGTTTCTTCCAGGCATCTCTTCGGGGGGGCTTTATCCCCCCAACCCCCCCCCCGAAAATTTTTTATCCTCTCCCCGAAGGAAATGAAATTTATTTATATAATTTATATAGAAAATATATACTTTTAACAGTGTCCGCCCCCCCGAAGAAAGTTTACCGACCCCCCCGAAAATTTCAAGTGCCCCCCCCCCCCCCGGAGAAAAAATTCTGGAAGAAACACTGCTTGTATATTCTTGTTCCCTTTGTTTTTAAAACACTGTGAAGGTCACAGTGAAAGCCGAGTCTTTCTCCTACAATTAAACTTATCAAAGAAAAGCAAATGTTCAAACCACTTCCATGACTTATTTCCCTTTTTAAAAAAAAAAAAATTCAAATAGGGGTGATCATAAGCTCCTTTTAATAGATTTATACTAAACAAATTAAAAACCAATTACTTCTCTTAATTAATATTTTTTATAAGTAATTACTAAAGAATGACATTGTATGTAAAGGAAATGTATTAAATCAATAACATTTAAAAATTAATAAAATAAATACAAAAAAAAAACCATAATAATAAACATAACACGAGACACCATTACTTATACAAAGCTTTCATGTTTTTTATTATTTTTGACCGACTGGATGTTAAGATGGCTTCTATCAAAAATTAATTAAAACTGATTTTCACTAAACACACTAATGCACTAACACACATAACATGATGTTGAAATTTTTTAAAATTGATGTATCTCAAATCCCTAACAGGCCAGTATAATGAGTATCTTATGTTCGTATTTTGTGATTGTATATATATATATATGTATATATATACATATATATATATATATATATATATATATATATATATATATATATATATATATATATATATATATATATATATATATATGGGTGGGGGGGCCTAAAAAATTTTTTTGCGGGGTGGCCCTTTTTTTCTAGTTCCGCCACTGCTTTCATCATGTATTTTTTGTACCAGGAAATATTGCCAGTTTCTAGGGTAGACCTTCATTCACTTGCAGGTTTACTGTATTTAGATAAATGTAACAAAATTTGAGGTACTACTAACTTGATGATGATAGAGATATAAAGGTTTACGAATTACATTATTATTATATAGATAAAATAAGCCGCCATTTAGTGTTATTCCTTCCGTCATTCCGTCGTCGGTATAGCCACTTTGTCTTCGCTAATACGCCGCGGGTTGGGGAAGGAGCAAAATATGGGCGGACGTCCGTTAAGTTATTGGCTATTTTTTTAATCGTAGATTAATTTTCGTGGATATCCACGTCGTCACCTTAGTGCTACCACCACTCGCGCACTTCGCAGTGCGATGAAGGTATTTCCATATCCACACCAATGTGACACAAAGGCCGGACATAAGCAAGTATATTATATATATATATATATATATATATATATATATATATATATATATATATATATATATATATATATATATATATATGTATGTATGTATATATATATATATATATATATATATATATATATATATATATATATATATATATATATATATATATATATATACACATTTATAAGAAATTACCGTAATGTCTGAAGTGTACGACAACATTCTTACGCGACCACTAGTTTTATACTAATAAATATGAGGTAAATGATGCTACTTGATAATAAAACTAACAGCACTGCCTTATACACCTGTGGCAATTGGGACATTACAACGTTTGTCGTGTCAATTACACGTCTTACAAAATTTCGCTTTTATTTGTAAGAGGTACATCGGGCAGAAAAATACGACGTTACTTTCCCAGATACGTGATTAGTAATTATAAAGGCCGGAGGAAGTAAAAGAGTCCCACAGTTTCTGAGAATTGAAGATTTTCGTAATGCTCCACTGCTCAATTATGTTATACGAGCCGGCCCGCGGCATAACATACGCCGCTATTTAGTTGTTGTTTTTTCTACTTTTCAGTAATTCATAATTTGTGAATTCGACAGTACCAACGCTGACACTGAAAATATTTCTTTAAAACACTTTAAGTAGCTCATTAAGGACCATAACCCACCCCCCCCCCCTTCCCCCCAATGTTTAAAATCGTTTCAAACTAAATTATCTGCCCCTAATAGCCGTCACTAAACCCGACTCCACGAAGGTAAACATAGCACGAACCACAGCTCACTAAGACCATGTAGGGGTGGGGATGGTAGGGAGCGCGTTTACAGCTTGTTTTCTAGCGTCTCCCAGAAGAGAATTATATATATATAGATATTACAAGATTTATGTGGGACGAAGTGGCCAAGCGAGTTTGAATTCGGGTTCAAGTCAGTAAAACTTCCCCGAGTCTACCCAGCTCTGACGGGTACTTAAGTCAAGGCGGCTGGGCAACTCTATCACTTCTGAAACAGATGAACTCTACTTCATCTACCCGATGTATTTTGGGCATGAACAAGAAAAAGATGATTTCATGATTTATATTATTATAAAATAAAGTGCGATTGAACGATTTTTTACGATGGATCACCTTCACTGCTTGTGTGATCACTAGTATTATTATTGTTGAATTGAGTGATGTTGATAGATGCCTCTTGTGTTGTTGGTCTCTCCCTGTGAAGTTGATTAAAGATTTTTAATATGATGTATCTCTAAAATTCTCTCATACTGCTAAAACAATTAAACCACAGCATTCTGTATATTATTAGGGAGGCGTGTGGTCCGGAAAGAGGATATGACTGAGTCCCGAGTTCGAACTCTTGAAGATAATCCATATAGCTAGAATTAAAATGTGGATACTTGTGTCCGTACTTAGTAAATCTTTGATGAAGTTTTACTTAGCCTGTCAGTGTTTGTTTTAATTTACTACACTTTTTTAAGTTTTTAAATAAAATAACATTATTAACTTCATCTCTAATATTCGAAAAATTTTTAAGATTGGTTTACTTTTAAAAAACTACACGACGGGGAGAGGGGGGGGGTGCTTATTCCTTGTAACATATAAAAAGTATTTTATCAGTTTAGGTTTCTGTTACTATGCGTGGTGATGTGATGTGTATGAAATGTGTGAATGTAGGACGGATCACTGTGTTTACACCGTAGTATTGCGCGAGGCCGGTTGTGTTGACGTGTATCCTAATATATAAAATCCCAAGTGCGCACTTCTCTCTCTCTCTCTCTCTCTCTCTCTCTCTGTCTGTCCGCAAAATATTTTCGCCGGACATCACATCAGAATCTGCAGCGATATATGAAGAACTTTATGCGGACTTATGTTGAAAATAATATGTTAGATGTTTTAAATGTATTACCGCAATTTTATTTAAAGAAGAAAAATAAAAAAATAACGGCGTATTGGAATGTAGAAAAATAATTTTAATTATGCAATGTTTATACTTGGGACAAGAACGCATTTAACAATGACGTCGCTTATTGTTTACACTAAAAAAGAGCACGAAACTTAAAACGTCAACTTCCGAGTTTAGAATAAAATAAAGAAATGAGCTATTTCATTCAAATATGATTTAGAGCTAGA
This sequence comes from Physella acuta, assembly GCF_028476545.2. Lineage (NCBI taxonomy): Eukaryota > Metazoa > Mollusca > Gastropoda > Physidae > Physella > Physella acuta. Next base: position 623,955 of record NW_026731931.1, on the reverse strand, counting down.
TTCTACGTACGCTATGAAATGTATACAATACGATTTTCTCGGCCTAAACTTATATAAGTTTTTATATTATCTATTTGGAATCTAGGGATAGATCTAGATCTCGATTCTAGATCTAGACTAGATCTACGGAAAAAGTAGACGTAGACGCTAAGATCTGGATTTATACTAGAATCTAGATCTATCTACTAAAAACAACAGAACTACCATTGAACAGCCGGGTTTTTAAAGAAATCTTTTAAGTCTCTTAATTTTAAGTCTCTTAATCAGCGAATGCATTTAATATGGCATGGTTTCCGATGAATAAATGAACTATTTCATTTAGATCTATAGATCTATTCATAAAAACCTAATAAAAATAAATCACTTTAAAAACTAGAAGAATACCGTGGAATAGCCGAGTTTTTTACGGAATCATATCCCCGCGGCAACGCGCGGGTGGCGGGTACGCTAGTGTTATTGTAAGAATGAACATGGTAAGACGAGAAGGTCGTGTGATCGCGGGTGTGTTATGAGGGACAGAAAGGTGGTGTGTAGAGGTGAATGTGGATGGTGGTAGTTCACTGTTGGAAGTGAGAGGTAGCTTGGTTGTGACTAACAACAGATAAATAGATCATATTAAACTGAATTTAACCCCAATGATTGATGTTGTTGTATCCATATCGTTGTTGGTACGGAGAGTGCCCTCTCACTACGATTACAAATGCAATCATCCATACAAACTGACCTGTTACTCTGCCTAGTTCTTCGGACCCTCCTGATTATACAGACCACGGCAGTCACAATGAGAGCAACCAATACAAGACCGCCAATAGTCGTGCCGGCTATGATTCCGATAAATCCGGAGTCAACTGAAATTAACGTTTATTAAGTCTCACGTTCAATGGAGAAGTAGATTTTATGGGATTGTCTTGACACACAGTTATCGTTAATATTGGTGAAACAATTTTATACAACATAAGACACGGTCCTAGTTTATTTAGCTTGAAAACATACTACTATAACTGTTTCCTTTAATGCGTTTTAATTTTTTTCACGAGCCCCTATTTACGATCCTGTTATGTTGAGAAGGGCGTACGTATTGCAGTATTCAAGTATTTCAAAAAGCGTCGTCTTTTTATGTTAAACTGCATTTGCTGTTTTCTATCAAAGTACGGTATTTGATATATTTTCGACTTCGTAATTGTTCTCAATCTGTAATCTTATTTAACAAGCTCGTTTTAAATGAAAAAATTAGATGCTGACGAGTAAAAAATGTATACCATCAATGAAAACATATAATCGTTTGCAAACGTAGCGATGAACATCTAAATAAGACGAAGTTTCAGAATTATTTGCAATTTTAATCAAAAGAAAATGACAAATGTAAATGTAACCAAAAAGAAAAGAATCTCGTAAAATTATACATAGTACCTAGCTGGTTTTATTTAATCATAAATAAAATAAATATATTACCGTTTCAATTATTTTGTATTCTATAGATTGTCTTGAAAATACGAAAGGCACTTAAAAGCTCTAGGATTTAGTTAGGAATTTTTATATGTTGATTAAAGATCAATTTGCATTTTAAGAGGTAATAATTTTTTTTTTAAATGTGTTTATCTCGGCATTATTGCAAACTGACGTGATCGATTGGTTTACATCATGCATTTACGTAGGGGGTGGGGGAGTAGGGGGGGGGGAGAAAATGAGTGGTTCAAGTACAGAACTGAGTCAACTTCATAAAATTATGATCCGTACAGCGAATCCTTGTGTAAATCATATTTGCAGAGTTTTTGTAAATATGAAAGTGCATTTGGGTGCGATAGAAGCTACATAATTAAATCTAATGATACGCGTGAAATGAATAAATTGTTTCTGACGAACATTTAAATTTTGTTTTTAGAAAATATAATTTAATAATACGATTTATTAACTTACCAAATTCACAATAGTCAATGCTACAATAGCAGGATCTGCATTTTTCTAAGGGATAAAAAATATTTTTAAAAAACATTGGTTCTTATTACGACCAAATACAAAATGTTGCTATTGAATTGTTTAGAATTTTTTCCAATTTTAAAAGTTGTTTACGATTAATGCACTTTATTATTTTACTCGTTTTTTTTAATTACATTTTAATTACATTTCTTTTTAATAGTTATAATTTTATAAGCATGATTAAAATACTAATAGTTTTAACACTTTTTTTCTGCAGAAATATAAAATTAAAAAAAAAAAATCCTTACAAATTTACATATAACACAAATATTTAAATTTATCTTGTACGATTGAAAAATGCTCTGAGTAAGCCAATGAGTTACATGTTAATAAGACTTTACTGTTCTGTAAACGAAGATGCAAACTATGTATAGTGGTTAATATTATTTTTTTTGTGTGTCTAAGCAACATTTTGTTGTTGATACAATATATACTTTAATAACATAATCCTTTTTGAATTATATCTTTAATCTTATAAAAAAAAAACATTTAATAAAACGTTTAATAATTTATTTTATAGCGCGATTTTATTACCCACACGTCATTTAACTGACGTGGGGGATTTTTTTTTTTATGGGACATTAAGTCTTTTGGTGAAATGTGCCCCTCCCCCCACCCTTGTCGATTAACCCTACAACAAATTGTAAATTAACTTAATGATAGGCTTAGCTTTAAGGTTAGAACTGTTAGAGACATGTTTAGGGATAAATGTAGAGTTGTTGATCAGGACAATATGTTAAGGTAAATGAATAGTGTTTGAATACTTGTATATATGTGTGTGTTTGTGTGTGTGTATGTCTGTCTGTCATTGTACATGATCCTATCAATTACCATCAATAATATTATAGATGGAAGCATGCATCACCGCCTTATTGAAGTATTCGATGTAAAATATCGCTTTAAAGAAAGATAAATGAAATAAAACATAACAAATACAACGCCGTGCTTTGAATAAAACATTAAGCTTACGTGAGTGTGATAATACCGTAGTAGACTGATTTGATTAACCACACATACGTCTCATTATTAAGATACGCCCTTGGAAATCCTGGAGTTACTATCAAGCCAGACAGCTTATCTAATACGTTTGAAGTTCCTAGAAATATATTTTAAAAAAAAGGTTAAATGGTATATTGTTATATTAGCTAAAAACTTAAAAACGTATATGTATTTGTTGTTTTTATATCTCTACATAGGCCTATATTTTGCCAAACAGTTAAAAAAAAATCCTATTATTTTTTTTTCTCAAGCACACATTAGGTTAACGTATCAATATATTAGTACGAGCACTCTCGTACGTTGATTCAGACTCTTGTACTATAAGATTGTGCTTCTTTAGCGTTTACTCGCACAAGAACATTAGCAATTCAGCAGTCGGTTTCATTTTCAAAGTCTTTTTTACCTAGATGGTATCTATCCACAATATTAGAAAAACTCTCTCAATTTAATACACTAGTATGTTTGTTAATTCAGTAGTTTATATATGCCCAAATTGACACGTTCCCGAATGCGACAAACACCCAAAACGGGCAACTGGCTTTCATTAATTTGACCCATGCGGGCAAGTGTCCATTCAGGAAAACAGTCTTCGGGCAAACGGCATTCATGCAAGTGTCTTTCGGGAATCTTCCTCTTGATTTTAAAATTGTTACATAAAACTAAGACCTATTCTTGTTTTTGTTTTTTTAAAAAGTGTCGTTGCATAAATTCCTAGAATCGACACATTTGACCCACTGGAACATTTTCGCTTAAAAGAAAATCTCATTACTGCACACACGCTGTGTAAAAGGGCTGGTAAGTAGGTCACCAACCAGTTCTACGGCTCAATAAAACATTCATGAGCCATATAACTGGTTGGTGACCTACATACCAGCCCTATTGATGAAGAGTAGTGTTACACTATAACTTTTGAAAAAAAATCCCGGTTATGCATTATTTTTAAAATGTAACAAGAAAGCAATATTTTATTAATTGATTACACATATTTGCACACTAAATCTTCTATATTGGTTTTTTAGCATATTTACCTCTCATCTCATAGTATTCATAAAAGCCTTTATATCTACGTCCGCTACTGGTTTTCAAAACAAGGAACATGAAGTTACGTCTGGTCGCTACTGGCTCCAGAAATGATGAAGTGCAGAACATTTGAATTGGCGATGAATTATTTGTAACTCCTTCGTAAACTGTAAGATGATCATAGTTACAGCTACCTTCGAACTGAACATCTGTAATACTGTAAGAAAAGACAGGTATTTCAAGTTGAACACCATTCTACAGTGTGGGTAATTAACACTACCTTATTTCACTAAATATGTCTATTTTTTTTACATCATTAACTAATGAAAACTCACGTGTTATTAGTAGACTGTGATGACGCAAGAGTACGTCAGACATGTTTAGCAGATATAGTTTAGCAGAAACAGACTATAGGCCTAGGTGGTTGGTTAGAGAGGCCAATGGGCGCACAGGACTGACCGGTCACGTGGGACGGTCAGCTGACCACTGAAGCGTGGGCCACTGTTAGGCCGGGAGATCATGATTAGCTAGCGAGGGCAGAAGGTGTTAGGTTGTAGAATGGAGCAGACGTAGTTATGTAGAGAACAGTTAGAATGTAGATAGTGGTAGGATTGATCATGGGAGTACGTAGTTAGTGGTATAGTGAACAGTCAGTAGTATAAGTAAATAGTGGAGAGTATAGCTAGTTAGGTAGAACATGATTATATACATATGAATAAAGAACTTTGTATTTGGAACTTGAACTGTGTGTTATTGGATTCATTCGTTCCGCCTTCTTAAAAATCCCCACCCTCACAACTGGTGGAGCGCGGGTCGAGGACAGGAAGACAGTATATCGGTTTACTCATGACGGAGTACATCTGGTGTACAGCTTCCTTAAACTCAACACAACAGCGGGTTTCTTCAACCGGAACGAGTGTGGATTACCAATACAAGGGAACAGTCAACATGTCCAAAAAGATAAGTACCTTCCAACATTTTTTTAAACGTTTGGGTTTATACCCGTGCTGGATAGTTTGTGCCAGCGGTTTTTCTGCCTTATACATTCTATTGTTACGCCCTGTTGCCTTAGTTTTGTTTACTTTCCTCAACACACACACACACACATACACAACCATGGAGGCAGAGTTTCAATGCTATAAACGGGGCATAGCATTAGACAAGACAGAAGAAGAATTTGAAACATCTTTAGAGAGTAGGTTAAGAAACAAGATAGTCAAGATAGTAAGAAATGTCAAGAACAAAAGCATAGTTAGCATTAGAATCAGTGAAACAAATAGATAACACGCATCTGCCCTAGAACATCAAGCCCATGACCAAGAATGTGACCCCGACCGTCCCCCTAAAAGATTTTGAACAACGGACAAAAGTGAAGTCAAGTCGAGTTTTTGTGTTGATCTAAGTAGTCGAGGAAATCGACGTGAAGTCGTACAGTCAGAAGTCAGTGTAGTCAAATCTGAAGTCAATTGTGTTATTGAAGTCAGTGAAGTATAAGTCAGAACTGAAGTCAAAGAAGTTATTTGAAGTCAGTCAAGTCAGTCAATGTTGTTAAAGTCGTAGTTGAGGTCATAGTGACGTAGTTGAAGTCATGTTGCAGTCAAAGAAAAGTCTTTGAAGTTATAAAGTCGTTGAGGTCATAGTGAAGAAGTGAAATCGTCGAAGTTATAGTGAAGTCTTTGAAATCAAAGTGATGTCGTTGAAATCGTTGAAGTCAAAGTTAAAGTCTTTGAAGTCGAAGTAAGGTTAATCTAAGTCAGTCGTTGAAGTCTTTGAAGTCATATTGAAGTTGTTGAAGTCAAAGTGAAGTCATATTGAAGTTTTTGAAGACATATTGAAGTCGTTGAAGTCATATTGAAGTATTTGAAGTCATATTGAAGTTGTTGAAGTCAAAGTGAATTATTTGAAGTCATATTAAAGTAGTTGAAGTCAAAGTGAAGTCTTTTAAGTTGAATTGAAGTGAAGTCGTCGAGGTCAAGTTAGTCTTGAAAGCGAAGTTAGTCGTCAAGTTGAAGTAATTGAAGTCGTCAAAGTGGAATCATTCGTTAAATTGAAGTCAGTCAAGTTACTGAAGTCAAAGTGAAATAAGTCAAGTTACTGAAGTCAAAAGTGAAGTCAGTTAATTATTCAAGCCAGCCAGTTTAAGTCAAGTCAGAAGTCAGATAGTGAGAGCTGCTCCACTATATGATTACGTGTTGAAATATTGATTTGAAATGGCAGAATATTATTGATATACACTCACATGTCTATTCTTTTTGTGAAGCTATTTCTAAGCTCTGGTAGTGTTTACGTCTATTGAGTTTATTAGGCTTTACAGATTGTTGTTAGATTAGAGTGTACTGATTTTTTATTTGGTTATGTTGTAATGTTATTTTTTAATGTTGTTATGCCGCCAGACAGGTGTTCAGCACGTATAAATTTGGGATTGAGTTTTTTTTAATGGAAGGTACCTCTGTCTGAATACTTGTCTGCGCGGGCAATAAGATGGTCATATAAAGCCATTGCTCATAGTCTCGAAATGCCATTTTCAGACCCACTACGCTTATTCAGAATGAGACGAGATCAAGCAGACACTTCAAAGAATGCCGCCACCTGAAGCCCTGATTACGTTGAATCACCTGGACAGCGAACAGCCCTGCTTAACAGAGAATTGCCCTGGTCAAAACAGCGGACGCATCGCCACCGCTTCGCCCCCGCACTGGGGTTGAATAACAGACCGCCAGCTACGTACACCTACGTCGGCAGATACAAAGGGTAGAAGACCCATCGTCCAAGTTCCCAGCGTCGGAACGTTACGTCATTGTTCGCCACCGCATCAGACAGCTCCAGTTCATCGTATAATCACTCTACGTGGACATCTCAACCAGCGTTGAGTTTGTTGCGTCATCACATTGACCAACGAAAGTTACGCCTACACCCGCCTCACGGGAATTTACATCAAAACTCGCCACAACCCACCCACCACAGAGGAACGCCAGCAATTACATAACACTTACACATACACTTACACTGGTCGCAGAGCCCGTTCAACCGGTTACACATTCTACTAAGATTAGCTCAAGGCCAGTACACGACAACCTAGCCAGAACTGAGTTACACATGATTGAATTCACACATACCATAACATAGACATACATTAGCAAGCAGAGACACCAGTCACACCACAAGATTTCAGGAACTAAAACAATGACATTTTTTTCAAGAACAACAGACACGAGATTTTATGTTTTTGTAAACTGTGCTGTCCCATTTTGTTTTTGATTTATATGATTGATGTTAGGGATAGAATAGAGTAGTAAGATAGATAGTTGTTGATGTATTAGATTAGTAGTAGACGCTGAAAAATATAATTTGTCAGCTACAGAAAGGGAGGGAGATATGTGATGACGCAAGAGTACGTCAGACATGTTTAGCAGATATAGTTTAGCAGAAACAGACTATAGGCCTAGTTGGTTGGTTAGAGAGGCCAATGGGCGCACAGGACTGACAGGTCACGTGGGACGGTCAGCTGACCACTTAAGCGTGGGCCACTGTTAGGCCGGGAGATCATGATTAGCTAGCGAGGGCAGAAGGTGTTAGGTTGTAGAATGGAGCAGACGTAGTTATGTAGAGAACAGTTAGAATGTAGATAGTGGTAGGATTGATCATGGGAGTACGTAGTTAGTGGTATAGTGAACAGTCAGTAGTATAAGTAAATAGTGGAGAGTATAGCTAGTTAGGTAGAACATGATTATATACATATGAATAAAGAACTTTGTATTTGGAACTTGAACTGTGTGTTATTGGATTCATTCGTTCCGCCTTCTTAAAAATCCCCACCCTCACATAGACTATTATTGGTATGAAAGATTGTATTTATATAAAATACACTTACAAGATATATCAAGCGGGAAACTTACTTCAAGACAACATATGTCCCAGCATTGCCTTGTATAGTCCAGGTGTAAAACATATTTTCAGTGTTATCTAATGAATACCCAGGACTCGAGATAAACCCAGTTGGTTCATCTAGTAAAGTATGGGTGCCTGTGGGTAGATATAGATATTGGCCTGTTTATGAAATCATTATATTAAACATGCATTAACACTTTCTTTCTCATCTTCTTATCGCAAATGTAGTTTAGACATCACATGCACAGTAAGCCTACTATCACTACCTCCAACTATACCTCTAAAATCTAATCCTGTAAGCAAATCACACACACACACGCACACACACACGCACTCAAATACACACACATAAAAGTAAAAACGTTTATATATATGGATACAATTATATATATATATATATATATATATATATATATATATATATATATATATATATATATATATATATATATGTATTTATATTTATATACATATACACAACAATAATCAATTAAATTATATATAGGCCTATATATATATATATATATATATATATATATATATATATATATATATATATATATATATATATATATAGGCCTATATATATATATATATATATACTAGCGTACCCGTCACCCGCGCATTGCCGCGGGGATTGAAGAAAGTTTGAAGAAATATATCAGAAGGATTTCACAAACGCAATACCAATCGAATGTTCTTAGACGCGTGAACGTCGTTTCTAAAAGTGAGCTATTTAAATGTAAACAATGCCTGCGCTTGGATCACAAATATCGGGACACAGGTTTACCTACACTACCGCATGAAAACATTGAATGTACATTAATCACTCACTGAAATAATATGGTAGAACACACTTCGGTGACTGCCCATGTGTCAGAGACGTAGAGGGGCGCTCTCAGGGCCCCCACCCCCCGCTTACACTACCGCATAGGCGCGGCGTACGACCCCTTGCTCCTTAAAACTAACAGGCGCCATCGGCCAAATAGCATCCTGTTAATAATGATGAAGATTTTGTCATTCGCTAAAGTGACACAAATGAACAGGATCGTTTTCTTTAACACGTAAAAAAATTATTTGACGTGTTTTAAACATCAGTGTGACTGATGATTTTGCTAGCGTTACTAATGGTCTATTATTAGATGCTCCGTTTCAATTTCCGACTGGATTGTCTAATAATAGATGCTTATTGCATCATTCGCAAAGTGACGAAACTCTACAGTAGGCTCCTCATATTCAAAAAGTTATTTTTTCATCTTTCGCAAGGTGACGAAACTGTACAGAAGGATTTTCTCGCGTTACAAAGTTATTCTTAGAAGCCTGTTGTAGTTTTACCGCTGAATATAGCGCTACCCCTTACTCTCTATGTAGGACGCTCGATTAACGGATGCCAAGTGCCAACTTAGTCGCTCTAAAACTCTGGGCGTGTATTGACGAAAGTTGTACCCTATATGGCGCCGCCCGTAAGAAACTTTAGTTTTCTTTTTCGCTGAAATATTCTCGGGAGTATTCTCATCTACTCCCTAAAGTTTCATGGCACTCGGATGAACCGCATCCGAGTTTTATTTTTTATATACCGTGTATAGAGAAAAAAAATCGCTCCCCCCGTTTTGCGCCGCCCTTGCAATATTAAACAATATTTTTTTGCAGAACCCTACCATTGAGTGATCTAATCATCTCTCCAAAGTTTCATGGTACACGGATGAACGGTGTGAAAACGAAATTTTTATAAACCGTATATAGAGAAAAATCGCAGCCGCCCGTGGCGCCGCCCTTGCGAAATTAAGAAAGTTTTTTTTACAGAACCCTTCCCTGAATTGTTCTAATTAACTCCCCTAAAGTCTCATGGCTATCGGATAACGGTGTCACACCAAAATCGACTTATTTTTATAAACCGTATATAGAGAAAAATCGCACCCTCCCGTGGCGCCGCCCTGGCGAAATTGTTTACAGAACCCTTCCCTAGAGTTTTATAATGAACTCCTCAAAGTCTCATGCCTATCGGATAAACGGTGTCACTGCAATTTTCGCAGAAATCTCCCCATGAATATTCTCAACAACTTCCTAAAGTTTCATAGCGATCGTGTAAACGGTGTCACGGCAATTCACTTTTATTATTTTTATATACCGTATATAGAGAAAAATCGCACCCTCCCGTGGCGCCGCCCTTGCGAAATTAAAAATGATTTTTGTACAGAACCCTTCCCTAGAGTGTTCTAATCAACTCCCCAAAGTTTCATGCCTATCGGATAAACAGTGTGAAATCAAAATAGACTTTTATTTTTATATACCGTATATAGAGAAAAATCGCACCCTCCCGTGGCGCCGCCCTTGAGAAATTAAAAATGATTTTTGTACAGAACCCTTCCCTAGAGTGTTCTAATCAACTCCCCAAAGTTTCATGCCTATCGGATAAACAGTGTGAAATCAAAATAGACTTTTATTTTTATATACCGTATATAGAGAAAAATCGCACCCTCCCGTGGCGCCGCCCTTGAGAAATTAAAAATGATTTTTGTACAGAACCCTTCCCTAGAGTGGTATAATGAACTCCCCAAAGTCTCATGGCTATCGGATGAACAGTGTGAAATCAAAATAGACTTTTATTTTTATATACCGTATATAGAGAAAAACAAATCGCGCCCTGTCGGGGCGCCACCCCTGCGAATTTGAAATTTTTTTTTCGCAGAAACCTCCCTAGGAATATTTTCAACAATTTCCCAAAGTTTCAGGGCGATGTGATAAGAGGTGTGGTAATGCATAAAAGACACACAGACACACACACATACATTGCTTTTTATATATATAATAGATAGAAGATAGAAGATATATATATATATATATATATATATATATATATATATATAGTTATATATTATAGTTATATATGTATATGTGTACGTGCACGTGTGCGTGTGTGCGTGTGAGTGTATGTATGTGTATGTGTATACCATGTCTATAGTAGATAGCAAGAAATCTTGCACTCCCAGATGTGCTAAATACGACATGCATGTAGTTCTGTGTAGACAAGCTCAGTGTTTGCAGGGTTGAACACATTTTCCCGAACGATCTGTCTGAAGAGGATGGCCCGTCAAATAGTTCGATGTAGTTGGATGAGCAGTCCACTTCATCGCCCGTGTCCAAAGACAAACTAAAACATGGAGCAAACTTGATATACGTAAACTAATTAGTTGTTGTGTTGATGTTGTCTGTCTGGCTCTGTGTGTGTTACTCTGTATGTGTGTGAGTGAATGAGTGAGAGAGAGTGTGTGTGTGTGTTTGTTTTGTGTGTATGTGTGTGTGTGTGTGTGAGAGAGAGAGAAAGAGTGAGACAGAAAGAGAGCACGATAAATTAAGTACGGTTTCAGTTAGTGCGATTAAAATGCACACTTAAGAGTTAGAACATCAATTTAGTTTTTTCTTTAATTGTTTAAGCTATTCCAAGTTAATATATGTTAATTATGTTATTTTATTTCAGCGGTAACACTTGATTACTCTTTTAGATTAGTTGTGCGAAAACGAACGTATATTATTATTTAATCCTATATGTAGATACCTATTAACGGTTCAGTAATTTCTGGTGGTCAGAAGTGGTATTTTACTTTATTTCCGTTTCCTTATAACTATTTAGAATCAGATGGTAATTTCGGATCATATTCTTAAAAAGCAGGATATTTCTATTACATTTCGATGATTTTCGTTAAAAAGCAATCCCGTTTGTCACAAACTGTTCTACATTGTTTTAGTCCGATTCCACTGACGGTGCTATCCCAACACTCCAAGAGTTCCCAATAATGTTTAGGGGAGCTCACTCTCGAATTTTTACTATTTAATTTTTGTCGATGAAATTTTCGACATTCGGAAAACTTAAGAAATATTTAAGCAATGCCAAAATAACATTATATTTTTTTTGAAAAGTGGAACTTGAAAATGCTACATTAGCAAATGCAGTAATTCTTTAATGTTAAAATACTTGAATGCAATGCTTGTCCCCGGTATTCCTCGAATAGTCCATGTACAGTAGAAGGAAGACATTGTGTTTTTATCTGGCATCGCTAGAAATCCATGTGTTGCCGCTACAGTAGTGCCGCAATCTAGTCATTAATATATCATTAAAATAGCGTTGATTTAAATTTTTTGACATTAATGAAATAAAAAAAAGTTTTACTGAAGGCGAACTCTATCAGATATGTAAATGTTTTATATTGTCCTAAAGGTGTAAATCATAAATAGTGAAATATTACGCACATACAAGTAACGTAAAATCAAGCATGTATACTCATAAACATAAATTATATATATATATATATATATATATATATATATATATATATATATATATATATATATATATATATATATATATATATATATATATATATATATATATATATATATCAGAGGCGTAGCGACCCTACCCGGCGCCCGGGGACAAACTTTCGATTTGCACCCCCTTTAAACCTTTCATTTGCACACCCCCCCCCCCCTCCCTCAAACTTTCGATTTGCACCCCCCCCCCCGTCGAACTTTTCATTTGCACCCCCCCTCAAACTTTCATTTTTACGCCCCCCCCCCCCTAAGCTCGGCGCCCGGGTCATATGTCCCCCCGCTACGCCTCTGATATATATATATATATATATATATATATATATATATATATATATATATATATATATATATATATATATATATATATAATGTAAAAGGTTGTTTGTCTTCAATACATATTAATTTTCATGCTATATATATAGAAGGCTATTTAAAATAAAATAAAAATTGTATCTTGTTAATTAATGCTCACCGGGCACACAAGCCTCAGCGCACGTGCTGTATGCTGTTCCAGTCGCGCAATCACATTTTGAGTTTAAACATATCCCCGTGGTACACTGGTCGTCGTATGTGCATGCATAATTATAGTTGAATAGATATGTGTCTTTATATTTACAGTTTGCTGTCCCAGCGTCCACATATAACTAGATGACAAAGAAAAATGGAGATGTGAAAGGGGGATGCTTTAAAGTAAATAATAGTACACTTTAAAAATAGAGTAGACTACATTTTAGTTACCACAAGAAAATTAATAAAACGGTATGTCCTTCACATGAAATTTAGATTATACGTTTAATCGTTTTAACGCTGCTATTTATTTTTCTACAGAAAGCGTTAATAAAAAAATCCTCACTTGATATCACTTTACATTCTCGTATTCACATGAAATGTGTTTAAATGCTTTATGTTAAATGAATCTAAAGCAGAAAATATAATTAGTTAAAACTCACCAACACGTTGTTCAATGCTACGACTAGTAAAGCTGACTTAAAGACGTTCATGGTTTAACACTACAACAGCCTCTGGTTAAATGAAAATGCGAATATGGAACTTATACAAATATAACTATGATACGGAGTCCATCGCAACAAGTTATCTGTGCAGGTTGGTTCACCCGCGCCACATGCCGATTGGCTTATTGCGTCGCTAGGATGTGAATTGTTGCAAACATCCGTAAATTACGACAATGTTTGCAATGATTGGCGGCTATTTCCTGTTTTATCTTAAGTAAATAATACATCGGGTTGTGACCGATTGACTATTATAAAATGAATTCAAATTGAGTCTAGTCTTCTGAGATTTGATCAAAGTTTGTAAAATAACATGTATGATTGCAAATTCTAAGTATAAAAAAAAGATGAATTTTCTTAGGATGAAATGAACACAACTAGGGTCAAGCCTTGTTTGATTTGATCGAAGATTGTAAAATAAAATATTTATTAGTGCAGATTTGAAGTATAAAAACAAATGAATTGTTCCTATGATTAAATGAATTCAACTAGGGTCAATTCTTGAGAGATTTGATCAAAGATTCTAAAATAACAAACTATAAGGATAAAATAAGATGAATTTTTCCTATGACCAATTTCATTTTGTTTCCATTACTTAAGTCTTGTAATGTTGTTTGAATTATCGAAAACATATAAAAAGGCTAAATAATACTGCAGTTTATCAAAGAACTACCAACCTAAAACAAACTGTAGGTTGTGAATTGTAATTTTACTGATTTAACTCGAATATCAAAAAAGTTTAAATTTTGACCAACCCACTCCTCCGTTTTATATAATATATAATCAATAAAACCAACAGCGTAAACATTATGTCTCTATATCACACATTTTAAACTGATTATACATGATGTTTAAACATATTTTATATTGTTATGTTGTGGTGGGCATTTACGTGTGAGAAATGTGCCTCGAAATGTTGACTTAAATAGCTGATAATCTGCTGATAACCAGGGCAGGAAGTGAATATTTTCACCTGCATCCGGTAGGTGTTTGTGATGATTTGAACATGTGTACGATTTGTGACGATAAGAAGATAAGTATAGGGGGAATTCTTGTAACCTGCATAGAATCGGAACGGTTTTGACACATCTCTGAGTCTGAAAATCAGTTTTACAATCGTGTATATACGTGTGTTTATCTGTGGGTGTATGAATACGATAACTTAAAAACTGTTCAATTTAAAGGGCGATACATAATTAATAATCAATTGATCATATACGTAGTTATGTCAACATTTGAGCGGTCTCCAGTAATCATTAGATGCAGTTTACACTTTTTCCCAGTGTTTATAATTTAATTTTCTTAACTAGGTACTATGGTTATGCTCTTTAAATAGCATATTCTAAGTATCATCGTGTTTATTTTCTCTTAGTAAATACAAATAATATAAAAAACTTTAATTAGTTAAAACTCTATTTCAATTTTTAACCCCCCCCCCCCCCCTCCCGATGAATTTAAATAAAAACATATAAAATGCCTTCTATGAGCAATTAATAAATATCCAGTTTATTATCTTAAATTCGGCATTAGAACTACCTGCATAGTTCTACTCACTAGTCACAATGTTAACTGTAGTGCTGACGTTTCTAGCAGTATACAACCCTTTCTGATGAAGGAACGTGTAGACCGTGATTGTGTAGCTGGTACCTGGTGTTAGACCAGTCACCGTCACACCGCTCTCATTGGCGGCTTGTGTTCCTCTATCTGTTTCAGCACTGGCCGACACCCACGACACACCGTACGTTCTATTGGGTCCAAGTGTAGTGGCTTCCCATTGTAGCTCTACTCCAGTTGTGCTCTTGATTTTGGCTTGTGGGAGTAGTACAAAAAAAGTAGCGGCTGACAGGAGGAGTAAAGTTAACATCATAAAATTATAAAATGTACTCTTTTCAGGGACGCAACTACAGTGCCGCCAGACCCCGCAATGCGGGGGGGGGGGGGGGCACGCCATTTAGGGGCCCACGGCCGATCATAATATTTTTTTATAGTTAAAAAAAATTAATTTTCTTGCCTTTTTGACTTTATGGTTGTTTTGTAAAAAGATTACCGTATCTGCGGTTGGATTATCTTCATTCTATAGACACCACCCCACGCTCTCGTAAATGTTTTTTCCATTTGTTTTTAACCACTGTGAAAGCCGAGTCTTCTTTCTCCTACAATCAAATGTATCAAAGATAAGCAAACGCTCAAACAGCTTCCATGACTTATTCCCCTTTTTAAAATAATCAAATAAGGGTGCTCATAAGCTCCTTTTAATCGATTTGTGATAAACAACTTAAAAAGCAATTACTTCTCCTAATTATTTATTTTTTTATAAAGTACTTTCTAAAGAATGATATTGTTTAAAAGGGAAATGTACTTAAACTTAATAATATAAATACAAAAAAAATAACATAAAAATAAACATAACACAAGACACCATTACTTACAGAAAGCTTTCATGTTTTTATTTGTTTTGACCAACTAGAGCAGTGGTTCCAAACCTTTTCGACTGGCGACCACCTTTCATAAAACGTAAGTGACCCGCGACCCCCATATAATTAACAAGTCGAAATTAGTAAATAAAATAATAAGCACTAAATTAATATTTTCTAGTCGACTTTTAATATGAATTATTCTTGATAACTGTTTTAATACGATGAGCAAAATTACATGCTATTAACAAGCATTAACTAGCATTAATTAAATTTTGCAAATTTAAGAATTCATCTTGTTATTCATCGGCAATGCTGGTAACATCAAGGAAAGCAGAGAATGGGTGACAATGCAGATTCTTCTTCTTTCAACTCGGGGAAAATAACGCCGCAGTTCGTTTTCAAGAGATTCAAGATGCACAGAATCCTTTTAAAATTTTATCTATCACACCACACTGCAGAGTTTCTCAAACATGGCAGTTTTTCAAATATTTATTTTTCCTCGCCAATTTTGAAGCTTTGATAAAAATGCCAAGATATTATCATGAAAAGAGATAATATTCGTTCCTTTATCAGGTTAAGCTTATGTTGATGTTCGAATATATCTGCTAGGTATGATACTCTCTCCAACCACACCATGTCGTTAAAGTATATAAAAAGGTCTTTTTTCCTTGCACTTCCAAGAACATCTTGTTTTCATCTTTCAATTCAAAAACACGATTGACATTTCCTATTGACAGCCATCGTACTGAAACGCACCATCCGTACAAGCCCCACAGCCGTTTTCCCATTTTAATCCTCCAGTTTCAAAAAATGTATTTGTTTTCTCAATGATATCTTCACAAAACATCAACTCTTATTTGCTAACATCTGAATGAATATATTTCACAAAGACAAGCAACTGCGAACACGAACTCACGTCTGTCGATTCGTCAACTTAAAAATAAAACAATGGTGAAAGCTTGATTTCATTCTAAATTTGTCTTTTAACATAAGCCACTGCATAGTATTATTAGACAGAGATATTTGTTGCATCTTTACTGCACTGGAATCCCCAAGAATTAATTTTACCATCTTCAACATACATGGTTTGATGAGATTTTCTCCTTTGTGTGCGAGGTTTTTTGCTTGGCAATTTCTAATACTACTTCATATGATGCTTGCACTAATGCTGTGTTTTCTTGGTGAAAACTTTTTCAATTTTCTCAAACTACTATTTTCAGAAACACATCTAATAACATGCATAATAATTGTAATACTTAGAAACACATGATTTTATTATAAAGGAAAACTTTGAATTTTTAATTTTTCGTTTTCAGCGAAATAAATTAATATTTTAACAATAAATACACTGTTAATTTCATTAGAAAAAAAAAACAGTTTAAAATGTTTCTAATATGCACATTATGTTCTGAAATGTAGCGTAGGACCTTAAAAAATATTTTTGAAACCGATGTTTTTATAAATTGACCTGAATTGTTACCAAAAAAAGTCTTACAAGAAACGCATATGCTGTCTTCAAAATAAAACGTCGCAATACACAAACATCGTTGAGTCCCATTGACATCAGGCATAGAGTCCAATCATTTGAGTAACACATAGAAGCTACAGTTTTGTTGCAAGTCAAAGAGTTATCTAGTGCTGTAATATTTAAAGCAAACCATTCTGAATTCTATTACACATGTTTTTATCAAGCTTGCTCTTCTATCATTCTAAGAGTTTTTGTGTTTAATTTCAGAGCTTAAGAAATGCCGACTTACTCAAAGTTTACAAATATTTTTTTTTCTAAAAATAACTATCATTAAAATAAATTAATTTATAAAGATAGCCTATATCATCTTTTGCTAAAGTAATGATAATATGGTGTTAACCATAATTCAAGTAGGCCCTATATCTACTTTAAATTAAGTACATTACCAGGTGTACACATTACATTAATTTGGCTGTAGTATTAGTCTGGATAACATGATCACGTCCCGTTTATACACTGCAATTTACTTTTGCACTGCTGTGTTTCCATGCAATTTACATTAAAATTAATATAAAAATGAAAATGAAACAGGAATAGTATATATAAGACTCTTTTTTTAAAAAAAATTTTAAAGTCTTACTTTTTTAAAAATTAAATTAAAAAAAAATAATTTAGAATATTTAATCGGTCAGATGAGGCTCGTTAGCTGGGGACAGCCACTCTTCTAGGAGAGACAACTCCAAAATCAAACAACTGCTGCCTTGTAGTTTGTTCTTGGTTGGACAAAGTCTATGGAAGCAAATCCAAAAAGAAAAGCAGGATGAAATCGGAGTCAATGACCTCAATGGCGCATAACCAGTTGACATGTAATCCCTAATAGTGATGGAAGCATGGTCGAGTCGGCCATAGCTCATGGTTGATAAATTCCAAACCCTCTGGCAGATAAGGCTCGATCTCTCCCAACACTAAAAATTAAGAACGAAGAAGAAGAAGAAGAATATTTAAAATATAATATAGGCCTACGTATTTTTTTAAATTGACAGTCTGTGTGGATTTGTGGGCGACTTACGTTGTGGAATCGCGAAATCGCTTGGTAAATCAATTAACCAGTACTAAAAAAAAATTAAATAAAACAAAAATGTATTTGAATGGTTTTACTACTATAAAATTTGAAATTGATTGTAACAACTTATAACTTACCATATCATTTGCTGTTTTAAAACTACCTTTAACTTCATCACTGTGGTCACCAACATAATTGAGAGCTCTGGTAGTGTAATTGTATTCAGTGTCTGTTTCAAGATCTGACAGTCTGACTTCAGGGGAGACAACAGTATCTTCTTGTAACATATACTTTCATTAGAAAATCTGTAGTTATCTCCCTTGCCACCTGATGGTTGAAATCTTGACCTGGTCAGGCTGGGTCTAAATTTTAAACATTGAAGCTAAACTTTTACTTAGTTGCAAAATATCAATAAAAATAAATACAAATATCTGTCGAAATTAAAGGTGCATTGATGCATTAAAATACAGGCAATGTATATATTTTATTATATAAACTTTGTTTCTAAAAAAATTCTGATTACTTATCAAAAAACATTATCTAAAAACTAAGATTCGATTTTAATAATAGTTTTTTTTTAAATAAATGCTTTTAATTTAGCTTAGTATTCGTAATTTTGTATGAAAAATTCAATTTAATTTTTTTATATATAGTTTTTTTTTAATTGAATGAGTTGTATTGATTTATGGGCGATCTGCGTTGTCATATCAAACACTACAACTCTAATTTAGTATTTTAAAAAGAATGTATTAGAATGTGTATGTTAGAATATTGACACTTTGTTAATCCATCGTTTGGCTTAACCTTGTTGTAAGTATGAACCATCTGTAGTCTCGACTGTCCGCTAGCTACATATAAATAACATAAATAAGGCTGTACCAGAATATTTTCTTACATTATAGTCATATGATGTTTTTGTAACTATGGTGTAAATATTTGTTTAAAAAACGTGTAAACCATTTATATAATATAAATAAAGCTCAACGGATTCTGTATCTCTGTATGTATGTGTATGACAGCAAACGGACACTTGACCAAAGATAATATAATAAAAGGCTCGATTTGATCGCCATAATGTTATATTCGTAAAGCATTTACTATCTAAATGAACGATTTAAAAATATCGCTTTGTTCCTTTACTGTCAATTACTTCCCTTGATTGATCACACAAAAAAAATCCCTTTAAAAAAAGCATTACATCTGGGGAGAAAATTTTTTTTATTAATTTGTTTAGTTGTTAGAAAAAAAAAAATATGTAATCAGCGTGGATTAATAAAGTGCAATGTATTAGGTACAACTGATATTTTAAATACTGCATTTTATTTATGTTATACTCTAAACATAGTGCTTACAAATTATAATTTTTAATCAATAACAGTTTAGAAGCCACGGCTAAATGTCCTCTTAGTTTACTTCTATCTTTCAGTTTGAGGAAATGTTGGGGGTATTAAAGTCGTTATAGTCGTTTACTAAATTGAATCAGGCGCACCCGTCAGCTTCGCTGCAGGGTTCGATTTGGCGACATGGACTATCATGTGAACGAATAGGTGCATTGGTTCGTTATAAAATTGAGTATGGATAAGAAATGTTACTATAGACCTTCGCTAAATCGAATCCAGGGCGTCCTCTGGCGCCCCAACAGGGTGCTTTTTGGCGTCCCGGTCCTTCCGTGAGCGCTATGGCGACCACGTTTGTTTTAAACAGTGCGATAAACTATGCATAAGAAAGTATACTCACGTCCTTCACTAAATCATCGAATCCTTCGGCGCAACAACAGACTGCTATTTGGCGCCACGGGCCTTCTTGTGAGCGATATGGCGCCTTCGTTTGTTTAAGTGAGTGCAATAGAATATGGATAAATCAGGTGTGTTATAGTTAGTTTGTGTTAGTGTGTGTGTTTGCGTCTGAATTGCGTTTGTGTATTTGTTTAGGCTTGGGTTTGTGTTTGGGTTTATGTTGGGGTTTGTGCTTTATTTTTAGTTTCTCTTTGCGTCTGTGTTTGTGTTTTTGTTTTGGTTGGCTGTGGTTACGGTTAATACAAAAAGTAATATATTTTCTGAACTCGTGTATATGCTGCATACTAAATACACAAGTCATGGTCTTTTACATATAGGTTTTTCTTTTCTTCTCTTCAACATCATGCTCTTAAGTTTCCAGTCTTGCCTCTTCACTTTTTATATATGGTTCTTTTTGGAACCAGTGGATACATTATCCTATTTCCTTCCCTCTAATCCAGGCGGCACTAAGCATATTTGATGGTTCCTGGGAATTTTTCAACCTCGGAATACTTGGAGAAAGAATAGGCGTCGAGAGGATAAAGCAGTCTAGGTCGCTCTAAGACCTATAGTGGTAGGCAGGCGGAGGGGCCACCTTAATTGTTTTCCCATGCACTACATTTCTTCTTAATGGAAGACCTCTAGATGTAACAAACCGGATCTCTGTCGAACCGGGCAAGAACTGCACGACTATGGGATCTAGGCGTGCAGGGGTCAGATCTTGTGCTGCTAAAAAATGGCCGCCCCGTTGGGGCCCCAGACAGGGCCAGATGCGCGTCACGGCCAAGCGTGCAGTGGGGAAATCGTAGATCAGCGATACTACGAAGACCCGAAAAACCACTCCTGGCCTGAGGAGTGGCCATGTGACTGGCATGGAGGCCAACCCACCAAAAGATTTTCATAAAGTATGCAAAAAGTAAGGCATAAAAGTGAAAATTGAAAAGGCTTGACTTGTAGCAGGGGTGGTGGTAAAACCCTTGCTGACCCGGTGAGATGCGATGAGAAAAGCTCTGTCCATCGCAGGGGGCCTGGTGCCCCTCCGGCCCAGAATGTGTTGGGCCCAGGGAAACGTAGAGAAATGTCAGGCAGGGGTAAATCCAGGACAAAAAAGCTAATTGGGGAGTCAGCGCTCGAGCACAGGTCGAAACGAAAACTGAAAAGGGAGCTTTGGCCATTCTCCAGTTTAACATCTACGGCTTGGTAGGTCGAATGGTGGAACTGAACAAAACCCTAGCTGAAAATAAAATCGACGTGGCGGTACTCCATGAAACGGTGCTAACGCAAAAGCAGAATTGCAATGTGACCGACTATACTCAATATCGATGCTCATGTCCGAAATGCAGGGGCGTACTGACACTCGTCAGAAATAACCTGCGGGCGGAAAAATTGAGCAGGTCAACAGGGGGTAAAATAGGCTGTGTTGCTGTCCGTGTGCGGAAGGTCGGACAGTCATATACGATTGTGAACGTATGTAATAACCCTAGGAACCCTATTGATTTACTCAAATACCAGGACGGTCAGAGGCTTGTCATTATTGCGGGAGATATAAACGCTTGGTCCGCAGTGTGGGGGTACGATAGGGAAACCAACGCGTCTGTGAGATACCTAAAGGAGATACCTCGATGAGACAAGCATGGTGTGTTTGCAAAACAGGTACTCAAAGCCGACCCTTTTACACATGGCAAGAGGAGCACTCAAAGCCGACCCTTTTACACATGGCAAGAGGAGCATGTACTCTACTTGATCTAGTCTCCGCAGACCTTGTAGCGCGAACAAAAGTCACTGTGCTGGCGTGTGTGAGGAGCGACCATCTCCCCATACTTATCTCGGTAGGGGTTGGAGACCGAACGCTAACTTTCCTAAGTTTTAAGGAATTGGTTGGTATAAGACTCAGTGAAATTGACCCATCCCGATGGCCAATCGACTCGGTAAATCACCAAATGATGGCAGCGATTAGGCAGTCAGCTGCCAAGAGTAATTCTACGGCCAACTGGAAAACGTGTAAGCCTCTCTGGTCTCGAAAAAATACACGGCTGGTAAGAAAAAGACGGTTAGAGGACAGACGAGGCTTTAACGCAGCCGTGAGAGCCCTGTGAGCAGAGACAGTGGCACTTTGGTATGACAAATGGCACGCCCAGACCGAGAAACTCGGCGGTAATAGCAAAATACCTGGCGTCTTATCGCTAGGCTGGAAGGTTGTGGTACCAACAGGTCTCAGGATCCACTTCGCACTGATTCAAAGGTTGCCACCTTGAACAAAGAGACTACCGAAGTCCTCAACAATTTACTTGCTACAGCAATAGAACCGTGTGAGCGTACGAGAGAGGTAAAAAACTCATTGAGCACGGCGGAGACGCTGGAACCGGCGGTACCCGACCCACTCTTTTTGTCCCCTTTTACTATGACAGAGCTACAAAGAGCTCTGAGAAAGGCAAACAATGGAAAGGCCGCAGGACCCGACCAGTGTCTAACGAGATGCTAAAGCAGCTGGGTCCTCGCAGTAGAGAGCGTCTACTCGCCCTAATCAACCGTTCGTGGGAGAAAGATGTCCTCACCATCAGTTTGAAAAAAGCAGAAGCGGTGGTACTTCCCAAAGCTGAGAGAAATATTAGCTCACCCGCAAGCTACAGAGTTCACTCACTCAAACATGAGCAAGCTCATGGAACGTCTGGTGAGCGCACGGTTGTACCGGTACAATAAAATCATAGATCCTAGTCAGACGGCTTCCGTAGGGGTAAGCAGCCCATGGACTCCATTATCCGTTTGATCAAAGAGATTACGAGCGGCTGCCATTATGAGAAGAGTACCTAAGCGGTATTCTTTGACATGAACGTCCGATAAAGTAAGGCGAAAAGGACTACTGTTTAAACTCAGGAAAAATCGGTGTAAACGAGAAACTGTACCTGTGGCTAAAAGACTTATTGGGTGAAAAGGAAATAGTGACCAGTACGACACTCACCATGGGTCTGCCGCAGGGATCAGCCCTGAGTTGCACACTCTTCCTGATCATTATTAACGATCTTGCTCGAGAGTTCGACGGTGGTAAGGTACTGTTTGCACACGACCTTTCGACTTGCAATGAAACTTGAATCTTATAGCAAACTTCTCCCGCAAGTGGAGATCAATAGGGTGAATACAGTATATTCCCTATTTATTAAGAAGGAAGATGTCAACTTCAACATCAACGGACAAGGCTTAAATGGGACAAGCAACCAGTGTACCTCAAGGTACAGTTGGACCAGAAGTTGACCCTGACTCAGCAGATTAGGTATCTATGTAATGAAAGCTCTAAGGGGTTGAATATTCTCAAGAAGCTAACTCATAGCAGGTGGGGCGCTAATGCGAATCTCTTGAGAGCTGCCTACATCGGTAATGAAGGAGGGCGGGGGGGGGGGGGGCGTTAGAGAATGGATTACCCATTCTAGCTCAAGCAAATAAGACGGCCATAGAATGCCGGGATAGAGTCCAGAATAAAGGGCTTAGAATCATTACCCCTGCGTACAGGACGACGTCATGCACAGCCTGCGAAATAATCGCGAACGTCGTACCCCTCGTTATTATTAGGATTTTCTGTAAAAGTTAAGGTTATTGGTGTTTTTATTTTCAGGTTGAATTTCCGACTTAAGTTCCGTTTCCAGATAAATTTCGTACTTATTACGGTTCCGAATTCATTTAAACTTCAGGTTGCGGTTAAATTTCCGTTTGAGACAATTAACCGTATCCGGATAAGGCTGCGTTTTAGGTTTAATTTCGTACCTGTTAAAATGTTCAACTTCGAACACAATTAATTTTTGATGATATTTCGTTCCCGCCCTTAATTTCGGTTTCAGCCTAAATTTCCGTAACCGGTTATACTAACGAATCCGGTGAAAATAGCGATTTCGATATCGCTTTCAATAACATTTTGTTGTATGTTTAATGTTTAGTTTTGCTTTTCCGACTAAATTACTTGATCCGGTAAAATTGTCGATTTCCGATAAAAATAACTTGTTAATGAAATAATGTTTCTATAAACCTTAGTTTATTGTCGTAAATGCCAACGTTAGAGGTAACTAATAAATATTACTTTAATTTGGCCATATTTACGTCATATTTTAATACGGTTACGGATAATTAAATAGCAGATCACAATCATTGACCAAACCAATCAAGGATATTTTGGAATAAACTTTAAACTACCTAGTTCGAGAAAACAATGAGTAAATACAAAGAGCGGCCATCCTTTTAAAAATATTAGAGTTGTTTCCATTGAAAACGTTTCTATTAGCATAGCTGTTTTGTTGATTTTGTAATAAATTTAGTACTTTAAAAAAAATATAGCTGAAATAAATGACTAATGGATCTAGTCATTTTTAACAGTGTGAACACAAGATCACAAAAATTGTTGCGAGATCGAACACTTAAACACCTATTATGCAGAAATTAAATTCATTCTTGGGCAGTGTTTCTTCTACACTTTTTCTCCGGAGGGGGGGGGGGGGTGGGGGTGGGGGAGGTAGAAGGGGTGGGTAGGGAGGGGGGAAGTAGGGGAGGGAGTAAAATTTCCGGAGGGGACATTAAAAGTATATTATATTTATATAAATTCCATTTCGTTCGGGGGGGGGGGGGGATGAGCGGAAGTTTTTTGTTTTTAAATCGATTTATTTATATATTTTTTGAGCCCGAATCTCATGTGAATAATCTATAAATACGAAATAAATTGCCCCGTTGAGGAGAGTATCCAACAGGCGCTAGATTGATCATGTTTCTTTTCTCTTAACTTACACCAATACCAAAATCACCACTATAACTTCAAATTAAAGCAGAAACGAAAAATGACAGTGAAAACAGTTGTTTCTCCATAATCGGCATTTTAATCGGATGCTTGATCTACACTTATTTTCTGCACATTGATACTAAACACAGCCGTAGTTTTACCCCTTAACCTCGCACTTCATCTCAATCATGATATTTAGAGTTTCTTTCCGGTAATTTTACTTTGGAGAAAGGGGTGGGGGCTCCGTCTCACCACCCACCCTACTCACCCCTTTCATCGAAATAGAACAGATGGATAAAAGAAACTCTGCAAACAAACCAATTTTAAGATTAGACACATGTATTAGGCGGTAATGTCAGTATTTTTATTATAGAGTATCGATAACGTCATTTATTTTCAGGGGAGTGGGTGTGGCTTAGACGTTCTTCCGTAGGGTGGGGCTTCGCCCCTACAGAATACTTGCATGAAAGAAACACTTTAAGCAAACCACTTTTAAAATTTCACATGACATGACATGACATGACATGACATGACATGACATGACATGACATGACATGACATGACATGACATGACATGACATGACATGACATGACATGACATGACATGACATGACATGACATGACATGACATGACGTGACATGACGTGACGTGACATGACATGACATGACATGACATGACATGACATGACATGACATGACATGACATGACATGACATGACATGACATGACATGACATGACATGACGTGACATGACGTGACATGACATGACGTGACATGACATGACATGACATGACATGACATGACATGACATGACGTGACGTGACGTGACGTGACGTGACGTGACGTGACGTGACGTGACGTGATGTGACGTGGCGTGGCGTGACGTGACATTGCAGTGCAGTGCAGCATCTCGACACGACGCTACGTTACCGTATTATGTTACACTACTACTTATACTATAAAACTACGCTGCCAAAAAATGCGATACTTTACAAAACAATAATAAAAAAGACAATCATAGTGCAATTAAAATAAACAAAACAAATTACTTGATTAATGCAGTTTTTATGTTGCATTGTCTAATGTTCTTAATAATTTGATTCTATTTTATTCAGCTGTTGGGCTTCAGTTTTTAAGAAACTGAAAAACACATGACGATAAATCAATGTTTTATTTAGTATTATTATTCTTGATCGCCATTGTATTTAATACAAAAAATCAATCAAATATATTTCAAGTAGTTTGTACTGGCTGGAGATCGGTCTACAGGCAATATATACTACAGCAACGACAGAAAAATCAATGCAGCTAAAGGCAAAAATATTTGCAGTTAACCTTAATCAAAGAGCAAGAGACTAAACCACAGACGCACACTACGCAATCAGTGGCGTTGTTAGGGTAGGGCATTTGGGGTGGTCTCCCCGGGTGCAGAGCTTGAGGGGGCACAAATGTGTTAGAAAATTAATTAAAAAGCTCATTTTAAGCTCAAAAATTTAATTATACATGGTGAAAGTTAAAAAAATATATACGGCTACAAAGCTTTACAAGTTGATTTACATTTTTTCTACGTCAATTGCGTAACACTAACATAAAAACTGTTTAGGGATAATGACTGTTAAAAGCGCAACCAATCTGTTCAACTTTTGGGGTGTATATTTTCGATATGGCATATAATATATGTGCATTAGAGTAGAGCGTAAAATTGATAGTTCGCCCCGGGCACTAGAAATGGTCGCTACCTATGCACGCTATAAAGATAACGTATTTTAAGGCTTATTAAACATGCTTATTTATCGTTCTGGCTAAAATCAGTTGAAATGTAACCATCCTTCATTGCATTTTTCAACTGCCGATACCACTACTACTATTACTATTATAACAACATAGATAATTTTGCAAGTATAATAAATTACCTTTACCTTTATGGGAATTACGTTTGTAACAGTGCCATGAATTATTATATTTTAAAATTTCATTTAGCATTTCAAATTCGTTTTTAAATTTTTTAGCGTACTTTATAACTAACAATATAGAAGCTATGTCTAAAGTTAGTCTAAACACAAAAAATTCACTAACAATATTTCAATCGATATATCCTGTATTTTGCTCTTTGGGTGAAACATGAAGACATCCACCCGAGAACACACGATCGGATTTTAGTGAGATCAACATATTGATTTACATCAGGTGGCAACTATTATCTTCTCACACGCACAACAGAAGATATAATTTGCCAATCTATTTAACGCCGATATGAAAACGAAGATTGATTAAATGAATCTTTTTATTTATTTATTTCAAAGTGCATGTGGGCGTCTACAGTGCTGTTTGTGACTAGATATATTTATTATTATATACGAGCCGACCCGCGGCGTATCATACGCCGCTATTTAGTTGTTTTAATTTCTACTTTTCAGTAATTCATAATTTGTGAATTCAACAGTACCAATGCTGCCACTGAAAATATTTGCTATCAAATACTATGAAATACTATCAGTTGGTCGTTAAGGACGATAACACCCCGCCCACCCTCATTTCCCCCAACCCCTACCATACCCCCCCTCCCCCGTGAAAGCAGCCTCCTCTTAATTACCTCCCCTAAGTTTAAAATAGTTTCAAACTAAATTATCTGCCCCTAATAGGAGTCACTAAACCCGACTCTATGTTTATAAACATTTAGCGTGAACCACAGCTCACCAGACCATGTGGGGGTGGGGGAGGTTGATTTATGCCATGTGAAGAAGAGAGGGGACTGCAAGGCGCGCTTACAGCTTGTTTTCTAGCGTCTCCTAGAAGAGAATTATATATATAGATTAATAAGAGCAGATTAGAAGAATGGCTAGAGCATAATTGAAAGAACGATCGCCCATGTTTAATCTGCTTATCTCCCCTTTACTATTGAATTTAGTAAGCGTTTATTTTAAAAAAAAAGGCTAAGAGTCGGCGTTCGACTGCCTAACCGGAAGTCAATAGTTGGGGTCCCATGCAGGAGACGCAGAACGTCCCAGAGTCTAATTAAACTCTTTCCAGAGTTTAAACTATTTCCAGAGTCTAATTAAATTCTCAAGTAAAATTTATTTTACTTTTATTTACGTATCTAAATTTTAATGACTAATCTCTCGTTGCCATCGGAGACAAATGTATAGGAAAATGTGAATCAAAATTCATTTGAAAGATTTTCCAAAAAACAAACTACAAACAAAGAAATAAACAATAACAAACACATTCAAACATATATTGTAAACGAAATATGTATATAAAAAACTCACAATCCAGGAAATGTCTCTTGGCACAACCGCACCCATTGCTCACCCCTCCCTTGCGCACGTCTCTTGTCTGCAGTAATAAATGTTCATTTTTTGCTGGAGCTAAGTGCGGGTCCTGCATTGTGTCTTGCTCATAAACGGAGGAGTGTAAATCCGGCTGTTGTACGTGGATTGTATTTTTTAAAATGACTATCGGCATAACGTTATCGGCTAGAAAGCATGCGTCGTTTAGTTCGTTTTGAGAATTAAAACAATATATTAGTACTTGTTTTGTGTTCTGATTATATGAATCAAAATTTTAAATTATATCCGTTTGCTTCAAGCCATATTTTTGCTAATGGAGGCGAGCGAGTTGACGAGATTCCTTCCATAATGTTGTTGACATGGAATAAAAACGTGCTTTTTAGATTTAGACTGTAAAAAAAAAATAATAATAAAAACTTAAGCCTAAAATTAATTTAGAAATTTTATATTTTTAGAATAAATGCTATAAAAGTTGCAAATCCAGAGAACTTGAAAATAACTTGTTGAGTTTAAGGCTACATTTCTATTTATTTTCATCAAGCCTAAGTTAAGACCGGATGTTTCACTTTCGTAAGACAAATATTGATTGGCTGTACAGTAACTTAGTGATCGATAACTATTTGTTTACAAAACTTTGCAGATCAAGTTTTTAAAAAACAATGCAAATTTAAAACCCCATGACCTAGTTTTCTATTTTTAGCTTACAATGTGTACAATAAAATCAATGGCGGCCTATCCAATAGCAGGATGCCATTGTTTATGTCGCCATTACACGTGAAAACCAAATTGTTTTTGCTTTTTTTTTTTTTTATTTAGTTACCGAAAATATTAAAAACATCAAATACGTCCAATCTTTAGTAAAGTCCGAAAAAACCAGACAGACAGGATTTTATAACCATATTAATTGTAACTACGCTGTGCATGATTTTTAAATGAATTTATACACCTCTCAAATACCTTTGAGACTTTTCTCGCTGGTGTCCATTGTGAATTTTGCACTTCGGTATTATTATGGTGCGCTATTGGTCAGGTAAATTAAACTCAATAACCAACTTAAAAAAGTCTCAATTGCATTAAATGCTGTCGGAGAGGCATGTTCAGCGAGGGGGGGAGAGGGGGGGGGGGTGTCGTCTCATGTGGATAAGGAGTTTTCAATATTTTTTGTCCATCATAAACATAAACATAATATCTATGTATATATTTATTATTTTATTTTTTTGTTTATTTTTTATTTATTTTTTTATTATAAAAACTTTTTTTTTGTTATTGCTTTTAGATTTTTTATAGGCTCACATTTTAAATATTTCTATAATTCACAGTGAATCAAAACATTTGAAAAAACTATATGTTAAAAAAACTTTCATTTTATAATAGTAGGTAAAAGTATGTTTTTTATATAAATTCCATCTCGTTCGAGGGGCTGGGGGCGGTAGACTTTCTTCGGTTCGCCCCCACCCGACACCCCGAAGAGATACCTGGAAGACATTCTGAGTTGAACATTTATTTTTATTTGCGCCGAGTGGTGCGTCGCCAGCTTTGTATACACCCACTAGACTGTCGTGTTTGTTCGTGTAATTATTGATCTCGCGACGACTATAAGTTCAGGTACATAACAGAACCTTTACTCACATCAGAGCGCTGTATTATGAAGAGCAGCAAACAGGTAGGCCTATACAATCTTTGTAGCTATCAAAAAGTTCAGTCTTTTAAATTAAATTAAGAAATTTGTAATATATAGACTATAATAAATAAAGAAACACATGTCGAAAAGTATCTTATTGGCAGTTTAAAAATATGACGTATTTTAATCGACGATTTAATAACTCCAACGTAAGAAGGCAGTAGACGTTTACACATGCATAAAATAAAAGTTTACTAGAAATCAATTGCTTACAATTCAACAATGATGGAGTTCAAATTATAAATTTAGTAACTATTAACGAAATAAAACATAGCCTATATTTTTAATTCATATGCAGTCTTATTGACAAAAAGTATTCATTATATAATATTTTGATCAATTATGATAGATTATCGATTTTGAAATATAAATTAAGTAGAGTTTACAATGTTCAACTACCTTGGCTTATGAATTAATAAACTTAAAAGAAATCCTCTAACTCATCCGAACGAGTGAGATACTGTTCATTAATTAGCTATTTTATATCTAAATTACCAGCAAATATGAGCCATCATATTTATCTAACAAAATATTATATTATTATTATTATTGCATTTAACTAACTATAATTACTTCTGATATTTTACTAAAATATGTAACTAAAATTTTAATTTTTTTTAAATTTTAGAATTTATTACAAGAACAAAGATCTTCATTTTTATTAACCTTATTTGAATACGTTAACAGTTCGCCATATTTTTTCTTAAATATGTGGATCATTGTCATATTACTGGCAATAGGTTTAGCCGCTCAAGGTTAGTTATATATATATATATATATATATATATATATATATATATATATATATATATATATATATATATATATATATATATATATATATATATATATATATATATATATATATATATATATATATATATATATATAGATATATATATATATATATATATATATATATATATATATATATATATATATATATATATATATATAGATATATATATATATATGTGTGTGTGTGTTTTTGTGTGTGTGTGTTGTGTATGTTTATGTGTAAATATATATATATATATATATATATATATATATATATATATATATATATATATATATATATATATATATATATATATATATATATATATATATATATATATATATATATATATATATATATATATATACTAGCGTAGACGTCCCCCGCGCGTTGCCGCGAGGATGGAAGAAAGTCTGACAAAATATATTAGAAGGATATCACCAATGCATTACCAATCATATGTTCTTAGACGCGTGACCTTGTTTTCTAAAACTGTGTTATTTAAATTTAAACAATGCCTGTGCTTGGATCATAAATATATTGACACGGGTTTACCTACACTACCAACACTAGCGCATGAAAACCTTACGTTAATCACTCACCAAAATAATAAGGTAGAACACACTTCGGTGACCGCCCATGTGTAGAGGGACGCTCTCGGGAGCCGCTGATTACACTAACGCAGAGGCGTCGGGTACGGCCCATGGCTACAATTAACATAGGCGCCATAGTGTTCACAGAATAACCCAGAGTGCCAAATAGCATCCGGAAACAATGATGAAGATTGCGGCGATCGCTTAAGTGACACAAATCAACAGGATTTTAAACACGTAGAAAAAAAAGATAACTTGACGTGTTATAAACATCAGTGTGGGTGATGCAATTTGTTAGCGATACTAATGGTGTATTATTAGAAGCTCGATCTCAATTTATGATTGGATCGTTTTAAAATAAATGCTAATTGCATCATTCGCAAAGTGACGAAACTGTACAGAAGGATTTCCTCGCTTAACAAAGTTACGCCATAATGCTCACAGAATAACCCAGAGCGTCAAATAGCAGATTGTGTCGATCGCTTCATCTTTCCTTTGTGGCCCCTGTGGAGCTAAGGGCTGCAACCACACATTTCCAGCGGATTCGGATTTGGGCTGCTCCCTTAATCTGTGCCCATGTGAGCCCAGCTGTTTTCGACTCTTCTTCAACCGTTCTTCTCCATGTCTTCTTTGGCCCACCCACCCTCTTTTTTCCCTGGGGATTCCAGTCCATAGCATGTTTTGCAATGTTTTCTTTTTCTCTTCTTAATGTGGATCCGATCTATCCCCATTTACGGGCCTTGATATCTGCCTCTATTGGCTGTTGCTTTAGAAATTGCCACAGGTGTTTGTTTGATATTTTGTCTGGCCATCTTATTTTAAGTATATTTCGTAAGCATTTGTTTACGAATGCCTGTAGCCTATCGCTTAAGTGACACAAATCAACAGGATTTTTAACACGTAGAAAAAAAAATTGACGTGTTATAAACATCAGTGTGGGTGATGCAATTTGTTAGCGATACTAATGGTGTATTATTAGAAGCTTGATCTCAATTTATGATTGGATCGTTTAAAAATAGATTTTAAATGCATTATTCGCAAAGTGACGAAACTGTACAGAAGGATTTCCTCGCTTAACAAAGTTATTTTTAGAAGTATGACTTTTATTTTTTATTTGATTTGTCCTTCTAAACGTATCTTTTTACGGAAAGAGTTTTATTATTTTGAGAACTGTAGGCTTTGGAATTGTTTAATTTTTTTACGGACAAAACTAAACAACCTAGTGTTTATAATGTAAACTTGGTTAATTTTCCTGATTATTAAAAAAACCTATTACAGGACCCTCAGCCGCCAGCATAATCCTTTGGGGTCCGAAAGTAATTTTTTTGTTTACAGCCGGATCGCACCCTACCAGGGCGCCGGCTGACACGTCTGATTCAATTTATTGAGCGACTCTAACGGCCCATCTTATTAATTGTCTACCGCACTGTTTAGAACAAACGTAGGTGCAATTGCGCTCACAGGAGAGCCCAGGGCGCCAAATTGATCCCTACAGTGGCGCCAGCGGAAGCGCCTGGTTCGATATAGTCAATGATTATTCTTGCCCATCGTGTCTTTAGCGTATAGCCTTTTTTTAATTAACGTAGGCGCCATAGTGTTCGCAGGGGAGCCCGGGGTGCTTCGGGTCGTGCAATATATGGCGCGCCAAATTTTGTATTGACGAAAATCGCACCCTCGCAGGCGCCACCGATATCATATTTTCATTATTTTGTTCACAGAAAACTTCTTGGGAGTATTCTCATCAACTCCCCAAAGTTTTATGATACTCGGATGATAGCTGTCGAACCAAATCTGACTTTTCTTTAAATATACCGTACATAGAGAAAAATCGCACCCTCCCGTGGCGCCGCCCTTGCGAAATTAAAAATGATTTTATTTACAGAATCCCTTCCCCAGAGTGTTCTAGTGAATTCAAAAGTTTGATGTCGATCGGATGAATGATGTCAAACCAAAATCGACTTTTATTTTTATTTACCGTACATAGAGAAAAATCGCACCCTTTCGTGGCGCCGCCCTTGCGAAATTAAAAATGATTTTTTACAAAACCCTTCCCTAGAGTTTTATAATGCACTTCTCACGGTTTCTTGCCTATCGGATGAACGGTGTCACTGGAATTCACTTTTATTATTTTTATATACCGTACATAGAGAAAAAGCGCAACCTACCGAGGCGCCGCCCTTGTGAAATTAAAAATGATTTTTTATAGAACCATTCCCCAGAGTGTTCTAATGAACGCACCAAAGTTTGATGGCGATCGGGTGAACGCTGTCAAACCAAAATTGACTTTTTTTTATATACCGTATATAGAGAAAAAACAAATTGCGCCCCTGCTGGGGCGCCACCCCTGCGAATTTGAAATTTTTTTTCGAAGAAACCTCCCCAGGAATATTCTCAACAACCTCCCAAAGTTTAATGGCGATGTGATAAGAGGTGTAGTAATGCATAAAAGACACACACAGACACACATACATACATTGCTTTATATATATATATAGATAGATAGATAGATAGATAGAAGATATATATATATATATATATATATATATATATATCTATATATATATATCTATATATATATATATATATTTATATATATATATATATATATATATATATATATATCATATATATATATATATAGATATATATATATATATATATATAATATAAGCGGGCAAGTAGTGTGTCAGTCCTTCTTTCCGTCATCGCTATAGATTTTGGAACTATAAAAGTAAACAGCGCACCATGCTGTGCTTTTCAGTGCACCGCAATGTCTTATTGTAAGTAATATAGTAGGGTTTGTTTATATAACGGCATAAGGTTATTTTATAAATGCCACTGCTTTTTCTCTTTTGCATAACGTCGAGAAAATTTTAAATACACGCACACTGCTAAAACAAATTAGAAAGATTAATGTCAAATATCATTTTCGTTTATATACTTAGAAAAAATGGATACATTTTAATAACATAATAACAGTAGGGTAGAAAAATCTAATTAAACTGTTTAGTAATTCTGCCTAGGGAGGTAATTTAAAAATAAATTGAACTCACGCTAAAAATGCGAATGCAAAATCTGCAAGACGGAATAATTGTTGGAATAATATAATTTGCAAAATGTGAATGCAAATTATGCAGATGTGTAAGAGTACATTATTGTTGGAATATTATTATTAGTATTGATTGATAAAAGGCTATCGTTTATTTATTTCATTCACTGAATTTACTGTTTACTACTTACAATTTTTAATTAACTATTCCGCAATATTATAGGCGCGTCATCACGTTCATTGGGTGGATGGTGCGCAATGGTTTTAGTTATGAAACTCTATTGTAAATTTTAAAAATTTAAAGTACTGGGGAAAAAAATGCGTGAATTGGTAAAGTGATATATGGTAGGTAAAACACGGATATTTTAAATATTGCCTATTATTTATTGTATATTATTTATTATTATTCTATCTTTCGGTTTGCGGACAAGCGGGGGGTTTTATAGGAGAGACGTAGCGAAGGGGGGGGGGCATATGTCCCCGGGTGCCGACCTTAGGGGGCGCCAAAGTCGGTTGGAAAAATTTTTCGAGGGGGGGTGGAAATCGAAAGTTTTAGGGCGGGGGGAATTTCAAAACAATAGT
Source organism: Physella acuta (assembly GCF_028476545.2). Taxonomy (NCBI): domain Eukaryota; kingdom Metazoa; phylum Mollusca; class Gastropoda; family Physidae; genus Physella; species Physella acuta. The sequence goes on along the minus strand of NW_026731931.1, from coordinate 589,277 downwards.
GGTGCAAATCGAAAGTCTGGGGGGGGGGGGGGGGCAAATCGAAAGTTTAAGGGGGTGGGGTGGAAATTGAAATTTTGAAGGGAGGGGGTGCAAATCGTAAGTTTGAGGGGGGGTCAAATCGAAAGTTTGCCCCGGGCGCCGGAAAGGGTCGCTACGCCTCTGTTTTATAGTCATTCACTGTGTCAGACACGTACGCTCGGAAAGGGCGCGATTTGGCGCTACGGGCTAGACTGTGAGCAATATGCCTTTATGATTGCATTTCTTCTTCTTCTTCTTCTTCGTTCTTAATTATTAGTGTTGAAGGGGTATCGAGATTTATCTGCCAGTGGGTTTGAACTCGAGACTTTGTTCGAATTATCAACCATGAGCTTTTTTTTGCCGACTCGACCACGCCTCCAACACAATTAAGCGTTACGTGTCAACTGGTTATGCGCCATTGAGGCCGTTGACTCCGATTTCAGCCTGCTTTTCTTTTTGGATTTGCTTCCATAGCCTTTGTCCAACCAAGAACAAACTACAAGGCAGCAGTTGTTTAATTTTGGAGTTGTTTCTCCTAGAAGAGTGGCTGTCCCCAGCTAACGAGCCTCATCTGCCCGAGGGTTCGAACTCGAGACTTTTCGGTTTAGCAACCATGAGCTTTACCGACTCGACCAGGCCGACCCCTTGATTGCATTTAAATTGTGTTTATGTTATGAGTGTTGTGTTTGTTTTTTCGTTTGTGTTTTTTTTTTTGCGTTCGTTTATTTGTGTTTAGTTTTGTTCTGTTCCCAAGTTGGCACATTTAAAAAAGATTTACTGTGGCGGAGCACGGGATGCAGCTAGTATATATATACACATTATTTTCAGAAATAATTTTTATAAAATTATAATTTCAGCCCAGATTAGGGAAACACAGTATAAGTCTGTTGATGACGAAAACCTGACCCCACTACTACTAAATGTAGAGTTTGACACAGCTAGCCTTTTGTCCTGCGCTCATCATTGTGCGAACTCTAACAAGGCATGCTACAGTTTCATCTACAATAAGATTATAAAACACTGTTCCTTGGGTAAGCTTTTATATCGTCTTTACACAACTACAAAATAATGTGGTACATCTACATACGAGATTATTTAGATACGAGCCGTCAAGTGTGCTAAACTTTGATCAGACATATAAGCAAAATTTGAGAATCGAGTAACAGGACTAGCATCTATAATAATAGTTACGCTATTGGTGTGTCACTCTGCCTTTCTGTCACTCTGTCTGTGTCCTTTAAAAACAATAGAGATAAAACCCAAGCAAAGTAATAACTTCCACACTCAAACGGAAAAGGAAACGTGACGTCACATGGAACATAAAGGAAATATTCTAAAGACGGAAAAGCACACACAATATAACGACGTCACTGATTCTAGAGTAAACATACAATTAAAAAGCCACTGTCCAAAAATACACAATATTAACGATGACATTGATACTTGGTAATAAAAACACTAACATTACCACCTAACTTATTTAAGTGTCTGTGTGCAGGCATCTCTTTTGGTAGCACCACCCCCCCCCCCCCTTTCCTCACCCCTGCCGAAGAACACCTACTGCCCTGCCCCTCCCCCACTCCCACGAACGAAATACAATTTATATAGAAAATGTTTACTTTTATCAGTGTCAGCCCCCATTTACCGCCCGTCCAACCCTTCCCCCCTCCCCTAAATGTAAAGTTCCCTCCCTTTCCACGGAAAAATAAGTCTGAAAGAAACACTATCTGCATGATTGAGATTTAGCGGCTAAAAGTAGGAAACGGGTCTAGATTATAGAAGTAGGGTCTACTTTTAGTATGTATAATCTACAAATGCGACCAGTGTTTAATTCAGACTTTTGCCTTCGCGGTGTGGGAGGTAATTTAAATTTTAGGGGTGGGGCTGACTACATTTTCTGGTCAATAGACCAACACAGGTAAAAGTATGTTTTCTATATAACTTCTATTTCGTTGAAGGGAACGGTAGACGTGAGTCGCCTAAAAGAATCTCTAACAGCTACTTTTGTCATGTTAAGCTAAGTTGCTAGGTTTAAGAGTATGACTACGACTATATGTAGTATCAGTGTGCAGTAACTACGTGGTGATCAAGCTTAAAAATCCGTTTTCAATAACTTTTTTTCTCTCCGGTTAAATTTGAAGTTGAGGTGGTGATTTCGGTTTTGGTTTTGAGAAAACGACAACACTATCAACCTAGCGCCCGTTGCATTTCTCTCTCAAACGGGCATGTATCTCGTATTTAACAGTTAATGGAAAAGAAAAAATTCCGAAAAAGTTTCAACTTATCGTGCATTGATGAAATTAAATGACATTTTCTTAACTAATTTTCGAAACATTCCTTGGACAAGCTCATTTTAACGCCAATGAGAAAAATTGACGTGGAAGGCGTGTCCAAAAATAGCAAAATTAAGCTAAAGTAACAAAACATATGGTAGCTTTTAGGTTAAATTATGTTCAGTGAAGTTTAATTTCCGTTAAATTTAGGGATAAACTGTAGTGTTAAGATTGTAAGGAGTGACTGAGTTAAAAATGATTGAAAGAGGATAGCATTAAATAGTGAGTAAGTGAACAAAGTGAGGCTGATCAGAATATCCTGTTCAAACCTCTATTGGGCCGTCACCACCGCTAGCATCTTCCGTAAGCTCAAAGCAGCTAATTTTTAAAAGTAAATACACTTCAAAAAAGAAATTTATTTCATTTTATTCATGAATTAATACACTATTCTTCATTCAAAATAACGTAACAAAAAAGCTGGGGTGACCTATTGGGAGCAGGAACGGAACACATTAATAGCAATTTCATTAATTTTAATGGAGAAAATAACATAAGGATCGGGGAATGTGACATAGAAGTAATATCACGGAACAAATTAAACTCGTATCTCGATGTACCACTGTACAGTTAGTCGGGTAAGTAGTGAACTTTCGATTAGCGCAAGAAAGATACTGCATGCTCATTCTACCGACCAGCCGGCTTAACGATCGACTGACCAACCGACCGAAGGACCGACCGACCAGACAGAAAATACAATAGTTTAGCACCGCCAGAAGAACTCAATTGATATTTATAGATAAGATAAAGCAAGTTCATTATAAAGGCATTTTTTGAGATCTACTGTCTTTCAAGACTACATGGTGGATACATAAGCAATAGGAAAATTACTCTTAAGAATTTTAGTAAAAGATTAAATATTTCAGATGTTAAATTTTATAGATATTTAATAGGTTCCTGGCTGGTTGGACGGACTCATGGTTCCCAAAGAGTTGAGGGAGAGATTTTCTCCAGAGGCGAAATCTGTAACACAACCAAAAGTATCACTCTGCTGTCAAATGGCTCTCTCTCTCTCTGAATCTGACTTGTTGACTTGTGCAGGTGATGTTAATTTGCATTTATCTGACACGTCGCTTATATCTAAAGCTGGTTATCGTACAATCACTTCTGTGTCAATTTTCTCGTGCATATAACTGTATATATCATCTCTGTTTTTCTTAATGTTAAAATCTAACATATGTTTATATTTATTAATACTGTTTTGCTTAATGCACAACTACAATAGGTAACTCAAACGAAACTGCTGAAGCAATAACAACACAACAATTACAAATGCTAATTGATTGCAATATATACAAAACTACGGACAGAACAAAATACAAAGCATGCATACAGTAAGTAGATTTTGTTTTGCTTCCAATATAAATGGTACCAAACACTACTAAATGGAAATAATCTCATATTAATATCTGGAAATAAGATTTTTAATTAAACTGATTTTTGTTTTGCACAAAATCATTTACCACATGGCAAAAAAAGTTATTTAAGAAATAGTCTCAGCAGTTTTATTTCTGTAAATTCATAACATGCTAACTGGTTCGACAACAACCACGACCACAGCAAGACCTTAAAATTTAAGATTTTTACTTTTCAGCATACTAATGGTCATTACTAGTTAATTTGTGCAATACATACATTATTTTAAGCCCGAAAGACATGAGGTTTAGTTGGGCGCGTTACCGTATGCAATCTCTAAATCTACATGCAACTGGTGCCTAAAAACATATGGATAGTAAATGCGACGGATATATACATAAACACATTGTATTCCTTGATGGCGAGGACAGAGAAAAAAAAATGAAATCTACTTTATTAGCATTTTCTGCCATCAGTGGACACGCAGTTTTATTTACTTTTACCCTAGAAAATACAAATGTCAGGCTAAATATATGCATGATTTTATTGCACTCTTTTGTTACAGTCTCTCTTGATTCACGGCAACCAAATAATAAGGCACTGTCGACTTCTATTAAAAACATCAAATATGTCCGCAAGCCAGTGATGTTAACTAGTGATTTAACAAAAAACGTCATTATATAGTCAACAATTAATACTTTTTTTGTTAAAAGCACACGATAGTGAGTGCCTGTTGGCTATAGGCTAACTTTAAAATAATGGATTGTTTAAGTATTAACAGTGTTTATTGCTCTGACGTCTACGTCTGACACAGAAGAAGGAAAGAAATTGAACATATAACACAAAATTTGTTTAAATAAATACACATGCAAGCAAATGCTCTTATGTGTTCAGTTTTTCTTTTTAAATAAGCTTTAACACATACCATAGTTACCATTCAGGGGGAATAACTTATAACTTTTTAGGTTGCGGCCCTTGTGGGACCACAATTATTGAAGTATTTTTTTCATTCTTTTCTGTGAGCGATTTTCCCCGAGTTCCCATGTCATTAAACCGCTGGGACTCTGGGTAGTGAAACCTGTGTCCGCGGCATACAAACCTCAGGCTGTTAATGACACGGACCGTGCAGTTGCTTTGGTTACTAATTGGACCTAATGAAGGGCTATATGCCGTGTATGGCTTCGACGTTAATGATTTAGCGGTATACGGATTTGCACCATATGCAATAAAGCCAGGATCTCTCAACAAGTGTCACTGATCGATTTTGTGTTGTCTCTCAGGGTCAGCCCTTGTAAACAGTACACCTCAGTGGGTGATATCCCACCACATCCCCACTGAGGCAGTGCAGCTTTTCTTTAGTTTACTGTGTCTGTTTTACAAGATTAACAGAAAAAGTTTTAACAATAAGCTTTTATGTAATAATGCTCTAAAAAGTAGAAAATGAATTATACACTAGTATTTAAATAACTATAAAGAAAAGCGTAGTTCTCTTCATAAATATTAGTAAAGGTATCCAATAGATACTTAAGTGACTTATACTTTTCTTTATAGTTATTTTAATAGTAGTATATAATTTATTTTCTAATTTTTATTGCATTATTACATAAACAATTGTTATTAAAACGTTTTTTTTATTAATTTTGTATAAGCTTTTCTTTCTTTAACTTGCTTTCTCTAAAATGAATTAGCACCGAATTAAGAAATAAAAATTTTGATGAGCAAAATTTCCCGTTTTTCCAAAACTTTACCTTGTCCCCCTTAAATATATAGTAATACACTACTATTCAAATAACTATAAGGAAAAGCGTGGGTTTCTTAAATATTACTAAAGGTATCCAATATATAATAAAGTGATCCACGCTTTTCTTTAAAGTTATTAAAATAGTAGCGTATTTCTAAATATTCAAAAAAAATTATTTATTATATTTCTTTTTAGTGCACTAGTGCATAAAAGCTTGCTATTAAAACGTTTCTACAAGATTTTATTTTCCTTAATGTCTCAGTCTTTCAGTCGTCAGTCTGTCTGTCTATATCGAAACAGTCGAGAAAAATTACGGGCACTTCTAACTGACTGATTCTATTCTAAGTTGCTTCTATTCTAGGTTGTCTAAGTAAGACATAAAAACAATGCAAACTGACATTAAATTTGACTTAATTGGATGACTAATTAATTTTGCATTAATTAATTTTAAATTGTGTCCAAATTATTTAACAGTCTCATCCAACTATTCCGCACTATTATAAGCGCATTACCACGTTTATTAGGTGCGAAATGGTTTTTAGTCATGCAACTCTATTTTAAATTTAAAAAGAAAAAAAAAAATACTGAAAACAAATCATATAAAACTTCTCATTAACAAGCTTTTATGTAATAATGTACTAGAATATAAAAACAAAATTATACACTAATATTCAAATAACTATAATTAGGAGTTACCTATTTACGTAGGCCTACGCGTGACATACAAAATAAGGTAATTATTATATTTAAAAAAAAATGAAATTAACAAGAGGAAATAAGGAAACGATTGTTTTTTTTAAGAAGAACCGAAAACAACACCAATCAAAAACATCGAATGTAATTAACGTTTATAGATTGCAGTAAACCTTTTTAGCAATCAAAACCTCAACGTTACAAACTTAAATTGAAACAGTGGCGTCGCTAGGTCGGGTATAACCCTCCCCCCCCCACCCTTTTGGGATCGTAAAATCAAAACTTTAGAAAACTTTAAAACTCTATGTAATTATAGATAAACTGACAAAAAGCATTTTCATTCTATATATGTAATAATTTATGGTCTTGGTTTTGACCGCCAATTTGTGTCTTCGGATACGGTACGCAGTCCCCCCCCCCACCCCACAACGCCTTTGCCTGTCGACGACTCCGCGTGGAAAAAGTTTCTATTTAAAATACATTTTCAAACCAAATTTAAACAAAGCTAAAGAATATAATATACCATCAACTAAAATAAATAAAGCTGTGTTGCATTGTTTTTCTAGAAGATTTTATACATCAATAAATAATACAATAATAATAATTTTGCCTTTCTTTTAATTCAAATGCATTATGATTAAGTTGGCCTTAATCTTTAATGATTTTCATAAAGCTTAGGACATCGAACACAACTTTTAGCAAAAAATAAGTAAAGTTGTAGTTTCTTCCGCGTTCGAGGTAGTCTCAGGTCCAGATATGATATCATAAAAACATTGTTTGGCTTTAGCGTCATATATATATCCAAAACATTTAGGATGCAATGCGCAATCAGTAAAACAATCCTGTAATAGAGTTTAAAGGAAGTGTCAATATACATATTTATCAAATGTTTCACAAACGAATATATCTAATGATTTCCAACTTATTCTAAATCAGTTACGGTGTTTTACTTAATGGCATTTAAACATCGACTGTGATTAAACATTTTTTTTAATTATTAGAAAATTATATTAAAAGTTAACACTTATAGAAAATCATTTTTTGTGTGTGTTTTTATACCTATTATTTTGTTTCTAACTAAATTAAGTTTTGGTTTGGCTATTGATAGATATAGATCTAGTTACAGTTATTGATTTTTGTATGCTAAAATTAATTTATATATATATATATATATATATATATATATATATATATATATATATATATATATATATATATATATATATATTATACGTATATAAATAAATAAATATATATATATATATATATATATATATATATATATATATATATATATATATATATATATATTTATACGTATATAAATAAATATATATATATATATTTATATATATATATATATATATATATATATATATATATATATATATATATATATATATATATATATATATATATATATATATGTGTGTGGTATTGTGGTATGTGTGCCTTTATAACTTTACATAAAGATGTTAGAATATAGTTAATATATAGATGTATGTTAGTTTATGTGTATGTTTTAATTTAAATTTATGATACAAATGTACATATATTTCTTAATTTTTTTATTGCATGCGTACATTTTTCATGCATTTATACCTTATGATTGGAAGCAGTTGAAGTTCCCAGCTCAAATTCGACAATGTATCTTTTACATTGAGCTAGAAATATGCAAAAGAAAGTAAACATCGCAGCATATAACACAAGTACATATATTTGATATCATTTTACGGTTTTAGCCATTAAAAATAGAAAAAACATTTAGGATACAAAATATGCTTTTTCCGCCCTGGTTGCTTATAAGCTATTATAATAATCTTCCTTATTTTAAAAATTAAAATTGAGAAATTTAATGTTAAAGATTACATTGTACATTTTGCTGCAAGAAACCGTATTAGAGGGAAAGTCTTATGTGAAATTATATTTCAAAAATATTTTGTCTGTCTGTCTGTCTGTCTGTCTGTCTGTCTGTCTGTCTGTCTGTCTGTCTGTCTGTCTGTCTGTCTGTCTGTCTGTCTGTCTGTCTGTCTGTCTGTCTGTCTGTCTGTCTGTCTGTCTGTCTGTCTGTCTGTCTGTCTGTCTGTCTGTCTGTCTGTCTGTCTGTCTGTCTGTCTGTCTGTCTGTCTGTCTGTCTGTCTGTTTGTCTGTCTGTCTGTCTGTCTGTCTGTCTGTCTGTCTGTCTGTCTGTCTGTCTGTCTGTCTGTCTGTCTGTCTGTCTGTCTGTCTGTCTGTCTGTCTGTCTGTCTGTCTGTCTGTCTGTCTGTCTGTCTGTCTGTCTGTCTGTCTGTCTGTCTGTCTGTCTGTCTGTCTGTCTGTCTGTCTGTCTGTCTGTCTGTCTGTCTGTCTGTCTGTCTGTCTGTCTGTCTGCCTGCCTGCCTGTCTGTCTGTCTGTCTGTCTGTCTGTCTGTCTGCATGCCTGCCTGTCTGTCTGTCTGTCTGTCTGTCTGTCTGTCTGTCTGTCTGTCTGTTTGTCTGTCTGTCTGTCTGTCTGTCTGTCTGTCTGTCTGTCTGTCTGTCTGTCTGTCTGTCTGTCTGTCTGTCTGTCTGTCTGTCTGTCTGTCTGTCTGTCTGTCTGTCTGTCTGTCTGTCTGTCTGTCTGTCTGTCTGTCTGTCTGTCTGTCTGTCTGTCTGTCTGTCTGTCTGTCTGTCTGTCTGTCTGTCTGTCTGTCTGTCTGTCTGTCTGTCTGTCTGTCGATTAAAATACCTGATGTCTTATTGGAGAAAATATTTAACTAAATACAATAGTACATGTTTAATTGAAGACCCACATTTTTTGGTGATAGCGTCTTCTCACACTCGTTACGCAACAGTTTTAGATACATCTAATACTACTAAAACTCAACTTTGTTTACATGTTTGAATATTTATTTGTTTGTCTGATTTACTATATCTAATGGTTCCACTCATCGTAGAGAGCTGTAAAATAGTATGTTGGTAGCGAACAATTTTTGTTTTAAGACAGACTGTTAATCACAAATTTATTTAAAGACGTTAATTAATTTATTGATTTATTCATAGGTATATTAACAATTTTTTTTTTGAAAGATTAGGAAAACCACGAAAGTCGACGAAACAGTGACGTCACATTTTTGTTTACTTTTTATAACAATAAAATGGCGGCCTATCGAAGAAGATTGTGTTCCCATTCCAATGTTTAACGCGTTCTAAAGCTAATTTTCTGTCGGCTTTAACTTTAACAATACGTCCGTTTGCTGTATTTATTACGTTCCAACACTTATATCAATTTTCAACTGTCTTTTTCAAGTTTTACGATAAATTTCTCTAGATCTACAATCTGTCCAAGAAAATCAAGTTGCATAAGGAGACTCAAAGTATAGTATAAAAATTCACTTGTGACGTCACCAGTAAATAGCTAAGTTGGTAGTGTAATCGGCTCTCATGCGGGTGGCACAGGCTCTAGACCAATACGTCAATGATATTTTTTTTTTCAATTTTTTTTTTTTTAGATGTGAATGATAAAGTTGCCTATCTGAAATGGCGGGATACAGGGCAGGTGAAGTAGAGTTCATCTGTTTCTTTGTCCTAAGCATATGAAAGGATAGTGTGGTCAGAGACATGCTCGGCTGGAATCGTTTTTTAAACAATAAAAACATGTTGCCTGAGACTTGGCGGGACACTGGGCAGGTGAAGTAGAGTTGAGTATGTCACCTGTGACGTCAGTATATGAAGGGAGAGTCCAAAATCGGTGTTTTTGGTGTTTTTAAAAGATAAAAAACATATTTTTGAATGTGGGGTCTGTTTTTTTGTGACGATAAGTGACACTGCAGTAGCGTAGCGAGGGGGGGGGGGGACATATGTCCCCGGGCGCCGACCTTAGGGGGCGCCAAAATGGGTTGGAAAAATAAATTGAAAGGTTGATGGGGGTGCAAATCGAAAGTTTGAGGGGGTGGGTGCAAATCGAAATCTTAAGGGGGGAGGGGTTGCACATCAAAAGTTTGAGGGGGAGGGGTGGGTGCAATTCGAAATCTTGCAGGGGGGGGGGGGGTTCAAATCGAAAAGTTTGTCCCCGGGCGCCGGGAAGGGTCGCTACGCCTCTGAGTGACAGACGTGATGTTTTTTGATGGATGACCCCCGAAACCCATAGTTATCCAACGGATGATGGGTAGTCTAGTAGATACTAATCCGCATATGAACTTTAAAACAACCCACTCAATTCGATTAATTTAAAACACTAAAAACGAACCTGTAACATTCCTGCAGAACATATACGGCGCTGCATCTGATTCTTTGCTGATATCAATCCCATTTCCAGAAAACGTATTAAGTCTACAGACCTTGCCAACTACATAATCGTATCCATAACACGACGTATTTGACACACATTTCTCGAAACAATCCTGGATTTTTTTTACGAAAATGTAGTAAATCTAAACACAGCATATACAAAAAATAATTGTTTAGATTATAAACTGTGACAATAATGCAATTAAGTTTATTTCTAAAAACAACAGATACATTTTAACACATCATTTATAGATTAAAATAAAAGCATATATGATTAGGGGTAATCCATTTCTTATGTCTACACGGACGGTTACAGGGCGATTAGGCTAAAATGTTTGTTTATATACATCTTTATTTACGCTCTTTTATGGACGTCACATGTTAAATTTCCGTGATCGAAGAAACATTTTTCAAAAGTTTCATGGTATTTCAATTTAATTCTTAAACATGTCAAACATATGCAGCATACTTTGAAAAAACTAATTAGGCATCCAATTAAGTCAAATTTAATTTCAGATTGCATTGTTTTCATGTCTTGACCCACTTTCCAATTACGAACCGTATCTGTCAGTTAGAAATTATATTCCAAAAATATTTTGTCTGTCCGTCCGTCCGTCCGTCTGTCTGTCTGTCTGTCTGTCTGTCTGTCTGTCTGTCTGTCTGTCTGTCTGTCTGTCTGTCTGTCTGTCAGTCTGTCTGTCTGTCTGTCTGTCTGTCTGTCTGTCTGTCTGTCTGTCTGTCTGTCTGTCTGTCTGTCTGTCTGTCTGTCTGTCTGTCTGTCTGTCTGTCTGTCTGTCTGTCTGTCTGTCTGTCTGTCTGTCTGTCTGTCTGTCTGTCTGTCTGTCTGTCTGTCTGTCTGTCTGTCTGTCTGTCTGTCTGTCTGTCTGTCTGTCTGTCTGTCTGTCTGTCTGTCTGTCTGTCTGTCTGTCTGTCTGTCTGTCTGTCTGTCTGTCTGTCTGTCTGTCTGTCTGTCTGTCTGTCTGTCTGTCTGTCTGTCTGTCTGTCTGTCTGTCTGTCTGTCTGTCTGTCTGTCTGTCTGTCTGTCTGTCTGTCTGTCTGTATGTTTGAATTTTTGCTCCGGCGTTTCGATCTAGACTGACGACAGACCGACAGAGGAAGTGAGTTAAATAAAAGCTTTTAAAAAACAGTTAGTCTAGGCTCTGATAGATTGTGTAACTAGATTATAAACTGATTATATTAGGTCTACATTAGGTCAAAACCTAAGCTGATAGAATTTGTTTCGTTTTTACAAGCTTTTATTTAACTTGCTTTCTCTCGATGTCATGCTTTTGTCTGTCGTGCTTTAGTATTTCGTGCTTTTGTTTTTCGTGCTTTTGTTTGTCGTGCAATTGTATGTCGTGCTACTGTCTGTAGTGCTATTCTATGTTGTGCTTTTATCTCTTGCCGTGGATCGAATTGGCAAGGGAAAAAGTCGACTTATCATAAGTGGGTAGAAGAGGGGTGGGGGGGGGGGGGGGGGGGTAAATTTATTTTTAAACATTTTACACACATAAAACAACGTGAAATTCAGACCAACTAAATCTAGGACCTAATAGATATTTTTACGAAATTTTTAATTTTTTTAATCAAAGCCAAGGAAGACTTAGATGCAGTCTTTTTTACAAGCTTTTATTTAACTTACTTTATCTGTCTGTCTGTTGATGTCAACAGTCTGTCTGTCTAGATGGAAACGCTCGAGCAAAATTTCGGGCACATCAAACTGGCAGATTCGGTTCAAAGTTGGCACGTGGGTCAAAATATGAAAACAATGCAATCTAACATTAAATTTGACTTAATTGAATAATGCCTGATTATTTTTTATAAATTAATTAAATGTGTATCCAAATTAGTAGGCAGTCTTCTAAACTATTTCGCACTATTATACGCGTGTTATCATGTTCAATAGGTCCGCAATGGTTTTTAGTCAGGCAACAAAATTTTATTTGAAGAGGGGACGTTTCACAGACTGTATTATTGGGTATGGTTATTATATTGTGTTTTACATGAAGTTGCATGAACGTAGAGTACCTGGCTAACGGAAGGACTGTCTGAGCGACTCGTCATGTATTTTTCCATCCTTTTGTGAGATCGCTCATGGATGTAAGGGGAGAAAATGGACCGGATAAAAGGGGAACGCAAGGTGAACGATGGGTGCTTGCATGTGACTGGATAGTAAAATGTAAGATGTCACCACGTCAGTTTGTTCTAGACTATAATGTTATAGTCATTTTTCTACTGTGGAATATTATTATTATTTCTTGGATCTATGTAAATAAAGTTTGAAGTTACAAAGCACTGTTGCTCGTATTCTTGGATGAAGGAACCCACAATAACAACAGTATCATCCTATCAACAATGTTCCTGTTGTTACAGCATACGAAACCCCCAATTTAACTGCTAATCTGCTAATCTACTTCTGAGGTAACAACAACTACTGATCTCAGCCAATCTGGGTAGCATGTTATGTAATTTATGGCCCTCGTTGTCCAGCGGACACATATCGATGCTTTATCCTCAACAATTTCTTACCTACATGACACCCAGCCCCCACTTGTTGCTAGCTCACCATAAAATTTCATCTTTTTGTAGGTGACATGGATTACTGTTCTTAGATCTCATGATGTTTGATGCCCAGCCCCAACATTTTTCTAACAAATCATAAAACACTTAATCTTTTTAGGTAACATAAATTGCTGCTCTTAGATCTCAGCCAACCAGAGATGGCATCTTTTATGTAATTTATTACCCTAAGGGTCCATCAGGAAAAAAAAGTGAAATCTGTACCATGTATTTGCTTCTAAATTTAACTAAACTTAGTCAATTATCAAATACATATTACTGTAATTAGGCACATAGCAGGTTGTCCTACGTAATTTATTAAAGTCTTCTACACCAAAAATATCAACTACTGTTAAACTTTAGTTTAAGTAGCAGATTCTAGATATAAGTAGTATAGTTATACAATCTATTTTAATTTCAGAACATTTCGTTGCCTAAATAAAATTACTAAAATCTAGAGCTAGCTTGTCGATTAAATTTTTTTATTATTAGGCCTATTTTTTTAAATTTATCATTGGTGTATTTTGAATCGAATAAAGGTCTAAATTTTGTAATTAAATTTAATGAATTTTGTAATAAAATCTAATTAAGTATGTTGATTCTAGATTATATGTCTATCAACCTGAGCCAGTCACTCTAAATCTACATCTATTTTCGTTTACAACATGATTAGAATTAGGGCATGATTTTTTATCTAAATAAATTAGCTGACATTGTGTTGGTGTCTTCTTAACCTCTCACTGCAGCCATCAACGACATCGAAGCATGTACCAACAATACTGATGACTTTATAACAGGGTGGGGTGGGACGAGGTAATTTGTATTAAGGAAGCACGTGTTTAATTAAAAAAAAACAATATACATTACGTATCTGCTAGAAATAACCTTAGACCAACAGGCCATATAGATATATTGTATCATACAGCTTAGCGGTCTTTAATAAATGACGTCACGTTAATTAGCAGAATGTTGCCCTCAACCTAAATCACTGTGTAATACATATTAACCGGCAACAACCTTACTAGCATGTGTGCACACACCGGGTACTCAAAAATGATATTTAACAATTTTTGGTTTTCAGCCCAACTACTCCATGTTCAATAAAAATTTTAATAATTTTTATGTCGGATTGCAAGCTGTGTGAAAACTAGTGGGTACAATCGAGACGTACACGGGATCCCTGTGCGATCACTTTTTGATAAAGATCACAATAATTTTAGCACATTCACACGGTCACAGAATAAAAAAATATAATTTTCCAACTTTTAAAAGTCTAAAATATATTTCTCTAGAGATATTCTAGACATTTAAAATATTTTTTGTATATTGACATACAATTTTAAAATTAAACAAATGAAAACGGCTTTTAGTATTTTGTCTCTAGTTTCATTGACGTAAATATCATTGTATATCCTTTTCGGTTCTTTGATTTTTAATTATGTTTGTTACTCTAAAATAAATTAATGACGTCATTCTTTTACGTGTAGCTGGAAAAGTTAACACTTGATAAGTTTCGTTTCATTGGACTCGATTTCGTAAATTCCTTTTTGTTTAATGTGACGTCATTTAAATTACATGTGGTAGTTTTAATTTTCATTATGATGTCTTTAGAGTGATCTAGACAGAGAGACAAACAGAGTGACAGAATAGTGAAACTATTATAAAGAAGAAATGAGCGCCAAAGCAACAGATGCTTTAATTTTTTTTCCAGAATAGGATTGGAAACCATTTTTGAACAGTCTGGAAAAAATAAATTTGAATCTTTAATTTCAACATGAAATATGTTCTACTGTACGGACCCGAGACCCGACGAAATAACAAAAAGAACTCAGACTTGTATAAATAGAGGCCTTATGTGTTTACTAAAATGACAAGGCAATTTAGTAAAAAAAAATATGAGAAATGTGTGGAAACAAAAAAAAGGCAAATCATGAATAGGAAATGGCCATAGGTTGAATACATGCTGTGGAAGGACGGATGGAACAAAAACGCAAACGATGAGGATGATGTTGACTAGAAAACATGCAAAACAACCCTAATTCAACTACCGCTCATTCAGAGGCAAAAAAAAATTTAACTGAGATTATTTTTTTTACACACCGGATAATAAATAGAGCTGGGGAAAATACTGACTCATATTTAGTTGCCTCTAATTTTCCTCATCACAAATAATTATTGATATTTGTGTAAAAAAAATAAACTTAGACTTAACGTGTTTCTTACATACGGATAAACTAGCTAAGCTTTAAGGCTGAAAGTGTCCGTCTTAAAGCGAAACGATTGATGGAAATCATAACGATATTGTTTCAGATATACTAACATAGCATCGAATAGTTTGATTATGCTTAATTAAACTATTAAAAATATTAAAATTGTACATAACTATCAGCTTTCAATGCAGTTGAAATATAAAAGCATTGGTCGCTAAAGTGAGTAAAAGATTTTACAGTGACCAATACATTTATTAATTGATAACAAGTGTTGTGTTTCTTCAGTGCATTTAAAAGCTTATTACTATAACGTTTTTTATAGTTCGTTTTTGTTTTTTCCTTTTAAGAAATACGTTTTTAATGAAATTCAAAACACGTTCTACTAAAAATGTTTGCTTAAAAATCCTATAAATAGCTCGTAACCTCTTAAAAACAGGTTTTCACCTCTCTTGTACCCCGAGGAAACGATCAGCTCACGGTTGTAACAGTAGCGTAGCGAAGGGGGGGGGCGGGGGGGGGGACATATGTCCCCGGGCGCCGACCTTAGGGGGCGCCAAACTAGGTTGGAAAAATAAATTGAAAGGTTGAGGGGGGTGCAAATCGAAAGTTTGAGGACGGGTGCAAATCGAAAGTTTGAGGGGGGGGGGGGGGTGCCGGGAAGGGTCTCTACGCCTCTGGGTTGTAAACAGGCTAATTGAGTAATCACTTTATATTGTATTATTTATATTTTGTATTTGTTATTTAATATCCGTTTTGTCAAGGTCCAAGTTGTCTGTATTGCTTTCTGTGTGCGTCTCTGTAGCGAGTTATTTTTTACTAGCTTTTATTTAACTTGCTTCCTTTGTCGTCAGTCGTCAGTCTGTCTGTCTAGATCGAAACGCCCCAGCGATATTGCAGGCACTTCTAACTTCTAACTGACAGATACGGTTCTTAGTTTATACGTGGGTCTAGACATGAAGACAATGTATCATGACATTCAATTTGACATAATTGGTCGACTGATTAATTTTTTTATGAATAATTTAAAATTTTTACAAAATAAGTGGGCAGTTATATCCAACTACTTCACACGCGTCATCACGTTCAATAGCGCGTCATCACTTTCAATAGGCGCGCAATGGTTTTTAGTCATGTAACTCTATTGTAAATAAAAACATGTAAAGTACTAAAAAAATAACTATAAATAAAAGCGTGGGTATCTTCTTAAATTTTAGTAAAGTTAAATAGATACTAAACTGACCCACGCTTTTCTTTAAAGTTATTTAAATAGAAATGTATAATTTATTTTCTCCTTTTTAGTGCATTATTACATAAAAGCTTATTATTAAAACGCTTTTTTATGAATTTTGTTTTTACGATATACGGTTGCTGACCGTATGTTCAACCCCCAACCTGACAAAATACTCATGCCTCAGATAGATCCTTCGAATACGCTGGACTGAAACCACCAGCAATGAATTACTGTGACAACGGACAAATCAACTGCAAGCTGAAGAAGAGATCCTCCAGACAAAATGGAGATATATTCATCATACATTTACGAAGCCTATACCCAGCATAACAAGACAGGCCCTCACCTGGAATCCACAGGGCAAAATGAAAAGAGGCAGACCAAGGAAGACATATATACGTGACCTTGAAGAACACACAAAGGTGTTTGGATACACGAAGTGACGTCTCTGAAGCTCTTGTCAGGGGCCTATGTCCCAGGAGGGGAGACAGTGTAACCTATTCTAGCCTAATTTACCCTAATTAAATTAAAAAATAGATATTTTTGTATTGTCAACAAAAACGAACATGTCTTTACAGTTAAAACTAAATGTCTGGCGTTGTATGTGGGCAAAATTGAATTACAAGATTAAATGCAACTCATAAACGGACGCTGTGAACTAAATAAAAGCTTCTAGACAGTGTTTGACATTCTACGTACGTGGTATTTGGTATAGGAGATAGACAGTAGTTTGGGTTTAAGAAGGGGGTTAGTTGACAGCAGAATCACCTTTAGTTAGTACAGTATGCTGCAAGTACATTACTGTTCTTGTTTGCTAATGTAAAAATGTTTACTACCTTGTGTGTTGTAGGCGCGTAGTCTAGGTTCCTTCCTTGTGGATAAGCAGTACACGGTCCTTTAATAAGATACAAATCTTACAAACTAAATATATGAAATTTAGACATAATTAAGATAAGCAATTAGACATTGAAAATATAGCTATAACTGAACAACTATAAATTAAAGTTACTAAGCATTATGTCATTTCTAAAATAATTGTGTTGTAGTCTGTGCATTACTATACTACAGTTGTATCACACCATATTTAGAATTGTATTCGTAAAAGGAGGGTTGAGAATACGTCTACAAGTTAATGCTAGGACAGGTACATCTAAGTAAAAATTCAGATATTTATTGATTTGATCTCTAAGGTTAGCTTTTGAAGCCATAAGATAAAAAAGTGTTCAAAATAATTTTAAAAAATAACTCATGTCCACAAGTAACTTACTGTCGCATACGTTTGCGTGGGTTTTGTTTATGTTATAACCAGGATAGCAAGAACATGAGTAGCTTCCGTTCGTGTTAGTACAGATCTGCTCACATGGAGGTGTGCTTGTATTTGTGCAGTCGTCGATGTCTGAGAAAAATGTGTGGATAAACGTATTAGATAAAAAATAACTTCAATAGGCATTACGAATAACTCTGGTATATTTGCTGTTGACGACAACATTGGGAACATCTACTCGTAACGTAGTTCGAAATATGAAACAAACTATATCAGACAAAATATCTAAAATTAAAACAAAGTTAAAAAGAAAAGTATTGTTTATCGTAGTTGGCGGATAAGCACTTGTCTGATTAAACAAGTCTATATTTAACATCTGTCACGACTTAAGAATCAAACGTCCCTGAGTCAATTTAGCTCCCACAGGTACCTGACTCAAGTTATGCAAAGTAAAGGGAGCTGGGCAAAGTGCTGACTACATTGTCCACTAATATGCAGTAGTAAAAAACATGAACATATCACTCGATTGCCTTATGGCTCGTTAGGTCTTAGAAGGGAATTGAACTGTGTGTTGTAAAAAATGCGATTGTATGCTTTATTATATGCAATAAATGAATTACCTTCACACTTTTTAGGGTCTCTGCTACTTGTTTTGTATCCTGATTTGCAGGAACACTCGTAGCTTCCAATTGTGTTGGTACATGTATGCTCACATATTGTTTGATTAGAATCTTTGCACTCATCAACGTCTGAAATAATGATGTTTCTCAAAATATTAAAAAATAAAAGTTTGAACCCAACATAAAAGGACGTATACTTATACATTTGTTTCATTGTAATGTGAAATGCAAAAGATAAAATATTTTTGGATTTTATTTATCTGATTTGAAAAAAAATTAATTTAATTATGTAATATTTCATGAGCTCTAACCTTATTAAAATAATAATTACAGAAACAATTAATACTAGTGTAAACTAATTTTAATAATTTTAGAACCAATTGCGTGTATTGTGATTTTCCAATGTGCATTTTCTATGAGGAAAAAGATAATAATGATACAACGTGTATCGAACATTACATTTTTATTAGTTTCAAATGTCGTTACTTTCAGTTTCTAGAAAATTTCTTTAATTTTGTAAAAATGAAGTATTTGTTCTAATTTTTAATTTAAAAAATGTGTTACTATAAAAAATATATCAGTAAATAAATGATCGTCTTTGAGTAACGGTGTGTATAACATTTAAATAAAAGCTTAAACCTAAATCAACAAGTAATTGTATAATTAGAACATTGTATTTTGCTTTGAATTGCTACAGATATATTATTTTACATTCTATTGAGCTTATTTAAAAAAATCAGATTCATTCTGTAATATTTTATTAATTTGAACCTCTTTAAAAAAATGAAAGAAATTATTAAAGCTAGTTGTCATAGCGTAAATCGATAAATTAAGACTAGACGGGTAGAGACTATTAAGAACGGTGTAAACTTAAAGGTAGACAATTTGGTTCGAGAGTATGTGCGCGTGCTTAATAAAATATTTTTGGCGTGAGTGTGACGTGAGCGTTACGTGACTATGTTACCGATGACGCAGTGGCGTAGCTAGGATCTTTGGGCAGAAGATATCAGTTGGCCCCTTTGTCAGCCGTTAGACTACAACGGAGTAAAACGAAGAAATCAACTGCTACTTCCGATGTAGGGTTTTAAATAATGTAAACATTCTGTACATTTTATACATTCTAACACAGGGGTAGTAGTGCGGCTAACAACATTTTGGCGTAACGCCATGATGAAACATTGTAAAATGTACTGAAAAACTTATGTTGTAACCAGCTAAAATCATAAAGGATAAGTCAGAGAGGGGGGACACCCCACCGAAAATTTAAAGTTGTTGGGGACGATAGTGTGACATCTTTAGTAAACGCGTTAGGAATTACCCGAATTTGTGACGCCACTATCACATTTTTTGAAAACTGCTCATAATTTATTTAGATCTGTCTTTTTCCTCATGCTATAATTTTCAATAATGATTAATAATAAGTTCCTTGAGATCTATTTTAGCGCCTTCTGTATGTTAGATACTTAGGATGGCTACTGGCTCAATGGGCATATCTACAATTTGTTTCATAACAAATTAACAGCATCATAATGAACAAATGATGAAATTAAAAAATTCTATCATAGACACCAAAATCTCCTTTCTGATCACAGTAGAATGTTAAAGTATGTTTTTCTGTAGCAAGCATCCTCATCCGCGTTGCTGCGATCTAGTCTCTCATACCAGTGTAATGAAAGAATTTGTAAGGGTTTCATCAACGCGTTACCAATTGTGAATTTGTAGTCATCTGATCTTGTTTTCTAAAACTGAGATAGTTCAAAGGTAAACAATGACACTGTTATTTTTTTCGGATCTTTGTTGCGGGGGCGCGGGTTGGTCCACACTACCGGTCAGACGCCCTTGCGCGTGCTGTATGAAAGCATTTAGTGTATGTTAATCATTATCCGAAATGTTGAGGTTGAACTCCTTTCAGTGACCGTCTAAGGGTGTCGCTGGAGTGACGTGTTACACTACCATAGGTAGCCGGATGCTACTCCTGGTCGGTTTAATCATCGAACGTAGAGGCCCACCGTGGGGTGTTCCTGTGCTTGGTGTCATCCGTAAGCAGGGGGCGCCGAAGGCCGCCCCGCCCCTGTTGCTGTTTGGTCGTTGAATTAGTAGTACCCCTGCATGATGCGTAATCAACGAATCCCTTGCACTCAGGTAGCCGCTGGCTTTCTCGCGGACGTCCAGGCTTACTTCTGCTGGTGCGCTGGAGGACACCTCTTATTCGATTTATTTACCTATTTTAGTAGCCCTTCGTATACTTAGTGAATGGCGCTCATTAATCGAATATGGGCGCTGTAGAGCTCACGGGGGATCCCAGGGTGATCCGGGTTACGCACTCGCCGAGGCGCCGGCTGATGCACCTGTGCAAATTTGACCGCTGCGCCGGACATTCAAATAAACGGACCCCAGGTGCTAAGATAGCCGCTGGGAAACTGAGTGGCAAACAGCACCACCTTACTGTCGGGGCGCCGCCATAAAAAAAATGTAATGCTAGAAACCTTCCCCAGAGTTTCTTTCAGCACGTTTTCATAAAAAATGTCTGGGAAAAAAAACACTGATTGGAGTATTTTCAACGACTTCCCAAATTTTCTTGGCGATTGGATGAACAGCAACAACTTATAGGGTTAGTAGCGCCATATGGGCCTGTTCGACCTCCACACGCACACACATACACACACTGAATGCCAATGCCTGTACAGTAAGAAAGGACTTAGGGCCTTTTTGGAAATTTGAATTATTTTTACAGTAAAAAAGAAACAGAATTTCCTTTTCTTTTTAAAATTATTTACATAAAACAAATATTAAAATTCCAATATAAAAGTATTAGTTTTTATAAGAGGTAAAAGGGCCCCCGTGTGCCTTACGGTAGCTACGCCACTGCGATGACGTAGGATGCAGGAAAGAAGACAGTTGGGGGTTAGCCATTGTAGGAAAAAGACGTGTTTTGATGTTGTATAGTATTAGTGTTTAATAATAAAGTTAATTCTATTTCATAATAGAAGTTGTTAATATTGTTAATTAATGTCGTTGGAAAATAAGAGTGTTCCTGTCCTCATCACTTGTGTATAGTTAAAGAGTTAGCTATAGGGGTAAGTCATCATTTGGTTTTATAGAGCAGAACATGTCTGTATATATTTTCCGCCTATCACACTAGTGTATACTAATAATACTAAATTTGAAACAATCGCGTGTAATATGATTTTCCACTGTTCATTATCTATAAGGGGAAAAATAATATTAAAACCGTGTTTCGAACCCTAAATATCTATTTGTTTCAAGTGACATTACTTACAGTTCCTGTAAAAGTTTTTAAATTTTGTGAAAGAAAAAAATTGTTCTGAACATTTTATAAAAACTTGTTTTTCTACAAACGAATATCGCATAAAGTAAATGATCATCTTAGAAAGAATGTGTGTATAAGATGTAATAAATTATAAAAAAAAATTATATTTTTTACATAAATACGTATTTAACATGGGTTATACATAGTGCAGATACTACATTTTAAGAAAAAAGGGGTAAAAATTTAAACCAATCGTTACTTTTTTGAAATATAAATAATAAAAGTAATATATACATTTTTATAGATGTTTATTATAAAAGTTTATTATATTTGTTTAAACAATAAATCCAATACCTTGACATATGTTAGGATTTATGAGGTTTACTTTGTATCCTGATTTGCAAGAACACTCGTAGCTTCCAATTGAGTTGGTACAGGTATGCTCACATACTGTTTGATTGGAATCTTTGCACTCATCAATGTCTGAAATAAAGATGTTTCTTAAAATATTGAAATAAAAGCTTGGAACCAACACCAAAAGAACTTATGCAATTACATTCGTTACATTGTGTTTTAAATGCAAAAGATTAAATATTTTTTAATTTTATTTAGTCTCTTTTATTTATTTTTTTTAAATATTAATTTAATTATGAAACTTTTTATGAGCTGTAACCTCATTAAAATAATAAATACAGAAATTTTTAAAGAAAATGTTCACTAATTATAATAATTTTAGAACCATTCGCGTGTATTGTAATTTTCCACTGTGCATTTTCTATGAGGAAAAAAACAAACAAATTTTAATGATACAATTCGAATGGAACCTTACATTTCTATATGTTTCAAATGACGTCGCTTTTAGTTCTTAGAAAAATTCTTAAATTTGGTAAAATTAAGTATTTGTTCCATTTTTTTTTAAATAACAAAAAGTGTTTCTATTAAAATTATATAAGCAAGTCAATTGTCGTCTACGAGTAACGGTGTTTATAACATTTAAATAAAAGCTTAAACCAAAACCCAAAAGTACTTGTATAATAACATTATACTTTTCGTTGAAAAGCTATAGATAACATATTTTACGTTCTATTGAGCTCAATTTTTTTTTAAAATTATATTAATTCTGTAATATTTTACAATTTTGAACTTCTTTAGAAAAAAGAAAAAAAATATTAACGCTATTGTAAACTAATAAAGTTTATTTTGAAACAATCACGTGCAATTTGATTTTCCACTGTTCATTTTCTATATGGAAAAAAATTATATTAAAACTATGTGTTTCGAACCCTAGACACTTATTTATTTCAAGTGACATTATTTACAGTTTCTGTAAAAGTTCTAACATTTTGTGAAAGAAAAATGTGCTCTGCATCTTTAAAAAAACTATATTTCTACAAACGAATATACCATAAAGAAATGATCGTCTTTGACTGAATGAGTGTATACGATTTTTTAAAAAGATCATTTTTTACATAAATAAGTATTTTAAAGGGTTACACATATTGCAGATGCTACAATTAAAAAAAAATAGTGCTAAACATTTAAACCAATTGTTACATTTTTAAAATATCAATAATTAAGGTAATATAAAATTTTGAATGTAGATGTTTATTATAAAAGTTTATTATACTGGTTTATACAATAAATCCATTACCCTGACACATGTTAGGATTTATGCTGTTTGCTTTGTATCCTGATTTGCAAGAACACTCATAGCTTCCAATTGTGTTGGTACATGTATGCTCACATATTGTTTGATTAGAAACGTTGCACTCATCAATGTCTGAAATAAAGATGTTTCTCGGAATATTAAAATAAAAGCTTGAACCAAAGACAAAAAAAAAACTATGCAATCTCAACGTTATATTTTGCTGTCAAATGCTATAAATAACATATTTTATGTTTTATTTAGCTGATTAGAAAACCAAAAAAAAAACAAATTTTATTCTGTAAAATTTTATTATTTCGAACCAGAATAAAGCTAATGAAAAAATAATAATAATAATTTAATAACCAAACGCGTGTGTTGTGAATTTCCAAAAGCATTTTCTATGAGATAAAAAAATATATTAAAATGGGAACGTTGTGTTTTGAATCCTTTCTTACTATTTGTTTCAAGTGACGTGATGTTTAGTTCATGTAAAAGTGCTTACATTGTGTGAAAAAAAGCATTTTCTCTAAACGTTTGTAAATAAAAATGTCTTTCTACCAATGAATATATTACTAAATTAATAATTATCTTTAAATAAATGTGTGTATTACATAAATGGAAAAAAGATGTTTTACATAAATACGTAATTTATTGTAATATTTATAGTTAAAGTTTCATTAAAAAAAAATAAGTCTTTACATTTTGAACAAATTAATGCTTTTTATATATTACTAAAAAAGGAAATATAGAAATTTTAATAATTTGTTTTGTAAAAGTGCGAAAAACGCATTTAAACAAAAAAAAAACATTACCTTGGCACATATTAGGATTTGTGCTGTTTACTTTGTACCCAGAATTGCAGGAACACTCGTAACTTCCATAAGTGTTAATACATGTATGATCACAAACTGTTTGATTGCCATCTTTGCACTCATCAATGTCTGAAATAAAGATGTTTCTTAAAATATTGAAATAAAAGCTTGGAACCAACACCAAAAGGACTTATGCAATTACATTCGTTACATTGTGTTGTGAAATGCAAAAAATTAAATGTTTTTTTTTTGTTTTATTTAGTCTATTTGTTTTTTTTTAAATATTAATTTAATTATGAAATATTTTATGAGCTGTAACCTCATTAAAATAATAAAAACAGAAATTATTAATGACAATGTTAACTTATATTAATAATTTTAGAACCGTTCGGGTGTATTGTATTTTCCACTGTGCATTTTCTATGAGTAACAAAAATTATAATCATACGATACGTATGGAACCTTACATTGCTATATGTTTCAAATGACGTCACTTTTAGTTCTTAAAAAAATTCTTTAATTTTGTGAAAATAAAGTATTTGTTCTAGTTTTTTATAAATAAAAAGTGTTTCTAGTAAAATCATACCAGCAAGTTAATTGTCGTCTACGAGTAGCGGTGTCTAAAACATTTAAAAAAAGCTTTTACCAAAACCAAAAAGTACTTGTATAATAACAACATTTTACTTTGCTTTGAAGTGTTATAGATAAAATATATTACGTTCTATTAAGCTCATTTTTTAAAAAAATCTGATTAATTCTTAAACATTTTACAATTTTGAACCTCTTTAGAAAAAAAAAATTATTAAAGCTATTGTAAACTAATAATTTTTTTTTTGAATCAATCAAGTGCAATGTGATTTCCCACTGTTCGTTTTCTATATGGGAAAAAATTATATTAAAACGATGTGTTTAGCACCCTAGACACTTATTTGTTTCAAGTGACGTTACTTTTAGTTCCTGTAAAAATTCTAACATTTTGTGAAAGAAAAATTTGTTCTGAATCTTTAAAACAAAATTCTTTACAAACGAATATATCATAAAGAAATGAACGTCTTTGACTAAATGTGTGTATACGATTTTCTCAAAAAGATTATATTTTACATAAATACGTATTTTAAAGGGTTAAACATAGTGAAGGTGCTACAATTTTAAAAAATACTGCTAAAAATTTAAAATAATCTTTACATTTTAAAATATCTATAATCAAGGTAATATAAAATTGTAATGTAGATGTTTATTATAAAAGTTTATTAATCTTGTTTATACAATAAATCCATTACCTTGACATATGTTAGGATTTATTCTGTTTGCTTTGTATCCTGAATTGCAGGAACACTCGTAGCTTCCAATTGTGTTGGTACATGTATGCTCACATATTGTTTGATTAGAATCTTTGCACTCATCTTTGTCTGAAATAGTTATGTTTCTCGAAATGTTAAAATAAACGCTTGATCCAAAAAAAATCAAAAGTTCTTTTGCAATTACAACGTTATGTTTTGTTTTGACATGTCAGAGATTAAATATTTTAAATGTTTATAAATTAAGATAAATTTTCAAAAATTACGATTGCATATCAGTGTTAAACAGGTAGTTTGTATGTTTACATTTAAAAGAGAGAAAAAATAAAACACATTAAGATCGATTATGATGGATTCATATATAGCAGATAACAACCTAAGTGTGAGTTAGGGGGTAGGATGTACAAAAAGTTTAAATATAGAAAAAACAGCAAAACGTCCTATTCCCGGGAATTTTACATGGCAAAGTGAGAAGTAATAATCTTCTTTTTGTCGCTCGTTAAAATTTGATGATCAGCTAAAATTACCTAACTATTGACAATACTAGACTACCCAGTTATTCTTGAGTAACACTGTTTTAAGGGTCATCCATAGAATACGTCATGTTTACTTGATATTTTTTAACTTTTCCCTCCCCTCAGTACTATCACTTATTATCACAAAAAACCAGACTCACATTCAAAGAGACGTCACACCTCAGACATGTTTTTGTCTTTTAAACACAGATTTCGGATGAGCATTGGTCTAACCACACTATCCCTTCATATGTTGACGTCACAGGTTGATTTTACACCTGCCTAACTCTAATTCACCTGCCCAGTTTCCCGCCAAATCGCAGGCATCATGATTTTTTCATTTAAAAACACATATTTCGGCTTAGCATGGGTCTGAACACAGAAACAGGAGAACTCTACTTCACCTACCCTGTACCCCCTTTCAAGTGCCAATAGGTAACTTTAGCATTCACATGTAAAAACAATTGAAATTTTTTTTTGACAATTTGTGTCTTGAACAATTACCTCCCGCATTGTAACTATTACAATATCATCTTAGCTATAGGGGAAGTTCTGATTATAAGCAAAATAAGTGGTATAGTTACTTAGAGAGCCCGTGTAAGATAGTTAAGTTACTCGAATGGGCACTAGTATTATTTCAAATTAAATTTAAATACCAAATTAGCCAATTCCATAGCTAAAAAAACAAAAATAAAATAAAATAATTAAAGTCTGAAATTGTTTAGTATAAAAACTCATTATTGGCATAGATTTTAGACCTAAATAGAGCGAGAGATCGAGATCTACATCTAGATTTAGAATCTACGACTGGCTTAAGTCTAGTTTTTCAGTAGCTCTAGATCTAGAATCTAGATACATAAATCCCTTGTATTCTTGAACTAGATGATCATTGAAGCTAAAAAGCAAGAATGTATATCAAATATTTAAGGACTAAATTAGTTTAATAAAAAAATTCAATAGTTTTTCGTGTTTTTATACTGACGTGTTTTTATGCTAATTGTTTTTATTTTAAAATAATTAAATTTGGTTTGACCTAAACTCTAGATACATAACTTTTTCTTCCTGCAACAGTTTATCTGTAGATCTAGAACAAATTATTGTATACTCAAATTTGAAGAACTGTTGAAAATTGATAATAGTGTTTGGGCCTAAAAAAAAACGTTACATCTATAGCCGATAGAAAATTTAGATTTGTAATGCGTTAAACTTTTGATTGGGCAACATGGAAGCCGCCACGATTGTGGTAAAAAATAAATGAATCATTTGACGTCGCTATAACAAAAGTCATTATTCTGAACTTTTATAATTAAAGTGGTGTTTCTACCAATAAATATATTAATAAACTATTTAACGTCTTTATATGAATTTTTAATTAACAGTTTGGTAAAAATGAACAATATTCTATACCTAATTACGTAATTTACCTCTCTACACATAGTGCAGATTCTCTCTTGTAACCAAACAGACAAACAAATAAAAAATAGATACATAAATAAACAAATATACAAACTTGTAAACAAACTTCCGTTTTATTAGTATATACTTTGTACCTGTGCAACAACTGAAATCTGGAAGATTTTATGTGTTTTATATAATTTATTTGCGACTATTGAAAACTTACAAAACCCAAATAATTGTCAACGCTATTAACATTGATCGTACATGAAACTTGACAAAGTGGCATACTAATATATTAAAGATTGAAGGTAGGATCACACGGAAAACAAGCCTTTACTTAAAAAAAAAAAGAAAATATAAAACAATGGCGTATTGGCAGCCGATAATATGATACAAAAAATATTACACGCGTCCAATACAGTGGCGGAACTACAGTGCCGCCAGACCCCGCAAGTCGGGTTGGGGGGCAGGCCATTTAGGGAGCCACAGCTGACCATTATTAATATTTTTTTTTTAAATTTGGATGTAATATTCGGGCATTTTTGCTTTGACTTTTGGTTTGTAAAAAAATACTGTAGCTGCGGTACGATTATTTTTTAATTTTACAGTCACTATACCACGCAATTCTACAAACATTTAAATCCATTACACAAACTGTATTGTAAAATATGGGCACAACTTCAAATTTTAATTGCTTTTGTGACTAGTTGCTCGCCTTTGATAGCCACACAGACTCGTAGCTGTTCGAACGAAGTAGTATATCAGGTCACATTTGATTAGTATTTTTGGCGGAGCAGGAGCAGGCACAGGTACAATATATAGTAAAATACACCAGGTGGTGGAGGGTGAGGCGCAGGCGCAGGTACATAGACATAACGTAAAATACTCTTCGCCCAGCCTGGGTGAGGGAGTGCTGGGGGAGGGTGAGGGTTAGACGTTTTATATAGTAAAATACTCCAATGGGGTGGTGTTGTGATGATGGTGGCCTTTTAGTAAGATTTTATTTATTTTGCTCTCGTTCACGCTTGGTGATTTTACTCCAAAGTTTTTTTTTATTCTAAGTTTTTCGGTCAGAGCTATCCATCTGTCAGCCAAATATCGTAAAGTTCAAGGTAGACCGATAAACAAAACGCAACAACGTGTAATATAATTGGACTTATTGAGCATACGTCGTATCAATTTTAACGTTAGCAACTGCCTCGGAGAGTTTAACAAACTGCACTTAGGGGCTAAAAACAACCACAATGTCAATTACATACACACTAAATTAGTACACTAAAGGAAACTAGAAGGAAGAGGAATATATATCTTAGTCTTACGGCAGATTACCTTGCCATGTTTGCTTTAGTATTAGAGTTTTCATCATCGACTTATTAGGACTAAGACAGATTAATAACAGTGATACTTCTTTTTTTTTTACTTGAACTTCTTTAATTTTAGAAGGCTTACTTATACATAATACAATACGTCTAATTACGATTTTATTTTTACAACTCAATTTATTTTGGTTTTTCTATATCTAGCATTGTCATCTTAATTTTTGACCAGCTTAGTAAAATTTGCTTTAGATTATAAACTACAAGATTAAAAAAACGTTATAGTAGTTCGTGTCAAATGAGACAGTGTTTAAAATGTCTACATTTAAATACACAAAGAAAACTTATTTATTGTACACTATTGTCAGAAAATACTGTAGATAAGGTTTTTTTTTATTAAAAATCTAAAATAGTACTACCCTATTTTTAAAATTAAACAACAAATTAAAAACAAACAACTAAACAAACAAATTAAAGCAAACAAATTAAATTAAAAAATAAAATGTTAAATTTTTAAAAATTAAAATAAATAATTTAAATTTAAAAATTAAAAATTAAAAATTTAAACTTAAAAATTTAATAAAATTTAAAATAAATAAACATTTAAAATTAAAAAACTTAAAAAAAAATAATTTAAACATTAAATTTTGGAATTTAAAGAAATTAAATTTTAAAAATTTAAAATTTAATTAAAAAAAAATTAAAATTAAAAAGTAAAAATAAAAATATAAAAATTATGATGTCAGTCTTTTTAAAATTAAACAAACTAATTAAAAACAAACTTATTAAAATTAAACTAATTAAAAACAACAAACAAAGAAAAAACTAATTAAAAACCAAAGAAAAAAATTAAATCGATAGACTTGTAATGAGATTCAAGCAACAGATGGCCTGGCGTATTTTACTATATAACATGTCTCCACCACCACCATCACCACCGCCTGCGCCTGCCCCGCCAAAAATACTAATTAAATGTGACCTGATATACTACTGACCGATCCTTCAATGTGTTCTCTGGCGGATGAGACAAAGGGTGGGGACCAAATAAAGGGCTCAAAAATTGTCGTCAAATGAATTTATATATTTTAAAATAGCTATTTATTATAGTATTTTTTTATCCATCGACATGGCCGAGTTCTATTTCACCAACAACTAAACACACCCTGTCGCCCACGAAATCTAGTACACAAATCAGCTGGCCCCATACAGTTTTTTAATTGAGAAGCGCGGACAATCTAAATCTAGCCCATCACACCAAACTGATGCCGATTTTTTTATGAGACCTTCATTAAAACGTCGTCAATCGTGTATTTTATTGTAATGGTTTAATGATTTTTTTTCATGAAAGCCTAATGCAATCGAACGCCTAATTTATAAAGGAAAAGTAAACAACTCAAGGAGTTAAAAAGCTGCAAAAAAACAACAACAATTGCTTGATTAATGTCTTTAGCTTAAAATTTGAAAGAATTTTATTGATATGAGGGCTTGAAATAATTAAAATATTAAATTATTAAATAATTAAATAATTAAATAATTAAATAAGTAAACAAAGACCTTTATTAGTGACACTTTCTTTTTTCTAGAGTTATATATGCAAGAGCCTTTTTTCTGTAAGTCGAATCGGCGGCAGGTAATACGATCTATATAACGCACCATATTTAAGCTAGACATATTATATAGCAAAGTAGAAATTTTCGAAGGCCCTTTGATTAGAACTTGGAATAGTTGCATACAAGCTGTTATTCTTGAAGCACCGAGACATTTTACTTACATTCTCTCTCTCCTCTTAAACGTCTTCCCTCAAAGTAATATTTATAAGGTAAACTCTCTATAATCATTGTAGAAAAAAACCGTGAACTAAATAATTGATTTGGTTATATTTTAAAATAACTTAAGTTTAGCAATATTTTCTGGCATAGTGTTAATAAAAACTCAAACTGAATACATGAAGTCCGTATAACTTTATGATATAAACAATCTTTGTTTTCTATTTGCTGATGACATTCATATTGTTTAATTGTAATCTTTGCTTTCATCAATGTCTGAAACTGTGATGTTTCTCAAAGTTTAAAACTTAGTTTTTAAATCTAAAAGACTTACTCGGTTATAATTTTTTTCTCACGTAGCATGTAGGAGATAAGCAGTTCTTTTATTAAAAGGCTGTTACTTTATTGCCTATTAAAGAAACTATCATCGACAAAAACAAACAAAAATAATTATCATTAAAAAAGTTTTAAAAAACCCACGTTTTCTGATTGAACTAAAAAGTATAAAATAAATGCTATACATCACAATAATGCAAGCGATCAGTCTACTATAAGCGATGAAAAACGTGGGGCGCCGAAGTAAAAGTTATATTACTATTGATTAGATAATACTATTGACTTTTATTAGGGAGCTTGTAGAGAGTCAACAGTATTAGAAACTGTAAGAAAATCACAGCGCCCCACGTTTTTTCATCGCTTATAGTAGAGTGATCGCTTGCATTATTGTGATGTATAGCATTTATTTTCTACTTTTTAGTTCAATCAGAAAACGTGGGTTTTTTAAAACTTTTTTAATGATAATTATTTTCTACTTTTTAGTCTTTGTCTGTTTGTTTGCATTAAAATCTTGCTATCGATTTTATCTTTTCGCATTCACTTTTTTTTGGGTAAACGAAGACAACTCGTAAAAAACACGTGCCTTGAACCCGTGTCGAGTGGGTTAGCAATCGTGTGCCCAACCACTCGACCATATCGTCTCCCCCATACTGGCCACCAGTTGTTACGTTCTGGTTGTTTGTACAAAAACACCGCGTGACAACTACTCAGTAAGCATAAAGAGGGAGAGTACCGAACCTTGTTTTCATCAAATTACCATTACTGGGTTATGTCCCTTTTCCCCCACGTTTTTTGTACAATTATATAGCGGTCTAAAATGATCAATAAAATGTTTCCATGGATCAATTTAGTAATAATAACAATTGAATACTCTATTGTCGTTGGAAACAAAGCTTCCCTGAAAATTTCAGCGCACTAGCTAACTGGGAAGTGCCCGAAATTTTGATCGGAAGATTTGATTGGAAAGACGCGAAAGCAAGTTAAAGAAAACGTGGGAAAAACTCCACGAGAAAGCCTTTAACACAGCCATATCAAAGTCTATTGACAGCCTTGAAGTCAAAGATTATGTACACTATACTATAGAATAGAACTAAAAAACAACATTACCTTGACACTTGTTTGGGTTTTTGCTGCTGACAACATATCCAGGTTTACAAGAGCAAACACGACGTCCATTGCTATAAGTTGTTATTTGCTCACAGCGACAGCTGGCTAAAGAACACAATAGTGACGTCAATGTTGTATTGGGTAAAATATTTGTTGTCTACGACTGTTAATCTAAAGTCATTTGTTTAGTGCACTTTGCCTCAAGTGCTTTTACACTAAGTCATTTTATTTAGAAACACGGATGGTCGGATAAATGTAAAATGGTAGTGTCAGTGTGGCTCATATATTACAGGCAAGGTAGAAAAGGATATGTATGGATGAATTGCATAACCTTAATTTTGTTATTCTTATCGTTGTTTTGCTTCATATCAAATATGCGCATTTCCTTTTTATTAAATTTGTTTATTTGAAACATAATTGCTTTGTTCTATTACATTTAGTATCAACCATGAATTGAAATGACACAACTGACAAAATAACATTAACACAAAGCCCAATAAATGTTTCTAAATTCTCTGAATAGAAATCGATTGTCTTAAATATATCTTTTTACAACTGGTTGTATTATTTTTTGTTTATCTAATAATATGAAAATTAAAATACTGTAAACAGAAAACATACCCTGAGAATATAGTGGGCACAAGAGCAGTAACTCTGCAAGGATTATTATGAAATATTGGACCTTCATTTTGGCACAAAATTATTGGCGATTTTATTCTGTCAACAAAAAAAAATATGAATTTTTTTAACAAAAGTTAAAAGTTAATTAAAAGCATAAACACGTCTTAATAACAAGCTTTATATGTAATAATGCAATAAAAAGGAGAAAAAAAAGTTGATTTTCTTTATAAAACAACTAAAAACAAGTGCACTAAAAATATTTACAGTAACAAGCTTTGAAATGCACTGGAAAAAAAGAAAAGAAATCTAAATTGCTTTCTTTCATAAAAGCTATGGTCGCCAATATAAATGAAAGCTTTGAAATTTTAAATACAATATAAATGCATGACCATATCAATGGTCTTGTAGCAAACTAGAAACAATTCATTTTTCTGTTCAACAGCCAGTACGATTCTGCGTATTGCATGAATATATTGTAGAAATCCGGATAATGATTATTGGTATATAATCATTTGAACATACCGGCTTTCATTTCTAGCGCTAAAAATCTAATATCTAATATTATGTAGTACCCCGTAGCGTAAAATACCTTTGATTTTGTATCACTTTTATGAAAAAACAAACTTACAAATTATGCCTGTAACAATTAAGTAACCTAACACAGTAGCTTCACGAAGCGGGGGCCTCACAATTTAGGCGTGACACCATTACGAAAACTCGTAAAATTTACTGTCAAGATTGTTTTATCCAATTAAAATAATACAATATTGAGTAGACGGGGTAACACTCCACTGGAAATGCAAAATTATCAGACGGTGTGGGAGTGACACTCACTAAACACACCGGATGATATCGAACCTTGTGACGCCACTAACAAAATACACATGTTTAAATGCTGCTCATGATTTATTTTGGTTTGCTGTTTTCTTTCTTATAAGTTTGCAAAGTGATTAATATGTTCCTTGAAGTCCATTATACTTAGGATGGCCAAGTTACTGACCCAAAGGGCAAATCTACAACTTGTTTCCTAGCATTAAAATAATGGAGAGACTTGGGGCGACGCGGCAGGAGGACACCCCTTATTTTCTTTAGCCATTGATTATAGTAGCCCTCCGTATTCCTAGGGCATGGCATCTTTAAAACAAGTGTATGTGCCGTAGTGCTCACGGGGTGGGGGGAGCCCGGGACGCCGGCTGATGCATCTGTGCAGTTTGATTAATAAATTAAGCAGTAACCCTGACCCTTTGTGCAGGACACCCAATTCACTCACCCCAGGTGCTAAGAAAACCACTGGGAAACACTTGGTGGCAAACCGAACCGCATTACTGTCAAGGGGCCGCTCTCCGAACGAATTTTTAAAAAAAATATTTATTGGCAGAAAGCGTTGCAAGCGTCAGAGTTTCTGTCTGGCTTCTCTTCGAGAGGGAGGCACTGCTTCTCATTTGTGTGGTTGTGGTAGGAAATTTCACGGTCAGTAGAGATTTGTCTGAATTATTCTGAACGACTTCCCAATGTTTCTTGGCGATTATATCATTTTTGTATTAATGCATAAAGGACAAGGAGACAGACAAACGAAAATCTTTAGGTAGCGGCATATTAATTAGAGATAAATTAGATCAACAAACAAATTGTAATGAAGGCTAAAAATAGAAAAAAAAAGTTTTCTACTTAGCTTGTTGTGAAAACACTGTCCTCGGCTGTTATTTTTTTTAAAACAATGGCTTAATTGTAATCATGGATGGATGGGATTTTGGTGAGGACAGAGAATTGAGAGGGGCCTTGTGGCGGTGGGGTAGAGAGTTTTTAGCGATGCGTATACATTTGCGGGTGCCTGATGCCAAGCTCACAAAAGCGTCAATGTTCAAGTTTATTTATAGGTTAATTCTCTCAACGGCGAGCCCCAAATTGCAGCAATGCCTATAGTGTTATTAATACCGATAGGCCTTGTACAAGCCCCCCCCCCCCTCTTCCCACCAAGTAAGAAAGGTTTGGTGGCCTTTTTGGTTTTTTTGTATTACTTCTACGGTACAAAAGAAATTGGCTTTCCGTTTTCTTTGCAAAATTATTTTTAAAATTCAAATATTAAAAAATTAAAGAGGGAAAAGGGCCCCTGTTTGCCTTGGGCCACTATGCCTTGCTTACGCTAGCTTTACTTTAGCTACGCCACTGGTTGGTTTTCGTGTTAAGAAATAATTCTTTATTTGGTATGGTAGGTTACAAAATGTTTGGCCTAAATATTAAACGACAAACTTAGACTACTTTGAATATAAATTAAAATGTAAAACGGTAGCCTATCTAATATTGAGATGACTATTCGGTTTAAAAAATATAGCAAGCCTGCTGCAATGGATTAAAATGCACAAGCGATTAGTATTACATGTTTCGATTTTAGATCAAACGTGAAATTATTGAATCACATGATCTGAAATTATATTTACAGATGCTACTATACAGTAGATGGAGAAGGTTACTTAAACTAAGTTAAAATGCAAAAAAAAATTAAGTAATCAGCCAAAAATACGTTAAAGAAAACTAAATTAAAAAAAAAACAATGTTATTACAAATTGAAGTAATCGTAATAAAATATTCTTCATTAAAAAAATAAAACGGTGAACAATGAAACTAGGCAGAGGCCATTATCTGATATTAGTGTCTGCATAAAAAAATGTACGAACGTTAAAATTCAAAAAGCCTGGCACGGAGAATGCTGTAGAATCTTAAACATACATAATTACTAAAACTATGGATGGATGTAGTTAATAAAAAGTATAAAATTACACACAGAACCAACACATTTAAACAAATACAGACTCACATGAGACAATAGGTTGAACTGTTCAAAACATTCAAGCAGATCTTGGAGCTCCGCGTGTGGCATTTTTTATAAGGTCGGTGATAAATCTGTAGCCAATCAGAAGACAAAAATGCAACAAGAAAAACATAGGCGACGCCACAGTTTTTAGCAACTTAAAATATATTTTCTAAGATGCATATAATTTTTTTCCAAAATAGTGAACAGCAATACATTAATCGAGTTTTTGCTAACGAAAAAACAAACACTTTAATGAATAACTAAAAAAAAAAGACTCCATTGCATAAATGAAAAACAAAGACTCCATGCACTAACTAAAGAATAGACACTCCACCCAATAACTAAAAAAGCGCTAGTGATCTCATCTAAACATACAAGAACATTTTTAGAAAACACTAATGGGGAAGACAATTTCAGTGCAGTCGGGATATTCACATTTCAAGAAATGGTGCGCAGCAAATAATCTATGTATAATAATTCGGAACATAAGAATATTATTATAAAGAAAGACAGAGAAATAAAGGTAAAAATAAATTCATGTACATGTTATTGAGAAATAAAAAATTGGGTAAAGTAATACAGAAAATTAGATGTTCTTAATATATGTTAAATATCTTATATCTAAGTTAAATACTACGTAAATTATAGGCTTTTGATAAATCGAAAGTAGAGTAAGTCCAACTTCCGGTTACCAAAAATCGCTTAAAAGCTGCTACAGAACTACAAATTTGATATGATACGTATATAATAAATTTCGTCAACCAAAGTTTTTACGTTATTCAAGCTATCGTATTCACAGGCAGAGAGATACAAAGACAAACAAAAAAAACACACAGACATAAGGCAAAATGGCAAAATTAAGTTTTTTCGACTCAGGGAACTGAATTATTTTTAAAAATTTGTTTGGAAGATTGCAATACGTCATCTATACTCCGTATATGTGATAGTAAAAATATAAACTACGTTGAAAAACTAAAAAAAATAAAACGCCTATGTTAGCTGGGACAGTTAATGACACGGATTATCGACAGGTGTCCGCCTCTCTCTTTCTGTCTAGTGACGTCTTATCCTTTCTGATTGATCTCCTAACGGAAAGGTTTTCTTTGTTAATTCAACTGCCGCTGCAAGAAAAATATATTTAGTGCAATGGTTCCCAAAGTGGGCATAACGCCCCACCAGGGTCGATAAGACGGTCGTGGAGTCGATTGAATCATTTGATGCAGTAAACGGTCGTTTGTAAAAATATTCGTTCGATGAAAAAAAAATGTATAAGTGTATAAAATAGGTGGTAAGTTTTCAGCTCTCAGCAAAGTCTGAAAGAATAATCCGCATTTTTCACATATTGTCAAATATGACATGCAAAAATAATTAACATACCATAAGAAATTAATAATAATTAGTAATTCGCGACTAGGGTTCAGGGTGGCTGATAATAAGAGCAACACTAACCTATATTGTTCAGGCTTGCTGTTAATAAGAGCCACAATCTGGACAAAAACGACCGGGCTTGCGGGTCGGCTTATATATATAAAATTTTGTGGAAATAAGTGGAACAG
Source organism: Physella acuta (assembly GCF_028476545.2). Lineage (NCBI taxonomy): Eukaryota > Metazoa > Mollusca > Gastropoda > Physidae > Physella > Physella acuta. Next base: position 552,551 of record NW_026731931.1, on the reverse strand, counting down.
GGCTCAATGTATGGTCTTCACGTGAAAATTAAATAAAATACAACTTCCGTTCAGGCAGAATTCGATAGGGAAAATGTAATAAATATATGTGAATTTTCGTCCACATAGCTTTAAAGGTACTTAAGGTAATGGATTTTCAGAAATCGGAAGTAGAGTCTTTACCACGTCAGGTTACCGGAAATTTCTTCAAAAGTTAATGAAAATGTTAAATAATACCTAAATATAAAATTTCGTCGTACTCAAATTATCGACATAAAAACAGCCATATCGACAGGCTTGCAAAACTAAAATTTTCCGACCTAGGATTTTTCAAAATCTCTATTTCGATTATTTGTCCATTACTTTACTACCTCTATACTTTGTAAAATAGATAGTTAAAGTTATAGTCAGTGAGCCTATACATTTTTTTCCTTTTTTTGAGAATACTTGCGGAAGGGGGGGGGGGAGGTTGTTGAGGTTGTTTTGTTATTACTACTACATATGTTACAAAATGTGCCCACAGTATTGACTAGCCTCTGTCTGCATTCTGTATTTTATTATACATTAACGAGTTAGCATTGTTCTAAAGTCATGGCTGTTTATGATGTTTAAAGTGGTAGTAACAGATAAGTGAGCGGTGTGTCGTGTCGAACGTGCAGCGGTGCATGCAATGCAACTCAACTTGATTGCAATGCAATGCAATGCAGTACTGTGCAGTGTAATGCAATGCAATGCAGTGCAATGCAATGCAATGTAATGCAATGCAATACAGTGCAATGAAATACAATGCAATGCAATGCAATGCAATGCAATACACTGCAATGCAATACACTGCAATGCAATACACTGCAATGCAATACACTGCAATGCAACGCAATGCATTAAATCCAATTAAATTCAATTAAATCCTATTCAATCCAATCGAATGCAATCTAATGCAATCTAAATTAATCTAATCTAATACAATTAAATCCAAAACAAACTAATCCAATCAAATCCAATCAAATCCAATCAAATCCAATCAAATCCAATCCAATCCAATCCAATCCAATCCCATCCCATACCATCCAATCCAATCCCATCCCAACCCATGTCATGTCATGTCATGTCATGTCATGTCATGTCATGTCATGTCATGTCATGTCATGTCATGTCATGTCATGTCATGTCATGTCATGTCATGTCATGTCATATCATATCATGTCATGTCATGTCATGTCATGTCATGTCATGTCATGTCATGTCATGTCATGTCATGTCATGTCATGTCATGTCATGTCATGTCATGTCAAGTCATGTCATGTCATGTCATGTCATGTCATGTCATGTCGTGTCGTGTCGTGTCGTGTCGTGTCGTGGCGTGGCGTGGCGTGGCGTGTCGTGTCAAATCATGTCGTGTCAAATCATGTCGTGTCGTGTCGTGTCATGTCATGTCATGTCATGTCTTGTCTTGTCATGTCATGTCATGTCATGTCATGTCATGTCATGTCATGTCATGTCATGTCATGTCATGTCATGTCATCGTATGTCAAGGAAATAGCACTTTACAATATGTACGATTATACAAACAAGTCAAAAATGTTTTAATACAAAAATACGTGTCATCCACTTACATTGTTATAATAATATACAAACAAGCTTATGAACGATCTCTACCGCTCTTTTTTTTATATTGAGATAAAAGACATGTCACCATGACATTGCTATGATTTACAATACTTTGTGTAAAGCAGATTGGGGCTTGAATGCCTTTCAGCAACAATCTAGAACAATCTAGATAATCCAGACGTACGTGTTTGACGTACACGTACACGTACACGTACACATACACGTACACGTACACGTACACGTACACGTACACGTACACGTACACGTACACGTACACGTACACGTACACGTACACGTACACGTACACGTACACGTACACGTACACGTACACGTACACGTACACGTACACGTACACGTACACGTACACGTACACGTACACGTACACGTACACGTACACGTACACGTACACTTACACTTACACGTACACGTACACGTACACGCACACGCACACGCACACGCACACGCACACGCACACGCACACGCACACGTACACAATCATGTACATATCAGTCTGCCTCTCGCTGTCTGTGCTGTATAACATAGCAGAATATCAATACCATCTGTCTCTTGGTTTTTTACCTAATGGTGAATAAGACTCCAATTATTGATTAGCTAAACAGACGGAACAAGAAAAAGATTTCTCTTAAAATATTTTAAACTTGTTCAACAATGATGCTGTACCACAAATGGATAAACACAGTTTTTAAGTTCATACAATTTTTTTTTTACAAAAGGGGGAAACGGTGTTGCAAGTGTGTTGATACGTATGTAACCAAAACACAAATGTTAAAAAGCATGTCAGTTGAGGTGATATATTTTGTATGTTGCTGTGTGCGAGTGTGTGTGTTATGATTGTGTTTTCTACTTGAATGCAGGTGTTTACCTCTGTTTAGTTAAGTTGTTTACCTCCATGTTCTGCGGTGTGGTTACGTTGAAACAGAAAATACCACCCTTTACATTGCAATAAAAGTTTACGACATTTTTATGTTAAAAATAATTAAACAGTTATTTAGCTAAAATAAAAATGTTTTTGAAAATTGAAAAATTGTGACATTCTTTACAATTTATTGCGAATAAATGCTTCTTTTGAAAAATATTGTTTTATATCTTTTAAATAGATTATGCCATTTAAATAACATATTATTTTGATATAAATCTAGCCATCATGCATTCAGGTATCTATTCGTTAATACATCACATGAAATGCAACATGTTACAATTATTTTATTGATAAATTATCTTAAATTTTATAAAGAATAGAACAAATTAACCCAAGTCTATTTTAAAATAGAATAAAAATAACCGAATTAATTATGGCTGAATGGGGCGCACCGGGTTATACAACCGCCGAGTAGCTGGCTGCAGTTTACCACTGAATTAAGAAGTAACGCTTACCTGTTGCGCAAGACAACCAATAAACAGACCACATGTGCAAAGATAGCTGTTGGGAAACTCTGGGTGGCAAACTGCGCCGCTTTACTGCCGGAGTGCCACCCTCAGTAATAAAAATTTCACGGCAGAAACCTTCCCAAATGTCGGAGTTTCTTTCATGCACCCTTTCAGGAAAAATGTCTTGCAAAAACACTTCCTTTGGAATATTCTCAACGACAACGACTTCCCAAAATTTCTTGTCGATTGGATAAAAATCAAAAACGTAGTGTTGGTAGTGCCATATTAATTAATGATTAATCGGATCAACAAATGAAATGTCATTAATGATTAAGGTAAAGAAAAACATTGACACATGTTGGACTCAGCCGGTTGTGTGAACACTGTCCATTGTTTTGTTTTTTTAAAATATCTCATTGGTTATGATGGATATTTAGTAAGATGTAATTTCGCGGAGGGCAGACAGTTGGGAGAGAGTTGCAAGTCTGTGGGTTAGGGTATGGAATTTCCCAGTGAGTTGCAGTTTGTAGCAATGCATGTAGATTTACGGGTGCTGGATGCCAATGTTACAAAATAGTCGAAGTTCAAGTTTATTTATAGTCTAACTCTCTAAATGGCTTGTACGAAAATGCGACAACGCCTGTAGTTATATCACGGATGGGCCCTGTTCGACCCCCACCCCCACTGAATCCCACTAAAGTAAGAAAAGACTTTGGGCCTTTTTGGAACTTTTAATTATTTCTACATTAGAAAAGAAACTGAATTTTCCTTTTCCTTCAATTAGAATTGCATCGCATGGCGTTGCATGGCTTTGCATGGCATTGCATGGCATTGCACAGCATTGCATGGCATTGCATGGAATTGCATAAAATTGCATGGCATTGCATGGCATTGCACGGCATTGCACGGCATTGCATGGCATTGCATGGAATTGCATAAAATTGCATGGCATTGCATGGCATTGCATGGCATTGCATGGCATTGCATGGCATTGCATGGCATTGCATGGCATTGCATGGCATTGCATAGCAAAGCATGGCATTGCACGGCATTGCACGGCATAGCACGGCATAGCACGGCAATGCACGGCACGGCGCGGCAGGGCACGGCACGGCACGACATGACATGACATGACATGACATAACATGACATGACATGACATGACATGACATGACATGGGATGGGATGGGAGGGAATGGGATGGGATAGGATGGGATTGGATGGGATTGGATGGGATTGGATGGGATTGGATGGGATTGGATGGGATAGGATTGGATTGGATTGGATTGGATTAGATTAGATTAGATTGCATTAAATTGCATTAGATTGGATTTAATTGGATATAATTGAATTTAATTGGATTTAATGCATTGCGTTGCATTGCGTTGCATTGCATTGCATTGCATTGCAGTGTATTGCATTGCATTGCATTGCATTGCATTGCGTTGCATTGCGTTGCATTGCATTGCTTTGCATTGCATTGCATTGCATTGCATTGCATTGCATTGCATTGCGTTGCGTTGCATTGGATTGCATTACATTGCATTGCATTGCATTGCATTGCATTGCATTGCATTGCATTGCATTGCATTGCATTGCATTGCATTGCATTGCATTGCATTGCATTGCATTGCATTGCATTGCATTGCAATCAAGTTGAGTTGCATTGCATGCACCGCAGCACGTTCGACACGACACACCGCTCACTTATCTGTTACTACCACTTTAAACATCATAAACAGCCATGACATTAGAACAATGCTAACTCGTTAATGTATAATAAAATACAGAATGCAGACAGAGGCTAGTCAATACTGTGGGCACATTTTGTAACATATGTAGTAGTAATAACAAAACAACCTCAACAACCTCCCCCCCCCCCCTTCCGCAAGTATTCTCAAAAAGAGGAAAAAAGTATAGGCTTACTGACTATAATTTTAACTATCTATTTAACAAAGTATAGAGGTAGTAAAGTAATGGACGAATAATCGAAATAGAGATTTTGAAAAATCCTAGGTCTGAAAATTTTAGTTTTGCAAGTCTTTCGATATGGCTGTTTTCTGTCGATAATTTGAGTACGACGAAATTTTATATTTAGGTATTATTTAATATTTGTATCAACTTTTGAAGACATTTCCGGTAACCTGACGTGGTAAAGACTCTACTTCCGATTTCTGAAAATCCATTACCTTAAGTACCTTTTAAGTTATGTGGACGAAAATTCACATATATTTTTTACATTTCCTATCGAATTCTGCCTGAACGGAAGTTGTATTTTATTTAATTTTCACTTGAAGACCATACAATGAGCCCTGTTCCACTTCTTTCCACAAAATTTTATATATAAGCCGACCCGCAAGCCGGGTCGATTTGGTCCAGATTGTGGCTTTTATTAACAGCAAGCCTGAACAATATAGGTTAGAGTGTTGCTCTTATCATCAGCCACCCTGAATCCTAGTCGCGAATTACTAATTATTATTAATTTCTTATGGTATGTTAATTATTTTTGCGTGTCATATTTGACAATATGTGAAAAATGCGGATTATTCTTTCAGACTTTGCTGAGAGCTGAAAACTTACCACCTATTTTATACACTTATACATTTTTTTTTATCGATCGAATATGTTTACAAACGACCGTTTACTGCATCAAATGATTCAATCGACTCCACGACCGTCTTATCGACCCTGGTGGGGCGTTATGCCCACTTTGGGAACCATTGCACTAAATATATTTTTCTTGCAGCGGCAGTTGAATTAACAAAGAAAACCTTTCCGTTAGGAGATCAATCAGAAAGGATAAGACGTCACTAGACAGAAAGAGAGAGGCGGACACCTGTCGATAATCCGTGTCATTAACTGTCCCAGCTAACATAGGCGTTTTATTTTTTTTAGTTTTTCAACGTAGTTTATATTTTTACTATCACATATACGGAGTATAGATGACGTATTGCAATCTTCCAAGCAAATTTAAAACGAAATTTTCAGCTCCCTGAGTCGAAAAACCTTAATTTTACAATTTTTCCTTAAGTCTGTGTGTTTATTTGTGTGTCTTTATATCTCTCTGACTGTGAAAACGATAGTTGAATAACGTAAAACATTTGGTTGACGAAATTTCATATATACGAATTATATCAAATGTTTAGTTCTGAAGCAGCTTTTAAGCGATTTCCGGTAACCGGAAGTGGGACTTACTCTACTTTCTGTTTATCAAAAGCCTATATCTCGACTGCACTGCAATTGTCTTCCCCATTAGTGTTTTCTAAAAATGTTTTTGTATGCTTAGGTGAGATTACTAGCGCTTTTTAAAGTTAGTGGGTGGAGTGTCTATTCTTTAGTTTCATGTCATGTCATGTCATGTCATGTCATGTCATGTCATATCATGTCATGTCATGTCATGTCATGTCATGTCATGTCATGTCATGTCATGTCATGTCATGTCATGTCATGTCGTGACGTGTCATGTCATGTCGTGTCGTGTTATGTCGTGTCATGTCATGTCATGTCTTCTTCTTCTTCTTCGTTCTTAATTTTTGAATATGGTGGAGGATTCAGACAACAAGTCCAACTTCGTGGACAAACCGGACTGTGGTCTCCAGTTTGTCAGGTGTCCCATATAATTTTTCCCTGAGTTGGGTGGGCTGGGGCCAGTGTCTGACTCTTGCCTGGCTATACAGAGTACATTCCTGGAGTACGTGCTCCGTGTTTTCCGGGGCCTTGCCACAAGGGCACATTTCGCCACACCCAATATATATATATATATATAGACATTGGTAAGTTAGGGCGTACGACGTTGTAATATGTTGAAGTGAGGCAGATAAGTTCTCTAAAGGAACATTCGAGGGGAAGTATACAAGCTATATAATGAAATAATTTGATATAGATATTCGGCACTTTTATACTTCGTTACATATACGCAATTTAGAAAACCTTCCTAACTTTCGCGATCCTGATATTATATAGCTTTTTATAGCTTTACCACATCAGAAAAAAATTTAAAAGAAAGAAGTAAAAATAAATTGTAAATATTACACTCAGTGTTGATTAAAGAATGTATGTACTTAAAATGGTGATGTTGTGGTTAGGGGTGATTAGTGCGCGTAATGCGATAAATATTCGAGTGGGTGCGGAAAGTCACGTAGTTGTGAATTTTTATTATAAAATTAACTCTATTAAATTTCCGTATGTCTAATATATAAAGTAAAAATAAAATTGTAAAAAAGTTGTAAACATTGCATTTAGAGTTGACGAAAGAATATGTGTACTTAAGATGTAGGTGATAGTGTGGGTAGGGGTGATGTGTGCACGTAATGCGATAAATATGCGTGGGGATGCGGGAAAGTCACGAAAGTTGTGTGTATTTATTATAAACTTAACTAAATTAAATTATTTCCGTAGGCCCTTATCTATAACATCAAAGTTTTATTAAATATATTTTAAATGAGTTTAAAGAACCCACATAATTTGAAGATTTACGCTTAAAATGTAGATCAATATGGTAATGACTAATGAGAGTATGTTTGATAATATGTGCACTAATGATACTTTTTTCCATACAATTTGTTTGTATACATGGTAATGCCTACTTATCCATCAAAAGTTATTTAGTTTTATATAGAGGTTTTCTAAATTATGTCATATCCATGCATGGTTAAAGGGGGTGGGATGAAGAACGATGATAGTTTGGATGTTTATCGCAATATATGCAAAATTGGAGTTGTATGACTTCGAATGGTTAACATCATAGGGCGATATTTTAAAATGAAGAATTTTAATATTATCTACATAAGGGACCGCTATGCGACTATATTTTTTTCATAAATTATTTAAAGCTTTACTTAACAAAACAAGACGGCTGCGAGTAATACTGACCACACTATCCCCTTGTATGCCGAGGTAATTGAAACAGATGCATTACTAAGTATAACGCATATGTCTTGAACACACACGGAAAAGAAGAAGATGAGTCCGAATACTTTTGATTTAAGTCCTTAGAACACTAACACTGATCACAATAATAAAAGAAATGACCACGAAAAATTTCCGGAAAATAGGGCTCAACAATTTAAACCACGTGTTTTAATTAAGCTTCATTATTGGTTACCATAACATAACCATTCTTTAAAATGAAAGCACCATTGGATATATTTAAAACGAATGAATAGTTCGTTTTTTTCTCGATATGGGAGGAGCTTTAAAATTGTGACTGGCCGACATGGTAGAATTAGTTTCCCCGATTGCTAAAAAGCCAACACATTACATGTAAGACACGTGGCATTCATTCGGTCGCCCGAACGGAATGAAATTTATATAATTTATATAGAAAATATATACTTTTAACAGTGTCCGCCCCCCCCCCGAAGAAAGTTTACCGCCCCCCCGAAAATTTCAAGTGCCCCCCCGGAGAAAAAAGTCTGGAAGAAACACTGTTCGCACCTTTTACATTATCCTCCCTCCCCTTTTCGCACATTGTTGGGTCGACGTACCAAGGAGGCATCCTTTCAGGAATCTCGCTAGACTTCTGCCTCCGACACTACATAACATTCGTTTGACACGCTTTACCAGGTTACCTGCTTGCTTATTGAATCTTGAGTTCAAGGACAGATTAATAATAAAATGTTTTGTCCAGAAGACCTGGCTAAGCACGTATCGGATTATAAAAATTCTACGCAAAGCTGATGGCATGACTAGAAACACACTGGCCTACGTATTTAGCAGTGAAATCAATTATTTCTGTCTGCAGGCCAATAGGCTTTCAAAAATACCATACGACTTATTAAGAAAATATTTATTAAAAAAACTTAGCAAAAACATAGGGCCTAACGTAATTAAAAACAATCCCGCTTAATATAAACATCTTCCTACAGAATATTATGTTTGCATTAACTCAAATAAAAATAATAATTTTGTATTGTGTTAAAAGACCAATCCTACCAGATTTTTTACTACTTTCGTGTAATACGCTCTAAAATGAATAATTGGTAAAAATGTACGCACATTAACAGTATTTACTCTGCCAGTGTATACAAACCAAATACATGTGGGGGTGGGGGGGTGGTGGTGTTGCGAAGCATTTTATATCAGCTTACAGCGGTTTTAAATTTTAATTAATTCCACTTGACCATAACTCACCCCCCCCCCCCCCCCCACCCCCACATCACCAAACCACATGGTTTTTCTAAACGAGAATAGGCCAATGTGTTGAATTTTAATCTAACTAGGCTGGCGGTCTACCTTTGGTGAAAAATGAGGTGTAGGCAAAGGACGCTGACCGCACTATTCCCCGGTATGCTGTGGTCTTTTAAACAGTTAAAATCAGCTGTATCAGTCGCACGTTTCTTATGCACGAATAAGGAAAATATATAATTTTTTGTAGTATTTCTAAACAATGTTTAAATAACTTTTAATTCGCGCAAAATAAGAAGACGTAGTTAAGAAGATTTGCCAACACGAGTGCATGGTAACAACAGTTTAACCACGTTTACTGCCCACATTTAACACGATCCTTACAAAATAGGATCTCGACAAAAGCCGACACGACACAAAGGCAGTCATTGACGCAAAACGTCAACAATACCTTACCCCCTCCTTGGCACAATGCGGAGAGCTTGTTATTTAAGTTAGCGACACCCCCTCCCCCCTGTCCATAATTCCTCCTTTATGAATATATCGGGAGTAGGGTGTGGATTGTAGGGAAAAAAATCACTGGGAAAAAAACAGCCTTTGTACCGTGTCGGGTTTCTGTTTTGATCTTTTGCTTTGTTTCATATTTATTGAAATAACTGGTAGAAAAGTTAATTACAAAGAAATGTGACACACAGTTGTGTTGGGTGTGTTTGTTTTTTGGACCTTTTCTCTGTTTGCTTTGACCGTCCGCATTACCAATTATTGACGTCATGCTTCAACGGCAGCCTTTGTATGCATCGGGAAGGGCATAGAAGGGGTCGAAAGCCTTCTATCAAACTTTTTAACAGTACGTTAAAAATTTACCACTCCCCCTCCTCACCCCCCGCTCCCATCACAAACCACGATCTGAGTATTTCAGATAATTGTTACTTAATCGGAGGGTCGAAGCAGTAGTTAGATAAAACTTAGAACCTTGCTGCTGGAGGGGGGGGGGGATAAGGGTAAGATGGCGTGTAGGCTATGGGGGTTCCATGACAAATGATCTCAGGACAAATGATCTCAGACAAAATATCTCAGACAAAATATTTCACGGACAAATGATCTCACGGACAAATGATCTCAGGACAAATGATCTCAGGACAAATGATATCATGCACAAATGATCTCAGACAAAATATCTCAGACAAAATATCTCACAGCAAAGTTTTGATGGTATTTACAATGATTTTAGTTAATTTGAACTTTTTTAAAAAATTGACTGTCAATATGGTTTTGTTTACTTTTTTTACACATCATAATCTCTCTATATATAAAGCAATATATGTGTGTCTGTCTGTGTGTGTGTGTGTGTGTCTTTTATGCATTACCACACCACTTATAACATCGCCGTGAAACTTTGGGAAGTTGTTGAGAATATTCCTGGGGAGGTTTCTGCGAAAAAAAAAATCAAATTCGCAGGGGTGGCGCCCCAGCAGGGCGCGATTTGTTTTTCTCTTTATACGGTATTTACAAAGAAAAGTCGATTTTGGTTTGACACTCTTCATCTAATCGCTATCAAAATTTGGCGAGTTCATTAGAACACTTTAAGGAAGGATTCTGTAAAAAAATCATTTTTAATTTCACAAGGGCGGCGCCACGGGAGGGTGAGATTTTTCTCTATATACCGTATATAAAAATAATAATAGTGAATTGCCGTGACGCCGTTTACACGATCGCCATGAAACTTTGGGAAAATGTTGAGAATATTTATGGGGAGGTTTCTGTGCTAAAATATTTTCAAATTCGCAGGGTTGGCGCCCCGGTAGGGCGCGATTTGTTTTTTCTCTATATACAGTTTATAAAAATTAAAGTCTATTTCTGTTTCACATTGTCATCCGTGTACCATGAAACTTTGGGGAGATGATTAGATCACTCAATGGTAGGGTTCTGCAAAAAAAAAATATTTAATATTGCAAGAGCGGTATATAAAAAATAAAACTCGGATGCGGTTTATCCGAGTGCCATGAAACTTTAAGGAGCAGATGAGAATACTCTTGAGAATATTTCTGCGAAAAAGAAAACTAAAGTTTGTTATGGGCGGCGCCATATAGGGTACAACTTTCTTCAATACACGGTTTGGAGCCCAGAGTTTTAGAGCGACGATGTTGGCACTTGGCATCCGTTAATCGAACGTCCTGCATAGCGAGTAAGGGATACTACTATATTCAGCAGTAAAACTAAAACAGGCTTCTAAAAATAACTTTGTAACGCGAGGAAATCCTGAACAGTTTCGTCACCTTGCGAAAGATGAAAAAATAACTTTTTGAATATGAGGAGCCTACTGTAGAGTTTCGTCACTTTGCGAATGATGCAATAAGCATCTATTATTAGACGATCCAGTCCGAAATTGAGATCGAGCATCTAATAATAGACCATTAGTAACGCTTGCATATTGCATCAGTCAAACTGATGTTTAAAACACGTCAAATAATTATTTTACGTGTTAAAGAAAAAAATCCTGTTCATTTGTGCCACTTTAGCGAATGACGAAATCTGCATCAGTGTTTATAGGATGCTATTTGGCACGCTGGGTTATCCTATGAGCATGATGGCGCCTGTTAGTTTAAGAGAGCCAGGGGCCGTACGCTGCGCCTATGCGGTAGTGTAATCGGGGGGGGGGGGGTGGGGCCCTGAGAGCGTCCCTCTACTTCCCTGGGAGGTCACCAAAGTGTATTCTTCCTCATTATTTCGGTGAGTGATTAATGTAAACTCAATGTTTTCATGCGGTAGTGTAGGAAAACCCGTGTCCCGATAATTATTATCTAAGCGCAGGCATTGTTAACATTTAAATAACACAGTTTTAGAAAACAAGGTCACGCGTCTAAGAACATATGATTGGTAATGCATTGGTAATGCATAATATATTTCGTCAGACTTTATTCTATCCCCGCGGTAACGCGCGGGGGACGGGTACGCTATTGTGTATAAAATGAATTTGTTAAACTTAACAAGCCATCAAAATATTTATTTAACTTAATCTTTGTAATGGCATTTGATTTGAAAAAGTAAAATTTAAAACAAACTTACTCCTTTAGCCTAAAAGGTATGATAAATTATAATGTATAAAACAAAGTAACAGTAGCTATACAACAATAATGTTTAAGACACGCGAAATATTTTTCATAAATGTTAATTGGTCTTCAGGTTCATAACGTAAAATTATTGTTTTTATTGCATGATCAACACAAACATATCGTTTACGTTTCTTTGCTGACAGTACATCGTTATATCACACCTCTCCAATACTATATGATCATGTATTGTGTGAACTCTTGCTCGACGTGTTTTAACTCCGCGATGACCGCTGTTTGTCTTAATAAGCATTTGTGACCTGATCACTAAGGTGTGATAAGGCGCATAACTATTGACTTTAGATGTTGATTGTTCATGGAGGGTGGATGTCATTCCCTTAAGGCATGTCTCTGCTATCAAAGCGGACTCCCACCTTGATACGAAGGTGTGTCTTTATTGTTATTTCATTCCCTTTTGTTCTATTTTCGTCCAACTGACATGGTTGGATTGTCTCATGTTTGTCAAGCTCACCTACGCTGTCTGTCGAAAAGATTTCTTCAATCTTTGCATACTATATTAGTAATCCTAATTTTAAAATGTTTAGTGCAATATGACAAATGTATACGGCAAACATTTTTTACAATGATCATATAGGCCTATAAACAATATTACATATATTAAACAAAACAATACGACAGTTAAAAAAAAATAATGTTCAGCTCAACTAAAATCACCCAATACATTATTAAAATTTATTTGTGAGATATTTTGTCTGAGATATTTTGTCTGAGATTAATTGTCCATGGTATCATTTGTCCTGATATATTTTGTCCAGGTATCTTTTGTCCGTGAGATCATTTGTCCTTGAGATCATTTGTCCTGGGATCATTTGTCCTGAGATCATTTGTCCGTGAGATATTTTGTCCTGTCACTGCCATGGGTGTTGCATTGGAGAAAAACAAATGTAACGCATCTTACAGCTACTGCACTAGTTTTATTTATCAGTCAAGTAGGATTTTCATGTTATAGTTTATCGGGGTAAAGTTAGTACCACTTACAAACAGACCTCTATAATGCAATTTTAACTCTATTATCTGTATTGTCTTTCATCGACTGGATTTTTAACCAATATATTACTTTTATAACTAACAGATACAACGCTAACTATAGTAATGTAATTAAAGACAACCCGCCTTGTATGATGATATTCTATTTAATTAAATATACCTGTTTATCCCTCATCGCTACTTGCCCCCGCTCCCACCACTCAGTGCTGGAAGATTTCTACACAATATGAGCCGAAGCATGGTAGATAGCTTGGGAAGGGGAGAGAATGGGTGTAGATCCTCCTTTCACCACTCCCTCACCCAACGTTAACACACCGCTGGTTGAGTTTTACAAACTAGAACTCTATTCTCCCCCCCCCTGACTGCAACCTAGACAAAATATTAATCTTAAAAACGTGATGTACCACCTTATGTCCTAATGTTTCGATCTAACACACCGCTAAGTCCTATCCAACACTTGCTCTCCGCATCTTTCGTATAGCTTTGATACATATATTTTCATGTTTTATATACATCTAATACAAAAATAAAGTCACAAAAAAGTCACACAAATCTTTTAATAAATATTTTGATTTTAATTGTTGAGAATCGTAAAATTTTGGGTGTGTATTGATGTATGTTGTTGCTTTTAGTAGAATATTTATAAACGATGAATGCATTACGGTTTATAACACTTATAAAAAAATACTGTAACCTTATTTAGAAAGAAACCACAACTTTTGTAATAAATTTAGATTAATAACATGCTCTAAAATGTTAATTATAAACGAAATTTAGGCACATCATTGTGTTTTGCATGTTTTTTTGTGTTTTGTTTGTTTTTTGCGGTTTTTTGGTCGGCTTCTCTTCTGTCGACCATGTCCGACCGTATTGTGTGTTGTTGACGTTTTGCGTCAATGACAGCCTTTGTACCGTGTCGGGTATCTGTTTTGATATTTTGCGTTGTTAAGTAATGTGCGTGATAAATGTGGACAGTAGAGGTAATTGACCTATTGTTGCAGCAAGTCACACTACGTCCTTATACCATTTTGCGCTAATTTAAAGTTAGTATTTAACAAACACTAAGAAAAAAGCGAAGGTTAGAACAGTTTTATTCAATTCTATTAAATATTATATGTATAAAAAATTAAAACGTAAAAGCTTCACACTAAATATTTACGTGTGTTATAAATATCACTATACGTCTACTACCTAATATATTTATAAAAGAATTAAAACGTAAAAACTTCACACTAAATATTTACGTGTGTAATAAATATCACTATACGTTTACAACCTACGCACATTTCATAAAATTTAATTAATGTATTTTGATTTGCACTTTCTGAATATGTAATACATATAAGTATTAACACATTCCATGCAAAATATATATTTGTGACTTCTTTTTCTGTGACTTTTTTACCTGTGTTTTTTTTTTTTTTTTGTTAATTTGTTTCTTTGTTTTTTTTCCTGTGTTTTTTTCTGTAACATTTTTTTACATTCCACTAAACCACTTCTACACCCCCACGTCCCAGTTGACCATTATGTTACCGACCGAGAGATAAGAGCTTTGGCAGAGTACGAGTAGTGGGCTAGAATGTAAATTCTAGCAATACCTTGACCAAAATATCCGAACCTCTATAAAAATTGCTTAATGTACAATTGACACACTGACGTAGGGGGAGGGGATGAGAGCGGTATGGAGTAGGCTGGTCAGGTGATTAACCCACAATAAATGGCAATGCCGTCGAAGCGTGATGTATCTGGGTTCTGTAGCGATTGATGCACTAATCCTACAAAAGAAAATGTCGGTGAGTATGTCGCCTGTCTACACGTAGGCTAGACACCTTTCACAGGCATTTCTTCGACAGGCGAAATATGGCACGCTTTGGGCGAAGGACGATTATAAAGTTTTATTACTCTAACTCTTAAGATGTTGTAATTTGTATTTCATTATTTTATTTGGCTATAGTTAATTTAAATGATGCACGAAAATTATTTAAGTTCTTCTAGAGACTTTAAAACACAGATGATTGTATGCGTGTATGCTTGTAAACATTAAATCTATATCTATATATATAATTCTTTTCTGGGAGACGTTAGATAACAAACTGCAAGCGCGCCTTACAATCCCCTCTCTTCCTCTCTATCGCTACCACCCCCCCCCCAACCTACCCCCACCCACCCCCCCCCCCTCACATGGTTTGGTGAGCTGTGGTTCACGCTGTTTACATTTTAAAACGTTTTTATTAACTCAGCTTCTCGTTTGTTTGTTGTTAAAATTGACAACGAAAATTAGCCCACTTCTGATTGCTCTAGAGATCTGAAATTCGGCATGCAGGCTATTTTCGCCTAACAATTTCAGATGCAATCGTAAAAACTAGCAATCAGAGACCTAAATTAGCTTAATTAAATTACGCCCCAAGGACCCTACAATTGAGGACATGATTTCTAGTGCAAAAATTATCAATCCAGATTTATCAAAAATTTTAAGAGGTTTTATCAATGGCGGAGTGGTCTAGCGGTAGAGAGTTGGACTGCTAACCCGTTAGTCTCGAGTTCGAATCCGGGTTTAAGTCATTAGACCGTCCCTGAGTCCACCCAACTCTGATGGGTACCTAACTCACGTTAGGGAAAGTAAAGGTGGTTGGGCATAGTGACAGTTCACAAAATGCAAGGATGTACCGTGGACAAAGCTGTGGTGAACCTAGGAAGCAAGCTCTTTGCGGATGGACAGGCTTACGTCGCATTAAGCAGAGTTCGCTCGTTGGAAGGATTGCGTATCGAAGAATTGGATCTCGCGAAATTAGCAGGAAGAAAACCTTGCAATGAAGATGCTATCCATGAAATGGAGAGAATGCGGAACCATCAGCCCCAGAATCGAGCAAAGCAAAATTAATCATTTTAGTTTCATTTCAGCCTCTTTTTTTTTTGAATGTTTTACAGTGTAATGCTTAAGGTGGGTGGAGAATCGACAGTTAATCTGTTCGAGGAGGGATGGACGCTGGGCCAACTACCTAAAAGCATTCAAAAACCTTTTCATCCTTTTTATTTTGATAAAAAATCCTCTAAATTTTTATGTATTTAAAAACACTTAGTCAAGTCATACTTAATCAAGTCATTAGATAAAGTAGAAAATAAACTATATAAAAACTTTTTAAAAATCACGTTTTTCATGTGTAGCAACGGACTAAAAAGGATAAAATAAAATACTTAAAAAAACTTTTAAAAAAACCCCGTTTTTCTTGTGGACTAAAAAGTAGAAAATAAATTTTTCTTCCGACCCTAGGGGATCTACCAATGACTGCTCGTAGATTTTGTGCTTCCTCAAGCTGTGCAGGTTCTTGTGATGACTGTTCAACATTTGATGACAAAAAACGTAGGTCGGGCAGATTTATGATTAAAGCGAAAAGCACACAACACACGAATTTTGGAAATTTGATGGTGAACGTACCCAAGTTTTTTGTCATCAAATTAAACCAAGGGAAACAATCGATAAATCAACGTGTCGACTGTAAGGAGCTTTAGTTTTTTTTTAGGTTTATTGTCCGTATACATTTTGTCATACGTTAAAAATAATAACGAAAGATAAAGGACTTAATTACGCTCATTTTGATGTACGTTAAACACGTGAAACTTAAACGATAGCATTTTTATGATGGCAAAAATAAATTTTTCTATGGCTGTTATAGTTGCAGTAATATCGGCCGGTAGATGCAAGGGGACAATGTATTTACAGTTCAACTGTAACCAGCAAGATCGACCGTGTGTGTGTTGGTTCTATTTGTGTACATGTGTGTGCGTATGTGTGTGTTTTGTATGTATATGGATGGATGGATCGATGGACGGATGAACGGACGGACGGATGGACGGATGGATGGATGGATGGATGGACGGATGGACGGATGGACGGATGGACGGATGGACGGATAGACGGATGGACGGATGGACGGATGGACGGATGGACGGATGGATTAATGGACGGATGGACGGATGGACGGATGGACGGATGGACGGATGGACGGATGGACGGATGGACGGATGTACGGATGGAAGGATGGACGGATGGACAGATGGATTAATGGACGGATGGACGGATGGACGGATGGACGGATGGACGGATGGACGGATGGACGGATGGACGGATGGACGGATGGACGGATGGACGGATGGACGGATGGACGGATGGACGGATGGACGGATGGACGGATGGACGGATGGATGGATGGATGGATGGATGGATGGATGGATGGATGTGTGGATGGATGGATGGATGGATGGATGGATGGATGGATGGATGGATGGATGGATGGATGGATCGATGGATGGATGGATGGATGGATGGATGGATGGATGGATGGATGGATGGATGGATGGATGGATGGATGGATGGATGGATGGATGGATGGATGGATGGATGGATGGATGGATGGATGGATGGATGGATGGATGGATGGATGGATGGATGGATGGATGGATGGATGGATGGATGGATGGATGGATGGATGGATGGATGGATGGATGGATGGATGGATGGATGGATGGATGGATGGATGGATGGATGGATGGATGGATGGATCCCAAAAAAAGTTCTACCGGTTCGTGGGTCAAGCTTAGACCGCCACTTTTAAAAGAAAAAGAAGATATAAATAGCCCTGCATGTGGATTAAGCTTTGGGCTGTTATCAAACTGGGCCTAACAAATTTAACACAATGTCGGCTGACAAATATACCAAACTTAACCCTTTGGCTGCTATTTGCACTGCTAATTACTGGCGCTGCGCACCATAATGAGCAGGTGATGGAAACCAAATGTGGAGATAAGTAGGTTCATTGGTTAATGAGACTAGGACGACTACGTAAGTACACATCTACGCTTATAATAAAAAATACACTTTTTTAACTAATTCAGCGATCTCAAAACTCAATTAAATTACTGTATTGTACTGTTTCAGGCCATAATTATTTTAAATAAATCCATGTTCGTTTAGCAATGGAGTTTGACTAACTTAGGATATAATTAAATATTAAATAATATTTGCGTAACTTAACTTTATTAATATTATACGATGATAAGTAAATTACCCCAAAAAATTCGCACTCTATTGTATGTGCTCAAGTTGCCTAGATAATATTGTATGACACTTACCATGCGTGTTGTACGGGTTCGAGTCACACCATGTCAATGCTAATTTTTAAAATTCTTTTTTAGATGTGAATGATAAAGTTGCGTTTTGGGATTTGGCGGGACACGGTGAAGTAGAGTTCACTTGCTTCTGTGACCTCAGCATTTGAAGAGTTAGTGTGTTAAGAACCTTGCTCAGTCAAAATCGATGTTTTTAAAAGACAAAAACATGTTTTCTGACATGTGACGTCTTTTTAATGTGGGTCTGGCATTCTGTGAAGATGTGTGTTAGTGGGAAGGGAAGGGGGAAAGATAAAAAATTTCAAACAAACGTGACGTCATTCATGAATGGCCCCGTCCCCGAAACACATGGTTATTCAAGAATAACGGCTAGTCTAGTTACAATTTGTGAAAAAAAAAACCAAAGTAAATATTTTTCAAATTCTAAAAGATAACCCTTTTAATTTTACAAACAGGCTTACCTTTTAACCAATCACTTTAAAGAACATAAATACAACATGCGATTAAAGGGCAATAACTGTAATTTTACAACATTTTTAGTAGTCTGCTGTGTAAATAATCTCCCTTTTTCTTTTACTTTATTTTACAAACCATTTCGCAAGCCCGGTTGTACTAGAAGTGCCGTCCCTTTACGGTTGTATAATATACAAGAAAGTTAGAGGAAATTACCCCCGCTTTATTTCTAGTCTATTCTATTTAGAAATATTCAAGTATTAAGACATTAACAAAATACAGTCATAGAGCCCGAATGTGTCAGAACTGTCTTCCGCCTTGCCTTTGCAGTTATATAATATAAGAACTTACGAGAAAGATTAGGGGAAATCACTCATGCATCGGTCGCTTACTAAATAGTTTACACGTATTAAAGAGAGAGAGAGATATATATATATAGAGAGAGAGAGATTAAGAGAGGGAGAAAACCATTATTATCAAGGACCTAAGCCCCTTGCAGTTCTTCCCTATCCTCCCCCATGTGATTGCATGAGCAGTAATTTAAATAATTATTAACTCACCTAGCGTCTTGCATAAAATATGAGTAGACTTTCTTGACTATAATAGAGGATTATTTTTAGTCAAACACTTGGTAACGGACACCACAATGACTAATTTTTAGGAGTTCATAGGATATCAAAATACAATATTATAGAAATGTGCACTTTTTGTATGGAGCTCTTAAAACAAAACTTCTCAATAACTAAGTCGCATATTGTTCATTTTTCATGAATAGATTTTGAGAGTAGGATACTTACTATGTGATTGGAAGGAGATTTGTTTTATTTATTGTATTCCAAATTTTATTTTAGCAGGAATTCATGACAGGGATAATAGTAAAGGGCAGTGACAGGGGTGATTTGACAAATGTTTTTGTTTTGTTTTTTAATCTACAGATTTCAAGATGTTGCTTCAAATAGCAGTGGCTGTTGCCACAATTCTTGTGGTAAATGGTTACCTAGTGTCGTGGGAGGGTAAGTTTTATTATGACTATGCATATGCGGGTATTATCTGTTTCAATGACCTCAGTGACCCGGATTCGAACTCGAGACTTTCGGGTTAGCAGTCTTAATCAATAACGCTAGGCTACGCTCAGGATACATTGCAGTTTATATAGGGGAAGGTGGGGCTAAAAGTCACAAGGGCAAGTTGACCCAATTGCCCTAACGAAATATTTTTAAACTTTATTAAAATTCAAAACCATTGGGCCTGGATGTAAAACACGTTATAGATTCAGTAAATCTCATAAACGTAATCAGACTTATGTTCAAAATACTAACATCAAAAAACATAAACCAACAGAAAGAAAACATGTATAAAAACACATAACTAGATCTACATTCATGTCTCTTCTTCCCTCGTTTCAAGTAAAAAATTAGTCTAGTGGTCTCAAATAGGCTTTTAACCGAAGGAAATCGACACACCACTTGCTTACAAAAAAGTCTCATTGCTGGTATCTGCATACAAATTAGTACAAACGATCGTAACATTATTTAACACACATACATTGTTCATCCGCTTATATAATTGTTGCATTTGTTTTAGTCTTACTGATATAAATTTACTCTAAAGGGGAAAATATAACAAATAGACCGAATTGTAACTTTTACCCCACCTTTCCTTTTACACATGTCAATGTATTCCTAGTTCTAATCTAACTCCCCTGTCCTATACACTACTATCTCAAACTATATTCTAAATTATCTCCTAGTCCAACTTTACTATCTTCTAAGAATATTTATCTCCAACTTCTTCTAATAATCGAACGTCCGCTCCGCATTCCATTAACCAACTCCTAATTTTAACTAATTCCTTACACCTGGTGGCTCAGCTGATGGTCACACATGTGCAGTCATCTTGTATCTCATTGGTTCCTATTTATTCTCCACTGCTTGAACAATGGCTATTTTCTAAGTTCTACATTATCTGCCTTCTGTTTGACCAAATGCTAATCTTGCTATCTTTGATTCCTCACATGCAGCAAAAATGGAAGTGCTTGTTGAATGTGAGAGAAAAAACAATCTATACATGTCTGGTATAGAGATGGGATGGATACACGACTCAGGTTTGACTCGGTTTAAAAGTGGCGTTTGCCGACCTGGCTCAGCAAGGTGGAGTCCCTCTCATCAACAAGTGGTTGTACAAAACTGGTGGGATAGTTTCAACAACATGGGCTGGGCGTTGTGCCCCGAGGGTCATTTTCTAACAGGCATACGTAGAACGTCTAAAATAGCCGAAACAAAAAGGGAATACTCCGGCTATATGTATACTGGACATTGGTTTGATTTCATTGATAATACTTTCTATAAACAAGAAGAGGAGTCTTTGTACCACATTGAAGAAGGTTTCTGCGCAAAGCCGTCTGACCACCCACACCGCTACAAACATTGCGAGGAGCTTGATATCACTAATTGTTATCAGAAGAAAGGACCTTGCGAATGTAAAGCAGGCTATCATCTTGCTGGTGTATACAGAAAGGCGTTCCATGAAGCAGAATGTCTGACTGAGTTTTGATGTTGCTCCATGATGGATAAGATAGATACATTGGATGGCATAGACAGTGTCATAACATTGATTATGGATAAAACTCTTTTCCCGTTGTCTTATCTGGCCCACTACCTAGGGTATGATTTGTGCCACGGGTGTCGAAGTACTTATGTCGGTGAGGATTTTGTAAGAAAAGGTCACAGGTGGGAAACTGTTCTATTTGAAGGTTGTGAAGGTAATAAGCACGACAAAAGACTTACAATCGATTACATTGACTGGTCATTCGAAAAAATGAACGAGAAATTTGGTGAAATGAATAGAGAAATTATTGACGTTGAAACAGTTAGAGAGAAAAAAATTACCAACGCCAACACTGAACCTCTAACTTCGACAATAACGGCCAGTCATACAGCATCACAAACGGTGACCCACACAACAACGAATTCATGGAAAAATGCTCATGAGTTTAGAGTAGAAATATCATCGCCTTTCAAACATTTTGTTCCTCAGTTAAACTACAAATTTATTTATGAAAATACGCAAATAGAAGTTCAGGGTACAAACAACAGTTCATCATCCACTTTCACATCTAGTTCAACAGTTACCGTACCTGCTAGAAGCGAATTACAATGGAAATTACTTTTCTATAGAACACGCATCTCGATACCGTACAACGTAACTGTGCGGGCTAAATTTTCGACGCAGTTTGGAGGACACCTTAGATGGGGCGACGGTATAAATAGCCCAACTACAAATTATCATTTTGAACATCGTGGAAGTGCAAAAAAAAACGACTTTCGATTACAAATTAGGTGATTGGCAAAATGCCTTTTATAAGGCACTAAAACAGCAGGTGGCGCAAAACTCTAAACCGTGGCTTTGGGCCGACTTGAAAAAAGCATACCCACAATCTGAAATGATCATAAGCGAGCTCACAGATGAAACAAATTACGAATTCCAACTTACCGGGTTGTTTACCTATGT
This sequence comes from Physella acuta, assembly GCF_028476545.2. Taxonomy (NCBI): domain Eukaryota; kingdom Metazoa; phylum Mollusca; class Gastropoda; family Physidae; genus Physella; species Physella acuta. The sequence continues at coordinate 530,241 of NW_026731931.1, read as the reverse complement.
TTACGGCACTAAGGTCGATATTGAAGTTTCAGCGCCGAAAAACATTTCGAGAACTCGAAGATCTTTGAATGCATTGAAATCCAAGGCAGCAACTGACGTGTCGAAAATGTACATGGTGGAAACTGATATAGTGCAAACTAACATGACAAAAACTGTCATAGTGCTGACTAATGTAGTGAAGAAAGACATAGTGAAGACTGACATCACAGAGGCTGACCCAGTAAGGACTGAGGTAGAGAAGACTGTCATGATAGATGCTGAGATAATGAATACTGAAATGACATAAACTGACATGACAGAGACTAACATGTTAGAGGCTGATATAGGGAAAACTGACATGACAAAGGCCGACATAGAGAAGAATGACATGACAAAGGCTGACATAGTGAAGAATGACATGATAGAGGATGACATAGGGAAGATTGACATGACAAAGGCTGACATAGTGAAAAATGACATGACAGAGGATGACATAGGGAAGACTGACATTGCAGGGACTGAAAAAGTAAAGGCTGCCGAATCAAAAACTGACAATGAACTTTCTGAACACTGCAATAAGAATTCATGCTAGTAAACTGCCCCACTTGAGGTTTATTACCGTTTATTCATCTTATCAGGACTTTGGATCCAGAAAGCCAAACTTTTTAAAAGTGTTTTAGTTTAGATTTATACTGTAACTTACAGAGTATGTTCTTTATGATGTGTTAGTAGGTAAAAATTGTTTTAGATAGATAGTTTTAATTAAAATTAAATAAACTAAAGTTCTTCATCTTTAGAACAAGCTTTATTTTAACTCTATTAATTAACAGCTTGACAATATACCTCGTATGTGCAAACTGGACAATACAATTTCACCCAAACGGTTTTGAAATTAAAGCAGATGATAAACTTGGATGAGAATGCAACATACCATAACATTTGACATAAATATAAAATTGCTTATAAAGTACAATTGGAGTCTCGCTTTATTTCACATAACTGATTCATTCATTAGAGCCTCTTTTTTAAGCAGTAGACAACACCTGCTTCAAGTGTGGATAGTAGGTTATAGTTCGGGACTCCTGAAAATATTAAATGATTATGGGAAAGTCGCTTAACATGTTAAAATAGGACAATGGTCGTAATTTTTCAATAAAATAAGTGCGGCACTTAATGGTGTCACCCCCCACCCCCAGAGGTGTAGCGACCCTTCCCGGGGACAAACTTTCAATTTTCGATTTGCACCCCTCCTTCATTCAAACTTTCGATTTGCACCCCCCCCCCCCCTCCTCATACTTTCGATTTGCACACACCCTCAAACGTTCGATTTGCACCTCTTAAAAGACTATTTAACACTAGAATTAATCACTTAATTAAGTGTAATTATCATTTTTCTCTATATATGTTGCTAATTTTTGCCTGGGTGTCACCCCCCTAAATGGTGTCACACGGTGCGGTCCGCACCCCCCCCCCCCCCCCCCCTGGCTACGCCACTGATTTTTCCATATCTGTATAAGCTACCCATGAGAGCTGGGTGGACTCATTGACGTCTAACAGACTAGACTGGTGGATTTTCGGGTAATCATTTGTGTGCTACACCATCCGACAACGCCATCTGTTTATCGAAAGTTTAAATGAAGGAGGGGTGCAAATCGAAAATTGAAAGTTTGTCCCCGGGAAGGGTCGCTACGCCTCTGGGGGGGGGGTGACACCATTAAGTGCCGCACCGGGTGACACCCGACCTCGCTACGCCACTGGGGGAAATATAAACACTATGACATGGTGCTAACCACACTTTGCCACACTTTGCCTTCATACCATGGTCACAAATACAGATGGACCCCACTTCGTCTACCTTAAGACCACCTGGTTCGAAAGTATAAGAAATTTTTTGCAACATAAAAATTAAATATTACCAGCAGGGTGTGTTGTTTTATACTAAATCTTTTCAGACCAAGGGCCGCATTGACTATCAAATATCAATTCGGGGGCCAGAGTTTCTTCAAGGCATATCTTCGGTGTTATGGAGCAGCCCCCCTTCCCCCCCCCCCCCCGAAAAAAACGTCCACCTTCCCGCCCCCCCCCCTCCCCCCCCACTAAAATTTATAATTTATATAGAATATATACAAATATCAAGTGCCGCCTTCCCCCCTCCCCCCAGAGAAAAAAAAATCTGAAACACTGTCAAGTTATTCTTCACGTATTCTACATCTATGGTTGAGCCCATGTGACCTTATTAAATTCGCCATCTTCACCACAGGATTCAGTACACTGCTAATGTCCATATATTTAGCACTCTAACCTTGCTGATGAATAAATAAGTGCAGGAGCATTGGTTGTGTAATGTTTTTTTCTCATTCGCTTGTCCAACCAAGCCTTTCTTTATGCCACTAATGTAATTTTCCTCATCATCAATCAACTGAGGTTAGTCCAGTCCAAGTTATAATCAGCAAATGTTTTATTAAATCATTGAATATATCCTCTCCGGTATTAGTGCCATACATATTATGTAGGGAAGCCAGCTCTTGTGGTATGTTCATTTCTTCATCCACACCAATAATGAACACAAGCAGTTGAGAGGTGAAACAGCTGTACAGCGACTTATCCTTTGCAATTAAAAAATAGTGAAACGTGCTTGCATTTTTCGCTATTTGAGTCACGACGTGTTCACCCATGTCTGCAACAAGGTATGCAAGGGTATTTGCACCCAAAGCTACATTTTCAAATTGTTTTGAATTTTCTGGGAAAAGTTCCTCAGCCACCTCTAACAGACATTTTATCCGTGGACAAAAGATCTCCGAGGGCCGGATGAGAGGACCTTGCGGGCCGCATCCGGCCGGCGGGCCGTAGTTTGGAGACCCCTGATATAGAGCCACATAGTTTATTTCACACACCTCTACCTCCCCCACCTACCTACCCACATCATCCTCATACATGATAACCCCATATTTTCATTTTAGCTGTTCCAACGAACTCACCACCCGCCCCAGCATCAGTTTCGAATAATTATTCATACACTTATTTTTCTGTTTTTGCAATTCACTATTGTACAAAATTTAATGTAAATGAAATCTTTGTAAAACAACAAATGTGTGTGTGACTACTCTAGTGCTTATTTATTTTTCTTTGGTATTTACTATGTTTATTGCACAAAATGGGATGAAATCCATGTAAACCAGCTCTGTTTTCGACTATTCTTCTATACGTTATACTCTTTCACCACTTTTGTTGGCAAAAATTTTCCAAACCAGCCTATGTCCAATTTTTTAACCCACAAGCTTTAAATTCAATGTATCTTTTGTATTCATTTACTTATTACGCTATTTATTTACTATACTTTGTACGCCAATCTATCTACCGTGTAAATATCCACCCAAATGGAGTGGAATGTTTCTGTATTTGTTTTAAATTAGAAAATAAAAGTATTTTAAAAAACGTTTATTTCATTTTTATGTATTAGATAGACACGTGACACAATTATATAAAAAAATGTGATATGATCATGCTAAAGATAAGATTACATGATCACTTTTTTTCGCTACCACCGAAGACCAATTCTAATCAAAAGAAAACACATTAAAGTTGTACAATATTTTATTAGTTTAATCACTATTTAATAAAGCCCAAAACATTTTTTCTTTTAGTAAATCCTTCCAGAAAAAAAAAATGCAACACACTAAAGTTGATTGCGCTCTTGATTGATGCCAAAAATCAGAATATTGCAACCTAGAAAAACAAGGTTATTTTTTTTATATTATGATATGAAATCATAGCTATCATAGTATTTAATTCGTTAAGTGTATACATTTACTCTAGGAAACCTTTGGCAGATCTTTAAATTTGAGAATAGGAAGAAATCAATGTTTGCATTCTTTGTATCATTTACATTAGAATGCGCAAATCAACACGAATTAAAAAATAAAATATTTCGAAAAAAAACAACAACAGCAACACAATATATATATATATATATATATATATATATATATATATATATATATATATATATATATATATATATAAATTATATTAGGTAAGGTTGCCTGTGGCCCCACCTTTGGCATAGGCCACTGACAAGAACTTAAAGACATCTCTGTCCTGGGCAAGTTTCTTTAACTCTCCCCAGTTGTGTAGGCCTACAATCTTCTAGGTGTCTTCTTCCAGGTCTTTCTTGGTCGGCCTCTTTTTCTTTGTACCAGCTGATTCCAGGTGAGGACCTGCCTTGTCATGCTGGATACAAGCTTGCTGAATGTGTGGCCAATCCATCTCCAGTTTATCTGAATGATCTCTTTGTCAGCTGGCAGTTTATTTGTCCGTTGCCATATAATCTTATTTCTGATGGATTTCGGTCATTCTATTCGCACGATCTTTCTGAGGCATGTGTTTATATATGATTTTATTTTCTTCTTATTTGTGGTACTTATTTTCCATGTCTCAGTTCCATAGAGTAAAACAGGTTCATCAGTGTGTTGGAGACCCTAATTTTTATTCCACAGTTTAAATCTCCAAAACTCCAAACATTTTACTTGGTTGAATACTGCTCTTGCCTTGTCCGTCCTTATGTTTATGTCTGCTTCTGTACCACCCTGTTTATCAACAATTCTTTCAAGTTAGATGACTTCATCCACTTCTTTTAGGGGCTTCGTCGACCAATGTTAAAGCTGCTTGAGAACTTTTTCCTCTGTGGATGTTAGGCTCAGATATATACAATATCTTTCAATAGCTGTTGTGTGTGAAAGAGAAAGGCTGGTTATCCAGCTTGTTCCATAGTGTCCAATGTATAACGATTATTTTTTTCAAAATCCAGTCTATAGCCAGGAGGAAAAGGACTGGTGAAAGTAGGCAACCCTGCCTTATTCCAGTCCGTTAAGGGAAGGCTTCGTTAGTCTTTAGGCCATGCAGTACTCTACATTTTAGACTTTCATATAAGCAAAAAATAATGTTGACTATTTTTGGGGCACCCTATAGTGCCTCAACAATTTCCACATTTTGTGTGACCCCTAACCTGTGCAGATCTTCCTAGCTTGGCTTAACCTGCCATTGGTGTAGATCTGACAGGCATTACGACAGAGGCGTAGCGACCTAGGGCGGACTATAAGTTTTGCGCTCCCCCCCCCCCCCCCCCTCCAACATTTTGATTTGCGGCACTTCTTACCAGTTACAGTAGCAGTTACCGTAACAGTTTCTGTTACGTTGAAACAAAATCGATATAGAAAACAATTACGTCAGTGTGTAGTTGTTTCATTTCGTAACTTTGACTGT